>NW_028186149.1:8631700-8666995 GCF_003343005.1 Rhea americana
GCGCAGCCCCGCGCGCGCTCCGGAGGCACCGACGCGCTTCCAGGCACCCGGCAGGAACCGCGGTGGCTTTCTCGTAAGCAGCGTAGCAGAGGTCTGCGTTTCTATTTGAATACAGAATATTTGGGGGATTTTTTCCTGCTATAAATAGGAGCAGCAGCGTTAATTCGCTGACGCCGTGCACAGAGCTCTCTGATGGCGATGGGAAACCGAAGCAGCCTTGCTTCCTCATCGGCACGCTCGGCGGAGCCGGGCAGAACCACAGGGCGGCGGCGGAGCCCGGAGCCAGCAGCTTCTTCCCGGGACGTTGGGGAAGCGCCAGTGCGCAGGCGCGAAAGGCCAGCGGGAGCTGGGCCCTCTGCAGCAGCCGCCGGCCATAGGAAACGGGGCCTGGAGCGAGTTATGAACAAGCTGCAGTTTTCTTTCCAGGGCACCATGTTTTGCTCCTCCCAGTTTGACCAACTGCAAAAATGCTGCTTTGCCCGAAGCCACAGCGAGGCGATGAGCAGCCCGGCCCGGGGGCGAGCGGCAGGGCCGCTCACGCAGGCCGAGGCAGCGTTTCTGCCGCCCGGAGGGGGCGGGCAGCACCTTGGGCACGGTGGCTTTGCTGCCTCTGCTTCGCCCCCTGCCCGCAGCAGCGGCGAGGGTGCCAGCGCCAGGCCCCCAAATCCACAATCCAGCCGTRGCTGAACGGCTGGCGCCGGGGCAGCCGCGGCAGCGCGGAGCCAGAGCGACGGCGCGCGGCCTCGGCGGRCACCGGCGCCGCGCAAAAGGCTGGACGCAGCTGGAGCCTCCGTGGCCCCAGGCGGAGCTGCTGCAAGCCCCAGGCCCTGCATCCTGCCAGGCAGACGGACGGACGGACAGACGGGCCGGGCGCCCGCCACCCCGGCCTCTAGCCCGGCCCCAGCGCGCCGCAGCAAAGCGATGCTGYGACCGCAGGGAGGTTTCTGCTCGCTCAGCGCTTGGTCCTTCGCTCAGGTGCCCTCGAAGCGACGCTCCTCCCCGCRGAAGGCTTTAGCAGAGCTTCCCTTGGGGCGGCGCTGCCCGCGGCTCCTTTGCCGCTCGCCCGAGCCCTCCCCGAGCCCCAGCTGCTCCTCCGGCCGAGGCAGCCGCACGCGCCGCCTCCTCGACCGTGGTGCAAAACCCACGAGAGCTGGAAGCAGCGCTCCTCGAGGCAGAAATCCACCCCAAAACGTTCCTCCCTCTTGCTTAAAACGTATTACAGAGCTTAATAGTCTGGAGAATTTTTGTCTAGATGTTTTTCTGAAAGAGACCTCTCAGTGCTAAGACTTTTGCATTATTTTTTGGGGGGGATATACAAGAGCCCCCCCCCTCCAGTTTCAAATGACAATTAGTTGTTGCTCTGTAACTCTGCCAAACACAAGTAGCTGGTTTATAGGAATGAAGCGTTACGAAGACCCGAGGTTGTTCTGGGGTGGACATGCGTTAGCTTTTGCTACAAACGTAGACAGCGCCAGTGTGCGTGGCGCTCCCGCAGCCTCCACCAGCTCTCCCAGGAAACCCCAGCACAAACAGAAGGTCGATACAGGTAACTATAGGAAACGCACTTTACTCCGTGCCCCCTCTCCCACGTGTCTTTATACAAGAGCAAGTCTTGTATACTTGCTGYATACCAGCATTACATGATTACTAAATTCCTCTTTACTCATTAAAGTACTATCCTTGGAAAATAACATTGCRATAGAGCTGAGCACGTTAGATAGCGTCCAGATGGGCACCCACACATAYCCGCCTCTCCAGCGAGCGAAATCACCACGCGTCAAACTGCAACGTAACAGTCCCGAGCACGCCAGCGCTCTGCATCTGCTGCCGAGACGCACGTTCCGGCCTCGCTTTCCCAGCATTTCATACTGCTCGCTAACCTGTAAAAGGACAAAARCAAAAGAAAAAACCACCCAAACAARARGTAACRAAACRGAAGCCTGGTTATCTTCTTYGTCCAATGCTKCAATAATAATAAAAAAATGCCCAAGTTGCCCAAGTTTCATATACTGGGCTCCTTAAAATCTGAAGGTCRAAAGCAACTTTGCTGCACGAGGATCGCATCCTGGTGGCTGGGGCCTTTCCTCACGTTTCTGATACGCCGATTGCCCCACTCGCTTTGGGAGCTCCAGCTTTGCCCGCATAAACCTGCTACCCGCGAGCTCGCTTTGCTCTCGGTGCTGGCAGCTATCAAGAACTTCAGTGTTGCAATGTCCTGAGCAAGTTTCTCTCATGTAGCTGTTCCAGCCCTGTGCAGCAACGCCAAATGTTAATGTCTATAGCGTTATCTAAATTCTCGGTAGAGGCAGAGAAATTTCTCAAGGAAGAAAGTGCTTTGAAACTACAAACCCCTTATTTTACTGTGGTTTAATGAAGAAACAGGAGGAAGAGAAGTCCAGTTGTAAGGCTTTAGGGTAATTCATTTCCTTGTCACTATCACAGTACAAGTCACAAGGTGTCATCTACTTTTTTGTACTTTCCAAAATTCATTTCAGGTCAAGATGCATGCAAAACCCCCACAGGAAGAGTACTTTTGATGGAAAGCGATAGCAGTTACAAAGCAAGGTTTATAACAGAAGTCCTTTCAACAGAGGCGACAACTGCAAGAGCAGAATTGAAACAAAGTTAAGGCACATAAATAGAAAATTCAGAATTACAGGATGAGGCTGTATCCTTTGTGAATTGCTACAAATATTCTCACAGGTAGGAGTTGCAAAACAAGTTAATGACACTGTTACTAGAGGTGCGGAAGAGTGAGCAGTTCCAGTGAGTCACTGGAGAACACGGGGATGACATGGTGAGAACTTCGCGTTATTTCAGAAGGTACAGCAACAAGGGGACGTCGGCTTAAATTCTCATACCTTAGCAGCACACAGGAGATGCTGATTTTTAGGAGTGCCCCTGTTGGGAAGTGGTTGTTCTGGCTCTTACTCTCCTGGAGTGAAACATGGTTGTCTGACRGTGCTTTTTGAGGTCATCCTACTGCACAGTACTTGTGAAAACGGGGAACTGGACTCCCTAACGCAGGAAATCCTTTCCCGGCCTGGTGTTTCTCTTTAGCTTTTACACCAGTGACCATGCAGCCAAGGTGACCGCAGAGCTCAGCTCCCTGTTGGGGTTCAGACTGGGGCCCCGGTGGAGGGCCACCACGTCCCTTCTCCACCCTGTGGCCAAATACAGCGTCACAGAGGCTTGGCAGGAGATTTTCCACCTTTCATCAGTTACCAGAAGTAAGTGCCTGGGCAGCGCCTGGGCAGCATTTGAGAACATGAACTCAGGATAAAKTAGCCGCTGAACAAATATACCACTGTCCAGAAGCTGTAAATTTCTACAATCATTTTTATTAGTTATGGAAGAATCCCCACTAGTATTTACATAGTGCAAAAAAGCTGTTATTACTCCAAAAAGTACGGTAGACAGAACAATTATCCTTCATACAGCAAAAAAGAAATGGAACAAAACCCTTCATATTGTATTTCGTAGTGATTTCTTCTACTGCTTTAACCTAAACATTACTACAAATTTTAAGACATTAAACAGCTTTATTAGAATCTATTTTAAAGTAAAATACACGAACTATTTATGAACATTTAGAAGGTGGGCTGCGCCAACTGGGTTTCTACTTTCAGTGTTACCATTCAGCAGAGTGGAGTTTCGGGTTACATATTCCTAACATTTCCTTGTGAGTGGCCAGGTTGGTAGAAAACCCGCATCGTTTTTCTCTCTGTGGCTTGCTTCTGCTGATTTTTCATTTTGTAAACTAATCTTCATATCTAATTTTTAAATGGATAACACTGAAATCAACTGAATAGTTTCATTAGTTGGCACAACTTCACAGGAAATACTTAATGACAGTTTCAGCAAAACAGCAGCTTTTCAAACGATAATACTTTTTACATAGGTAATTAAGTAACGCTATTAAAATTTAAGCTTGTGTTAAAGAACTGGACTGAATCACATTGTGTAAGCTCCCACCCACCCAAATGAGCATAAGACACCTCTTATCAGAAGAAAACAAGTGCATTATTAAACATTTTCTATAATTAATTTTTAAAACACAGGTCAATACTATMGGTCACTGTTTAGCTCCAATCTTACAAGTACTTGCACACAATTTAAGCAGATAAATAGGTCGACTGATTTAAGTCAGTGGACCTAACGCTCATAAGTGTGTGTTTGCAGGATCAAGTCCTACAACCTTAATTAAACATCTTTACTTGGTCCAATTACGGACAAAAGCTCAGGATTTTTTCCCTTATACATATTTTCACCTACACTGTATTATTATTTTTACAGAGATAAAGTATAAATAGGTTGTATACATAGCCACCTCTATCTGTTTTAAAAGATCCCTATCCCTACCACAGATGCATTATTTTTTATTTTACCAGATGAGTTAAGTGGTGAAATCAATTCTATAAAGAATGCCTTAAGAAAAGTAGATTTGTTTTCTGAATACTCATTTCCACAACAAAAATATCTATACACCTATAACTACAGAAACATCTTTTCTTGGGGACAGTAACAACCTGTATAATAAACTGCACACTTATACTGAAATAGAAATTCAGCTACTTTAAAAAACCATGGTATCGTAAAACATTTTTATGCTTTCTTTTTTAAATTCTGGTGCTAACAGAATCAAAGTTGCCACAGTGCGATACTCTTCAAGTGCTTCAAGTTGCAAGAAACTTCCTTAATTTTAGATGCAAATGGATCAAGCCCAAAGGAATTGCAATTTCATTCACACAATTATTGCTCATTCCCAGCTTATTAAAAAGGAAGCACTAAAAATAGTTTCCTTTAGTCATTTTCAGTTTACCCCTCTAAGGGTGATCTGTCATATTTTAAAAAGAGAACAGCTCCTTATTTGCTGGAAAATTGAGAGATATTAGAAGTGCTGCATCACTCTTAAGAATTCTATTAAATCTGTAGCAAAACTGCAGTTATGTAGTGGGCTGAATATTACAAGAATTTTTCCATTTTGATATAAATGTCAAAAAATCTTAAAATGACAGTCCAAGTTCAGAAAAGGCATATAAAAAGATGCGCCTTTGATGCCAATACTTCAAGATCAAGTTATTTGAATCACTGGCACTGAAAAAGCAAAAGCAAAACTACAAACATCGTTATTTTTATTTTTTAAAAAAATGTTCCGGTAAATTTTTGCCCTCATTGTAGACACTAATCTCAGCTGGCACTGAGACATGCACTTACATATCCAAGGGCAAGCTTTGCCTTTCAGCAGTTCAAACACTTATCATTTCCTAAAGCAAAGAGACTTTCAAAACATACAGACAGTAGAAATCTGCCACACATACAGTAAAAGGGTTAACATTCAGGCGGCATCATTCCTTAGTCTTTGTTTTCCTATAAAATGCCTGTTCTAATATCTAGGAAGATTACATTACAGAACTAAGAACGTGACAGAACAGCCAGTCGTCCTAGCAGCTCTCTCTACTGCTTATCTACATAGCCTTTGCTATGCCTATGCTACCCAAAGCATTATTTACATAATAAACACAGTTTCTGTTATTCTCATTAGCATCCAAAAAAATAGGAGTAGATGATTTCTAAACCTGGAGTCTTATTTTCCCAGTGCAACTTAAAATACCAGCATAGCAAATACTAGAAGCGCTGGTCCCATGTTATTAAAGTTGTGGGCTAACTACGTAACTGAGCTACAAATTCCTTGTGTTATTCAGACTACCCAGATTTTTGTGTGCTTTTATCTAAGTGATTAAAAAAAAAAAATACGTGGAATTGAAACAAACATACGCTTGCCATAAAAATGTTATTCATGCAAGTTATTCTTTGGCTATTCTTGCAGTGGAGCTCTTGCTGCTGGCAGTTTCAGTATCTCTCTTGCCAGTGTAAGACAAAGATGGAAAACAGACTCCCTGCATGCAAGGTTTAGACACATACTCCATTTTCAATGCTGAATAGATTCATCACCCATTAATGGATTTCACTTCAATATTCAGAACAAAATATGGAAAAGTTTCTCTAGTAACATGTGTTTTTCAAGGAAGGAATGTGTTTTGTTTCTTTAAACTCTGAACCAGTGAAACACCTCCCAGTACTACATGGCACTTTCTCCTTTCCTGGGATAACTACTTCCTTTTCTACTCTGCAGGTCAACCCTCAAGGCTGCTACAGCTGTGAGAAGGGACAAAAGAGGTCACGTTATCAGTAAGAATTGTTAAGACCCATCCTGAACTCAACAGGAGGGTGGCCWGGATCAAAGCATGCGGATGAACATATCAATACACTGAGCCTCTATATCATTCATACTTGCTGTTAAAGGACTATCCTTGCTTTTTGCAATGTTATGCAGATAACATTATGCTTAACAGCATTCCTGAGGTAAGTGACAGGAGAAAGAGGAAGTCATCAGTTCATTAAAACCCCGGATAGGGATTACGGTTGATGATTCACTTAGTGTGGTTTGGCAGACAGTGACTGTGGAGAGCTTGGGAAATTTTTGTTTTCTTTCCTCTTTTAAGATGCAGTATTTCCATTTTGTAACTAATAACACCACATTAATTATCTACCCCTCTGCTTAAAGTTGTTCTGGAATCAAAGTTGTTATAGCTTACTGTAACCATCCCAACTATCAGCGGCTTTTTAATGGATGCATATACCAAGACCAAATAAAAAGCTGCATTTATCTTAGCATAAGAATCATATATAGATTTCCTTATTATTTACTTATCCTTATGACTGCAGACAGGGGTTTGTTGGTTCTCTTTAAAGAGAAAAAAAATACTTTTGTTTCTAGCTAAAACTAGAAAATGATGGCCAAATACATCGACATAACTGGCATAACAGCATGTAAAATGTTGGWAATTTGTCAGTCTTAAAATGCAGATTATCTGTTGAAAACGAGCTAAACAGTCACATCTTAAAAAGAATTTCTCTTAAAACTGGTCAGTTACAAGATGTTTCCTTCTACAAAAGATCAAATGAATACCTACTGACAGGTCTTCACACAGTTTCTATTCTGGGAAATAGATACTGATTAAAAGCTAGGCTAGTTTTCAAATCAAATAAGTAACAAAAGACAGCTACAAAAAATATTGGTGTGAATTAAATACACGTATTAAATGTTTAACAGTGCAAAATGTTGAGATGAAGCATATGAAATAATGGCTGCAACCTTTACAACAGTTAGTTTCTAAGAAGTTCCTGAGTTTCTGCTTATTTTTTACGGCATATAGATAGAATCTGTGTGTTCTTTATTCAAAGAACTGCAGATGGTGGGTTTATGTTGCGTGTTACTTGCGTGCTTATCAGTTGTCCATTCCTCACCATCAGTGACTGGATCAACATGCTCAGAAGTCTCTATTTCTTCCTCTTCACTTTGCTCTGCATTGTCGTCTTCGGCACCACTAAGGGTCTTCCCAAGCTGAAGAGTTTCCATAGTTCTCTGGGTCTCTGAAACCCAAGATTCAATTCTGCTATTAAGCTGAACCTCTACGGAAATAGGTTCATGGGCATAATCCTCATCATCTTCCTCATCCTCATCATCCTCCTCTTCTAGCATTCCTGGTACAAGAGTACTGGTAGTACTGGTCATGGAGGAATTCAACAGATCTCGGCAGCTGCCATCCAGTGATCCTGTCTCTGTACTCTGCTGTGAGGCCCATTCCAGATTGTCATCTGGTTTCACCTCTTCTTTGTCACCTGGTGTGAATTTTCCATGATTTGTTGTTGAGGTAGCCCCAGTTGTAGCCACAGGTGGCTGTTTATTAAGAGTGGCTTTTTCAATTTGACCATTACCAGCTTTTTCTGGAACTGTAGTCTTACATGAGGATTCTCTTTCATTTTCAGATGTTTCTAACCCATCAGATGTTTCCACCATATTTCTCCAGTTTGTTTCTGTAAGTTTCAAAAGTAATTTGAACAAAAAACAGATTAAGAGAAATATTCTTATACAGAAAGAATTAAACTACTGAATAGCAATTGAGGTAACCATTTTAATATAATGCTATACTTCACTACAACAATTTTAGTTAAGTGGGGAAGAAAGGAAAGGGAGAAACAATGGGGAAAACATTGTGACACAAGCTTGTTTCAATAGTAACCTAAAACATGGACTATAAGATTGAAAATTTGTGCACTTGGTTTCCTGTGTACTAAGAGTGAGTAATTAGAAGTAAGATCAAATACTTTTGCGCTCAACTATCAATAGAAAACTGCCACAATATTAGTCATCCCTTTAACGATAAAATGCTTGACAAGTGAAGCTAGTTCAAGACATCATAAAAGAATTAGCTAAAACTAAGATAGTTGTAATGCAAATTAAAGAGATCAAAAAAATTTTTTTGACCTCAACCATTTTTCCTCTCTCAGCTTGGCATAAGCAAGCCGATACATAAATCTGAAACTCACACTATAATAATTCTTCACAATCATTCAGTGCCATCTCAAATTTCAAGATTTACACTAAAGGTCCTATCTTTCAGATACCTCAGTAACCTAGCTACTTGTCATCTTTGTGTCATTGGTTCTTCTCCATCACCTAATCAGTTCTGAGCTTGGTACAGTCTTACTACCATACCTTTCAATACCAGTTCAATAGAACTAGAGAACTCATCCCAGCTGATGCGAGTATCCTGTCACTAGCTTTTAGGGTGATTTGGATAAGCAAAACAGCATTAGGTAACTACAAGACTTGTGAAGATTAGAACTTAATGATTATTTCCCATATAGTTTAGGAAAAACTAGTTACAGAACTACCAAAAAACTAAACGATCTCATATTACCTCTGAAAATTGTAACCACTGTAAATTAGGACAAAAAAAAAAAAAAAAAAAAAAAAAAAAAAAAAAAAAAAAAAAAAAAAAAGTTTTAAAATAAGCAGTGGGGAAAAACTCCAGTTTCTGGTTACAAAGTTTTTAAAACACTTACCATATTCTTTCTCATTCACTTCAGATATAGGTTCTGAAATAACACTACAGAATGAGATAGCACTTGCTGCAGAGGGATTACGAGAATGACCCATATGATGGGGTGCCTTCTTGACATTYTTCAAGGCTTCTTCTGCCTGTTCCTGCTCCATTGCTGCAACCATATCTCTGTATGCTTTTCTGGCCTCCTCAGTCAGTGATACCAACTTATTAAACAGTTCCTAGAGTATTAACATACATACATTTAAAAAAAAAATTAGTAGTGCTTACTAATAATTTTCCACTTTATAGTACTACTTTTAATCAAAGCTACACCCCATTCAGCCTTATGCTTATTAGCTCCAAATACCTTTACTTTGACCAAAACATAGTTCTGCTCTATTTCATACAAATGCTATTCTACATTTACACAATCCTAAGGACATGTTCTTACTGGTATGCCTGGCAACCTTAAGCCTTCCCAAGAATTTCAGATGGCTTTTCAAGTCTACTCAAAAGCTACGGTTGTGATGAAAATTTTTCATAGCATCAGTCTTTTAGTTCTGTAAATAAGTAAGCAATTTCAAAGAAAAAACAGACCCCAGTATAGATCAAGTCAAGGCCTGTATAAACTGTGTACTCATTTGATGTGGTCTCTACGACAAATCAGTTCATAGTTACAAGAAGCATAATGATTTACTCCAGCCATTTTTGTGAATTACTCACCTCAGCACCCGAGTAGTTGAAGATACCCACCACACTGACAGGAACCAGTTTGTTCACACAACGTCCAAGAGCTTTACGTCCAAGAGCAAAGACAAAAGGAATTTCTTGTTCCCGCGCCATGGCTATTACATTATATAGAGCCTCATCCAATCCACCTTAGAGAAAACAGTTGTAAAGAGATATCTTGTCAGTTAAAATCATGGTACGATAGATAGAACATAAATCTGTGTCCCAATTTTAACTGTAATCATTAGTTAAAACGTCATTACATATAGTCCTTAGCTGTTTTAATTCAGCACTTGCTTAAAATAAACTAGCATTGCTGTAAGTGGGAAGATAATAGAAAGGACTAAGCAGATACAAAACCTCTGTACTGCAGTATAACCAAATATACACTACTCTGTATACAGATCAAGGTGCTTCTGTTCAGCAATATTCTGTATTCTCTATTACTACTGTACACATCGTAAGAGTTTGTCAGAGCAATTTTATTGAAGAACTTTGCTCTTCTCATCTCAGAAAGCCTCTATTTGTGTTTCTGGTAGTGGTAAAATATGTTGGCTAGCCTACACATACAGAAAGGAACGAATCCTCCTGGAAACCACTCAGAGCTCAGGATTTCAGCTCCATCAAACACTGAATAGAATAAAAATCTATTGGATGCATATCTGGTTTTGTTAAGCTGTTCACCAATCAAATCAAAAAAAAAGATCAATACTAATCAATCAAAACTGATTCAGGAAGTGTTACATCTAATAACTGAAAAATGCTGCTAACCTTGCTAATTAGTGTTACTCAGGGGCATAAGAAAATCGTAAATACAATGCAGTTAAATACATCACTGTTTTTATCATTTATACCTTTCGACTGGATTTTTTCACAGTTAGGAGATATGATTACACACTTTATCTTGTTTAACTTCATATGCTTAGTAACCTCACGCAACCCCATAACAAGTCTTCTCCTTGCTTTAGCTCTCATGGGATCCTTTTGGTAAATCCGTTCCTGGAAGCTGACAAGCTCTTGCAGTAACAGAGTCACACACTCGTCTATTTCTTTACTTAGAACCTGGTTACAGTATCTGTAAATTCAAGAAATATCAAAATTAGCACAGCACATGCTCAATACTAGTTCATTAAGCCTTTTCTTTTACTAAATAAAAAAATATTTTACTTCCTTGAAACTGTACCATCTAAAGCTATGAAAAGGGATTTAGAAATCAGAGTGTATACTTTAGGCTAAGAAAGAAAACTCTCCTCTGCCCAAAAATCCTGAAAGCATTTAGTATTCCAGTAACCCTACCTATCTCAAGAATTTAGACAAAAAGAATAAACAAACCCTCAAAAAATCCATTAGGTGTCACAAGTGACTAGTCTTCTCCTTAATTTGATACTCTATAAAAATGTTAGTATATAAAAAAAGTTTTAGCATGAGTGAACATTACAGAACTTTCATCACTCATAACTAAATGTTCTTTTTCCCTTCCATAATGTATGCAGCCTTTCTTAAAGAAAGCAAGAGAAAAAAAAAGAGAGATCTCCTTTTCAAAACACTTCTATCTAGCTTACTCATTGCACATGCAATGTGCATATCCATCCATGGCAAGGATAAAAGGGTAGTTTATGCTACCTCAGCTTTCAAGCCTGCTAAACCTGTCACACTTAAANAGAGAGAGCGACAAGTGTAAACTTCAAATTTATGTGAATAAGGCAAAACTTACTCTCTGAATCTCTTACTGTGAATTTTGGTTATTGCAGAAGATGCCATTGGACTACCTATTCCTGAACTAGCAGGTGAGCCTTGGGACACTGGAGTCATGCAGTATGGAGAATTCTGACTTGCTGGCGAAAGTGAAGTATCACTAGGCATACTTAACCCAGTTTCTGAAAGACAGATTTGAAACATTACAAAATGCAAAGGCACTTTTACATAGAAGAAACATTATCACATTTATGATCCATCTCTCCCACACTCTTTCCAAATTACATTCTGAAAACACTGAACAGTATTCTTCCCTGAAGGAAGAGTAGAGAGGCAGAAAAAACAAAAAGCTAAATAAGCACATATCAGACACTCAGCATGGGGTGGGTAAATAAGTGCTGTTTGACTATTCATAAAATGAAATCCAAACCTAAGTTTGAGAAAAGAACAGAACAGAAAGGAAGACATGCCTAAATGGTATAACTTCTTCCAATAATTAATTTATCCCTGGGATACTTAAGATTTACACTGATCTTCAGTCAGCTAAAGTCAGACAAGATTTTTGACAAATATCATACAGAAGAAAAATTTAAGTGGTACATCTGGAATTTTGGTAGTTTGATCCTCTTCCCCTCTCTGCAAAAGGGACTAGGTGGAGAAAGGAAGGGAAACAAACAAAACTCCCCCCATAAAATCCCAAAGGATGTTGAATAAGAGTTTCCAATTTGCTGAACACTCCTGTCAATAAACTGGGGTGTCCAGACTGTCTGTTTGCAGAGAAAGCTCTGAGCAACAAAGAATTTTCAAAGTTTAACTTCTGTCTGGTGAACTTTCAGTTTACTCATCATTAAAATGCATTCTGATCAACACGGCACAGCCCACAAGAAATTGAAAGCAGATCATCACCATGCAATCACTACTGAGGAATAACAGGTTTTGTCCACTTAAAGATTTTTTTTTTTTTTTAAATCAACTCTGAGGTGTTTGAAACATCTATCCAAGTGAGATGAATTAAAAGGCTGTACAGAAATTAAGTAAATAGAACACACTCTGGACTGAGCTTTCCATGACTGAGGTACAGACAAGACAGTCTGCAAAATAAGGGTTCCAATTTCTGGTATTTTGTTGTACACTGTTAAAAAAAATACARTAGAAGCTAACAACAAGTTGCATACTATAAAAACTCCCCAATACATTAAAACGAATAGATTACTACAATGTGAGGTTGATTCTGAAAGACAGAGACAAAGAAGAAAAAGAAAAGAAGATAGACCTTCTTGAGAAGCCAGTTCCTGAGACTGATCAGCAGTCAAGTTAATGTGAACCTCTTTCTGTTCGTCAGATCCCAAAAGGCTATGATCTGCTGATAAACGGCCTTTCTTTTCTTCTCTCTCTTTCAAAATAATCTAGGGATGAAAATAGCAACCATTAGCACCCCAAAAATACATAGATAAGAAATAAAACTGTACCATTTAATTGAACAAAAAGACCAAAATATAGTTAGCCAACTGGTTTCAAACCTTCCTACTCGCATCAGATTTTTTTTTTTTTTTTTGGGGGGGGGGGGGACACCCCCACATGAAAGAAAAACCATTTCAAGTCTCCTCATTGATTACAGATAGTACTTCATTTAAATTACTTTGTTTTAAATATTAAGCACTTTCAAAACTTTCTTTGGTAATAACACTCATTTAACAATTCCTCATCCCCACCCTGTTTTAAAGTAAAACGCACAAAAAATCCCAGCCACCCACAAACGGCCCACACCACGCATGCATCCCGTATGCAAGAATACTACGGCCTTCTCTGTGAAGCATGCCTACAACAGATAGAAACCTCTCATTTACAGCAACAAAGGCATAAAGATAAAGCAGCCATAGATATTTTGCTGTTATGTGATGGATAATGAAAAACCAAAAACAAACAATAAAAAGCCTCAGCAAGATACAGACAAGAAAAACTTTTTCTGAATAGGTTGCTGTGGATTTCTCTGGTCCAAATGCATAATGGGTAAGTCAGAAAAAAAAAAACCCAAGCCTGCCTGGGGAAAAGCAAAAAATGCAAATCAGCCAACGCCAACTATCACACACACATAGCTTTGCCAAATCCTGACTGCCCATTTGACAAAAYGACCCTGACAAGAACTGTGGTGCATGAGTAACATCAAGGAACTTTYACACTTTCCTCTTTTTTTAAAGCTAGCTTTTCTGTATTTTACCTTTTGATTTCTTCACATTATGTATTACATCTGTGTACACATTTATTTTATTTATGTATACACACACACACTCTGAACCATAAATTCACTCAATTAAAAACCAGCCTTTTACTTCAAATTATATAGCTGGTTAAAAGAAGAGAGAAAAAAGGATGGGGGCATTTAACTTAGTATACTATGTTGCCCTACACACTAGGGCTCTAAAACATGGAAACTCACCTAGCTTTGCCCATATGACTTAAAGATTATAGTAAAAAGTTCTTGCAACTGCTGCCTAGATAGATATATACTATCCCTAATCTGCTACACGGATAGAGAAGTCACGTTACATGCCTAAAGCCCCAAAGCAAGATATCACTAATAGGAACCAGAAGTAGAAGCTCACAATTCCTTACCCTAAGCTCAGGGTCATTAGACTTCAAGTGAAACTAAATAAATAAGAATTGATTTTTGAAACTTGAATGTAGATCAAAACACTCCATAGTTGTCACATTTACCTTTTTAAGCGCAGTAGGGCGTTTCAGTTTTGAAATTTCTCTTTCTTTTCCTCTTTTCACTTTTGGAGCAGTTGARTCCAAAGGATTAAGGCAACCCATAGCTGGCTGTCCCTTTAAGGACTTCCTATTGGCAGATTCTTTGGTATGAAAGGGAGCAGCACTGCCGACTAAATACAAGAAAGGTATTAGTCTTGCTAAAAAGACACACTAACTTTATTTCAGCACTGCTTTCAGAATTTCCACTGATGAATTCTGAAAGTACATTTTCCTTCCTTGGGAAAAAAAAAAAAAACAAAACAAAAACACCAGTTCATAATGACAGGAAAATTACATCAGATATTGTTGCTCCCAGATAGTTTAAGCTTTTTTCAATTTAGCCTCATGTTTTAGGAAGCTATGGAAAGTAATTACTTCGTAACACTGGTAAGGAATCTCTCTCAAATGACTACATGTTACATTATTAGCAAGATTATAGTAATACAACACATTGCAAATATTTATTTAGACATTCATTTTTAGTTGTCAAAGACTATTAGCTGACAAGACAACAGATGAGGGAATGAAGCACGCAGTTAAGTATGCTTTCTGTGAAAAACAGAATAAAAACAAACAGTCTTAAATGAAAACGCCAACTGTTCTGTGCTGAGTTTTGTTTGATGTAATCTTGCCAACTTCAGTTAGTATTTGAACACAGCAGAAACTCGGGAGCAGGTAAATGAAGAAACATACATAAGGAAAAATGGTAACTACGTGTATAAAAATGAACTCCAGGCTATATGCTATTGTTCAAGAATGAAATCCAAGGGTTAAATAAGCAGCTTCATGAAAATATCAATTTGGTATTCAGCAGTGGGCACTGAAGAAAAATCTAACTTAATATTAGGAATTGAAAAAGAAATAGAGGAAAAAAATGCATTTAAGTCATTGCATAAATTCATAGTGGAATCACAACTTTATGTTCTGTGCATATTTTATCTTCTACATCTCCAACAGATACAGTAGAACTACAAGAAGATAGAGAAGGTAATCAGGATGATCAGAAACGTGGACAAATTTCCATATAAGGAAGCAGCTGAACAGATAAGGACTCTTCAGACTGGAAAAGAGATTATAGATTAAAAAAATATATATATACACAGAAGGAGAGCGGGGAATGATTGCTCATTTTCTTCATAATGCAAATGCTATGAGGGCTACTGAAATTATGATTGGGGCACAAAGGAAGGGAGGAAAGAAGTCAGTGGAAGGAACAGCTTTTCCACACAACATGTGGTAAACTCAYTGCCATAGGACCTTAAGGACAGTAAAAGCACATGATGAAAGAGTGATGGATAACTTAATTACTAAACAAATTTTGATTAAGAAAACTTTGTGTCAGGAGGCCCTGAACTACAGTCTATAGAAGCTGGAGGAATATCCTGGAGAAGTATCCTTGTGCAATCAATCATGCATATCGCCTCTAAATTGCTTTCAAAAGAGAATTCTGGAATAGAAGCTCTGTTTAACCTCATACAGTTCTTTTCAAACACTCACTTTCACACTGAATTACTCGCAATAAGTGAGTACTATTTGAGCAGTAAGTGTTTTAACAAAAGTTTGTCTTCAGTTCTGTAAGACTATTCACCATTGCATTCTGCAAGTACGAAGTAAGATAGTACAGTGAGTATTTCATAAAGATAAATGCATTAAAAAAATTCCTCAAATTTTAATGTTTATACCTCAAAATAAAACTTAACAGAATAAAACACCAAAGGAGCTCAGAATGATCACATTTCACATTTATACTGTCACAAAAATGCATTTAGTGAGTTAAGCAGATTAGAAATACCTGTGTATGAAAGAGGCCTGGTGTTGGTGATCTGACGAGCTTTCATTGCTTGTTGCTGCTTTTCAAGAGCCGCTAGCATGTCCCCCAAATCCAGTTGTACAGGTGTCTTGCTTTTCTTTCCAGCCGCTTTTGATAAAGCCTCCTATACATGARTATCACATGCTGATAAACACCAGCAAAACAGTCTTTCCAAAGAAATTCTTGCTATTACAGAGTAAAAAGGACTAACAGCTAATATGTATTCCTTTTTACTACTGGCAAGGTGGGGGGAGGAAGAGAAGCCACAGACCTGGAGCTTTTTCTGTTCCATGCTTATCTCTGAATATTCTTGAGCTGTTGCAAGTGCTGCTGCCAAAGCCTTCTTCTTCTGACTTTTTGCACGCTTTGGTACGGAGGTTGTAATAGGAATTGGCGTTTGAACTATATTGATTGGAGAATTCTCTGGTAAGTCATCCAACTAGGATTTTAAACAAAGTGCACAAAAAGCAATTAAAGGCCTCTCAAAGATTTTTTTTTATTATTTCTCTCTTCCTCTTTCATAGGGAGAGTGTCAATCCATAAACCAAAWGAACATTTACTTTGGTCAGCAGTATGAAATCAGAATAATTAAGTACAGCTAGATAACACAGTAAGGTGAAATATTTATGCATATTTCATCTTTGTACAGGAAAACATTATTATACTTATTCTCAATTATTTCTTCAGAATGTTTTCCAGTTTAATTACTAAATACTGGTGCCCCTTCCAAAAGTTTCACACAGGACTYGACTTTCCTGGAGAACAGCCAAATAGATGAAATAGTCTAGATGTTCTGTTTAAAGGTTTTGTTTTAGGATCATACAAGTATTAAAAGAGCATCTTTGCATCATCCATTTGTACAATCTTGAAACGATTCTCTTAGTTTATTTTTCTTTCAGAACAAACTATGTATTTGGTAGTTATTCTAAAAAGAAAAATGAAACTCTAGTTACTTATTTGTGGATTTAACAGTTTTAATAAAACTCTGCACCAAAACAGCAAGTCTGAACGTAAACCCTCTGAGTCAGAAAAAGTAAAGTCTGCCACAAGACATAGTTTAAGTATTAGCACCAAGAAATTTAGATAAATACCCCAAATCAATTTCAGTGTAAGAAATCCTATTATATCTAACGTTAACTTTAAATTTACCATGAAACTTCACAAAGTACAAACTCCATGAAATCACACCACTGAGATGGAGAAGCATCCATGAATTTCATCTTAGTCTCACTCACTGACAACCTCATTAAACAAAAATCCAGCAGTCTATTTTAACATGGCTTCTCTACACCATTTATTTTAATTAGCATTCCTTTAATGTCTAGATTAGTATTGCAAATACCTTAAAAGCCACTATAATTATTAAAAATATTGTAATAGACAGTCATAAAAAAWATTAACATTATAATAATCTCAAAACAACTTCCCTCTATTTAAAAATCCTCTCCAAACCAAAAGAATTACTTACTACTTTGGGTGAAATCTTTTGCTGCATGTTAGCACTTCTGCTGCTCCCATTGTCACTATTTAGCTCTGGAAATTCGTCTTCATCCTAAACAATATACAAATTAAAAATGGCAAGTATGGAACTGAAAAAGGCACATGAAAAGCATCAACCAAAATGGCTAAAACTAGACATGAATTAATTGTATCCCTACCTAAAGTTTCAACTTAAGCTGGAAGGGCTTAAAAGCGAGAAAAATAGGACATGATGACTAAAGTAACAGGAGATTTCTATATCTCAATGAGCTTTTTCAAAAACAAACGAACAAAAAATTTTAAACTGCCATTGTACATTAAAGAAGTTAAGTACGATTAGATAAGTATCACCAAATACATTAATTTTTATTCTCAGATAAAAGTCTACTTAAAAGTTATCTACCTAATCTGTTGGCCAGAAAAAAAAAAAAAAAAAAAAAAAAAAATTAAGTCCTCACACTTTCCATGACATGCCAGTGTAAGTTTTTGTACAGACACATACACACACATACATTGAAAGCACCGTATAGTAAGTGAAATTAGTGCACTACATGGCACACCTCAGTCAGATGCTTTGGAACTTCTCCCTGTTGAGACGACCATTTATCTATATGTTGAGACTATCAGTGTTAACTTATCTCACTGTAATACGAAAGTAGTTTTTACAGAACACTACCTCAAAATACAAAGGTTCAGGACTCTGCTCTGTTCTACTTGACTGACTCATAGTTAGAGGTTTTTCATGTCGTTTCTGCACATTCTGCCTTCTTTCTGAAGACGTGCTGTGGCCTCTGCATCTGAAACCGGACTAAAAATAAGGGATGTGATCAATATTTTGCAATGTCAATGTTTCAAAATGTGCCTGTGTGTGCATGCATGCAAGGCATTCATGTTCACTAATTAGCAACAAGAGAGGTACAGTTTTTGTGAAGTTTGATTTATTAAGCTATGTATTTTGGGATTTTGCTTTAAAAGAGAGGAGGAGAGGAAAAAAGGAATCTACAGATGCTATCAGTTTTTTTTCCTTCTTCTTTTTCCCCCTGAGAGGCTTTTCAAGACATCATATGAAACGTGAAATACAAGAGTAAAAAAATSTTTAACTTTGCTGATTGGATGTCTTTTCTACAGAATTTTTCTGCTTCGTATAAGCATCCATTTGCTCGTTGGTTAAAAGACAGAAGTAGTGACTCTACAGCATGATGGTTTAGATGCCTTAACAAAACTATATCCCAGCAAAGCAACCCAGCTGGAGCACAAATGGGAATTTATTTCCACAAAGCATTTCCATTTAATATTAGTAAGGAACAGAACCAAAATGCCAAAGCAGATTTTGTATGCCTGTAACACACTCCTGTTTTTGCCAAGTCTTAATTTCTGTTTTTTAGTTTTACAGCTGAAAGCTTCAATTATGATCTTAATCCAGATTAAGAACATTATTCCACCACTTGTGTTTAAACAGATTCTTGAAGAAGTTCTGTCAATTGTACTGCTTACAAAACCGAGTCTATGTTACTAGTGTTCTAACTCACGTTACTTTGTCAATGGACACCTTAAACAGCTTTTTGTTCTTAAAAGCCTCAATGAATTTATATTTCAGCAACTAAATCCAGCACTGCTGGACCGCTTTACCGCTATTCCTCTGATATACTGATCTTTTATGGTACATTTTAGTAGTATTTCAAAGTAGAAAAGAACAGAGCAGCTTCCAGTACTACCCACTAAATTTTAAAATCCTCAGATTCGCCTAGGTTTGTCTTGATGCTTAAAAACCACACACACACACACACAAATTATCCAAGGCTACAAAAGTACAGCTACCCTCAAACATAGTGCTTTCACCTCATTCAGACTACACATCGCAGAACATTAGAACTACAACATAATCTGACCCTTGCACCACATGGGCATTACAGGGCAGAACTGTCACATCAGCAGAACCTATAGAGAATCTCTGCTTTCTTTCACTGCAGAAATGTTTTGTATTTGTTAAGGGACTTGAAARTCAGCTGCCAAAACCAGAAGATTTTTCTTGAGGGGTCTCAACAGCCATACTCAGCGTGGGTGTAGACACAATAAGCAACAGAAGAGGAAAACGCATTTTTGCGAGCTCTTTGCAAAACCATAAGGCWGCCTCCACCACCAAAGCAGTAACTAAAACGCTGACATAGTCAGCATCCAAAATGCTTTTGGATTCAAATGATGTAACCACGAAATTAAAGCAAAGCAGCAACCCTGGYTCAATACAGAGATAGGCAGAATAAGTATCTGTTGTATATTGCCCTAGCCTTCATTAAAGAAGGTAATGACTACTGCAAGAATACCACCATACATTTGCTGCTTTACCCATTAAAGATGTGAAATTCAAAAACTTTTTCCTGTAGCAGTTAAGTGTGATATTGGCAAACTTTTTGCATACAGTATCTCCATTCACCTCTAAATTTCTAATTTATGATCACAGATATCTGAAAAGTACTGAAGCGGGGTTCTTTTGGACAAACATGAAGGAAAGCACAGGAGTTGCTGATGACTCCACAGAACTGACATGTGAGTCCTGAGGAACTGTTCGTAGTGGGAGAAAGTCCTTTGGTTACAAATTTTTTTTTCTGTGTATGATTACCACCTTTTCAACATGTGTTTTATAACAATACATGGGCAGAGTTCTCCGGACAAAAGAGACCTCAGAATGTGGTATAAACATTCTTCTGTTTATGGAGTGAAGGATTGGTGGAAAGCCAGATGCAAGAGGGGATTGGCCAAAAATGAAGCATACCCTGAACGTGAAATTCTAGATCAGTTGTATCAGCATATTTCTCAAGACAACTTGCTATGGACAGGGTGCAAGTTTAATTTCAAAGGGAAAGTAGTCAGTTCCTAGAAAAAAAAATCTGTCTTGAAGTACAGTGAATTTGGCTAGTGAAATCACATTTAAAACTTTGTGCCAGCCTTGTTTTTAAAGATCTAAAATAACTGCCATATTTAAAGTCTGAAGAGTCTACTGRATGAAAAGAAAAAAAATAATTCTTCTTACTCTCTCAATGCCATAAACCACAAARAGTTATTTATTAAAGCATTTTATTTGACTATAGAACAAAGACAACCTCCCTCCCCACAGCCAAATCTAGAACTGCTCGACTGCCAGATACAAGGGACAAGCAGCTTCTTAATATAAGAACAAAAGCCTACCAAAGCGAAAGATTCAAGACAAATCCACAAATCCATCTAACTTGATCTGAACAGGACAAGCATCTCAATGCACATACATACATGCCTATGATAAAGAAACTCTCATTTCAAGCTCTACTGTTCATCTCTGCAATAACTACATATGGACAAAAAATAGAGTCTTAGCAAAACAGTCATTTTAACCTGCCTCTCCCTCCCAAATGAAATGACCAAAATCAGAAAGGCCAGTTTCTTTTCACACACCAGTTACAGAAATCCTGTCCCACAAAAGTTTTATTAAAATATATTTTCAAATTTTAGCACAAAAGAGATTTGATATTTTTATTAATAAGTCAAAAATATGATACATCAATAGAAAAACATTTTCAAAGACAACAAGAGTGAGAACATGAGATTCTGTTTCACCACTTTCATTATAAAGTTCAAGATTCTTGTGAACAGATCAAAAATCTACCTTTCTTCCCTCCTCCCCCTCCAAATCCATTCCTGTATAGAAATCACCTCATTGGTTTTTTCTATTCACCCGCACTGTGTTCATTTCACAAGTTAGTTTATACATGTAACTTACTTCCTAAGCAGATGCATGTTAAGAACATACTATAGACAGAAAATTGCAAGTATGTGAAATCATAAATACATAGTGGTAGCATAAGAAATACATGATCTGGAGGTGTCTGTTCAGCCTGATTTCCAGCTTGAGTTTCTACACTTTTTAGTCACCATTTTCATTGATTATTCTTTGCATGTTGACTTTCTAATCCATTTCAAATTTGCTATTTTCATACAGTACAAGCAACAGAGCGCTTAAGTTCAGAGCCATTAACAACCTACCTGTGAACTACTCCTTTGCTCAGCTTGTCTTCCACCTCTAGAAAAAGTCTGAGTTTTCTCAATCCACGGCTTTTTTTGAGTTGCCTGGGAATTTACACTAGTCCAACTCACACCAGCTGAAAGAGACAAAAGTGACACCTATGAAAAATGAGTTAGTATGACRGAATGTATCATAATGAGCACACATACCATGAAAGCCAGGAACATACTTTTAAAACAGAAAATTATTCGAGAAAGACTAAGTCTCCTCTGACGTCTACTTCTGTTGCTGTTTCTAGAAGTTAGCAGAATTGCCTTTATAGAAAGGGTGAAATTACACACATACAAATTGCCAAAACTGATCGTTAGTAGCAATCAAATAAATGAAATCTCARGTTCATATCCCGAATCTTCAGTCCAATCATAAACAGCCACCAGCATTTTTCACTATTACCAAACTAAGCAGAACATTTGCTCATGTTACAGTACTTCTCTATTTGAGAAGCAACCAAATACTTTTCTAGAAGTTTTAGAGAAGTAAGAGCTCTAACTCTGAGCTGTAGAGAGGAGTGTCATTACTACTCAAATATGAATAACTGCAGTCCAAAAGGGTAAGGAAGCAAAAGAATAAGATATAACTACAACAGAAACACAACTTTGTCTGAATGCTTCCATTTGGAGTCTTCCGCTATTTTGTCCTTTAAAAGAACAACTGTTAATAAATCATTAGTACCAACTACTTATCCATCCATTCAGCAAGCAGCCACAGAAAGGAGTGCAGTGGTGGTGGAGAAGCAAAAGGCAGTAGAGATCTTCTGAAGTATCCAATCAGTTAGAACAGCACGCTTGAAGCAGACAGAGGCTATTCCTAGCAAAATGACCCAGCAAAATACGATACAGCTTGCTAGCTAAGAAAATGCTTACCTGTATTTATTGCTGGTTCTACAACCTGAAAAGGAAAAACAAACATTTCAATAGTTTTTATTATTGTGCAGGATACAAACATAGCTAAATTATTCACTTATGTACACGCACATTCATTGCACAAGAATCTGTATTTCTTGAAGTCATGGCTGCAGCCTGGTTATTGCCATGCTTTGGACTACAATAACCGCTATCACTGTCTATGTCTGCTTCACTCGCGCCTTGCTCGCTAGAGGACTCTGCAGCAGGGTGAGATGCTCTTCTGCGCCTGCCTTTTGATTTCCAAAGCATTGTAGACGTGCTCTCAGACAGTGACTTATTAGCAATATCTGAAGGAAAGTCTGCAAAACAGAATAAAAATACAATCACTTATATGGGAATTGTTAAAAAAAAGAAAAACCTACCTACCAAAAAAAAGCCAATTTTTTTCCATATGACAGTTATTTCCCATTAGTAAAATTAATTTTAATGATAGCACCGACTTGAAAAAGAGATAAGGTCTAGTCTTCCAACTATTAATAACAGTCAACTCCAATAGTATAGAGTCTGACAGTGTCTAAGTCTTTAATACCTCAGAGTCACTTTGCGCCTCAGAAGGRATACCACATCCTTGAAAAATTATCTCACATATTAAACAGGTCTCTGGAAGCACTAGCACCTTTTCTTCAATCTCTTTTGATCAGCAAAAGATCCACTTTAGCAGCTATCTTTTAAACATTGTTGTTCCAGGAAACATGGTGACAGAAATGTAGTTCTATACATTTAGTACACACAGAAAATACAAAAGAAGTTACCTGTTTGCTGTGATGCATCAACCAACAAAACAATCTTCGATCTGTTCTCAGGACCCGATGAACTAGTCTCCTTTTGGGTTGCCACATTTTTCACCGGAGGCCGTTTATTTTTTATGTGCGTCTGTAACTGTTGTTGCTGTTTTAAAAGATTAACCATATACGCACATAAGCCAGATGATTTGGCTTCAGAGTTGTAATCAAACTAAACGAAATAAGAAGTTCTAACACTCTGTACAGAATTGACATATTTAAAGACAAGAGATAAATACGTAAGTATTTTACGACAATTCTGTATATTTGGTTTATTAACCTTTCCCCCTTTTCCTGCATGAACTGTATTATGATACTTCCACACCATAACAAAAGGTGAACAAAGTATGGCTGTATTTTGTTCTCTGAGAAACTAATTCTAAACTCAAACCTAACTAGTGGAGAGGCACTGGAAAGGAGAGTTTCCCTTATTGCGCTAATAAGGTTTTATAAGCCTATTCAAGCATTTTAACATAAAACATAAATTCTGTGTCACTATACAAAGAGATATTACTCCGATTTACACATTTTCTGCTACTTTTCCTCCCTCATTGATACAACTGCCATACATATTCTTGCTCAAATGAGGTAAGTGCTTCCTGTGTGAAGGAATGTTCTATGTGGTTCTGTTTATTCTACCAATATGTGGTCAGTAGTATGCTTACTTTTTGAATGACTGGTCCCCTGTTACCACTTCGGCTTCGCTGACTTGATAGCGGAAAGACCTGGCCTGGTGGGTTAGGACGCTCAGTGCATTCTGCAGTAACTGTATTTACAGGATTTGCTGTTTGAAAGGGTGCAGAATAAGGTGTAGGGAAGGGATGATAGAAACCCATGACCTGAGCACATGGGGCTGGCATCAGCTGGTAATATGTATATTCCGTAGAAACAGGTGGTTGTGCAGATATTATAGGATAAGCAAGGTATGGTCCTGCAGGATTTGGGTTGGGTTGCTGCCATCTGATGTCATTGTTATATAATGGAAACTGCCTGAAAAAATTAAGAGGAAAAAAAGGCTGCTGAGGAAGTTTTCCCCTGAAAAAACTCAGACCACCACCACACCACACCTTCATTAGAAAATATCTATATAGATAAATATGTATTTCATRGACTCTTCGCTTTTAATAGCAAAACTAAGTTGTTAAAGCTTCTTAAGATGACAATTAAATGACATTAACAAAATATATAAAAGCTCAAATGACATTCAAGTGATAAAGTTTTACTTATCTTGACATCTGTGTAACCTTATTATTTAAATTTAAACTTAGTACTTAAACGTAGCCATTTGCTTTGACAAGCACTTTGGGCCCATTTACTTCACTGTTCCAGCAAGTCAGAAAGCATATATTGCCTAAGTAGGGGCATGAGCTTACACAATGTAAGCCTACAGATAGATAGAACAGTGATATTCATCAGCTTACTCAGGACCAAACACTTGAGTAAATTAAGAGAGGAAGTCACCAACTTATACTTTGCTCAAAACGAAAATACAGGCCTTAAGAAGCATGCAGAAAAACAGGTATCTACAAACTTACTACCGAAACCAAACATAGGGGCTTCTTCCCATATTTTCATTTGTGATACGGCATACTACAAAAAGACCCCCTATGGAAACTGAACCCAATTCTCTTTCTTCCAGTATGCAACTCTTGAATAAGTAAAAAGAAAAATAATTCTTTAAGTGCAACAGCACTTTGAAGTGCCGCTCTATGCAAACATTAAGTTAATCAACACCAACTAACAAATACAAGGAACAGATACAAGATGATCACCATCTAAGCTGTGCATTTACAGAACAACAGATTTGGGCTAGAACAGTTTCTAAACTCAATGCCTTATAACTAATAATGCAAAGAAAACTGGTTAGATAGACTGYCAGCTGCAATAGTGTCAGCTGCATACTGTTTCGCCACCGCAGGAGAAAAGTAGGACACCTGGAGCCTCGTTTCAGACTCAAGAGATTCAGAGATAGATCTCATGACTGGCCTAGAAGGTGCAAAATGACTTAAAGATGACTTTATGAGGGATCTATAGCAAAGGCAAGAAAAGGAACAAGGAATATGAAAGTAAAGAGAAGGACATAAGGGTGAGGGGAATAAGATGGGACACAAACCTCATCCTCATCTGTGAGGAGTCAGAAGATTAAACACAGTAACCAAAATGAATATATAGCTGACTATCACTTTTATTCCTGAAGTCTGACTAAAGTTGAAACCCACTTAAAAAGAAATTATCTGTGATAAAAGACTAAAATCAAGTATTACCTATTGGATTGGTTTTCCTGTACAAATGGATAGCAAGTGATCAGGTAACTGGGGATAGGAGTTGGTTCCACGCCATTAACTCCTCCACTGTCGTTAGGAAGCGCCATAGGGATCATCAGTGTTTCTGGACCCTTCTTCTGAGGAATAAATGGTTCTACTTCAGCTGACAGCTTGACATTCTTAAGAAAGAGAAACAATGTCTTCATTAAATACAGAAAAGCATAAGCTGTTTAGAAAAAACTTAAAGATTCATAAAGGTCTATGGCAATTAACACAAATAGCAAGCAAAAGGATGACAAGACTGCAGGATTTCTTCAGCAAACTGAAAGAGGTGGGGAACAGTTGGCAATTGCTTGCTCCAACCTTCCAATCCCAGGCTGCAATACAGATGACCAACATTTAGCATTTGTATTACCCTTTACATTTGCAAAGTGCTATACAAAAACCAATTAATTAAAAGGAGACTGAAGTTCAGATCTKGCAGAGCAGATACTAGTCTGAGCACAGAAAGCAATTGGATTAGCACTGTAGGTGGAGCACAGCTGTGCAGGCTTTCATAACTGAAACSAACATATGGAACATGTAGTAATGCCTGGTCTACACTGTAAAATTGATCATGTTCCTAGGCAATTATAAAAGATTTCAGCCACCATAGGTTTACTGCTAAAATAGACAGTGTATCACAGAAAACCCCCCCACACGCCATCTGCACATTTTAACGTATTTTAAAGCATTAAGAATATGATTTAATTTTGCCACGAAGAGGGAATTAAAGACTGGCTAGAAACAAATTTTAAACTGTGCTTTCAAAAAAAAAAAAAAAAAAAAAGATTCTCCTCCTCAAAGAGTCTTTAAAAAAAAAAAGTATTCAACAATTTAAAGCTTTTTAACCCACATTTTTATCCTTGTATAGACTAGATGGCTCTTATATTTACACAATTAAAAAAAAAAATGCTCTGTTTAGCTTACAGAAGGAGCCTCGGTTCCAGAGAGGACTGCAAATCCAAAGTACCTTTACMTTTTATATCACCTTTTAAGCTACTTTTAGCTAGAAAGCATCTTTTTGTACCAAGATTACAACTTCATTATACTTGTCTCACATTTATTGCCTCATAGAATATCACTTTCTAGATAGGTTCTCTCTAAAGCAGAGAAGATCTCTAGAAGCTTTTCTTTCCATCTGTCCAAGAAACTATTCCAAAAGGAAACGCCTAATTTGGACAAGGACATGCTCTGTTTTACAGATGGAAAAACAAAGGTTTGACATGCAGACAGCATTATATGCTGCTACCTGTAGGACATCCATGTGAGCAAAATTAGTCAACAAGCAGAGCTCAGGAACGCTGCAACAGGCATTCACATCTACCACGTGGTGGTCAGCCTGGGTTCTCGTGTTGTGGCAAGCCCACAACCTACCTTGAGACATCTCAGCTTTAYTGCCAAAAGCTGAATCTACAGGTGTATTCTAGAAAAAGTGTATTTTTGAAAAACAATACGGTGCCAGACCACSTATTAATTTGGCAAGTATCCTGCTATCATATAGTGTTTTAGAAAGAAGAGAGAGAAGATAGTTGAGACTGTAAGAGCTCCCTAAATTTCACAGAAGGCTTGTATTTAGTACTAAATTATCATAACTATCAGTAAAGGTACTTTTATAATAGAGGTATATAATTCAATGTGTATAACATGCTGTTGTAACATTATCTCTGAAATTGTCAGAGAAAGCGTAAAGTCAAAAATTTTAGGTGGTGAATCCTTTAAACTCTGTACATACCACACACGATATCCAAAACTACGTAATTAAAAAGACAGTCAGTCATTCTGTAAGAGCTGTTCTGACGACTTATAGAACTGGAACCAAACTTTTCCTGCARGAAAGGTTAAGTGTCTGTCTATCGCTGGGTTTAATCTTCTCCTTCCATTGTCAAGTTTGCTCATTTATAACTCCCTCATGAGATTAAATGCAGCACTAGCTCAAATTTCACCATTAGTTATTTTCTGTAAACATCAATTCACTTCTCTGTTTGAAAAGTTATCTGATAATTTTCTATTTAAGTATCATTCAATTATTCAAATACTGCCCGCCTTGCTCAAAACGAACTTCATAAACACCGGAGGAAGCTTACCAAGTGAAAGCTTCATTGGGGTAATGGAGCATCGTCTGCACGATGTCTAAGTATTAACTTGAGATCAAGGATTACATTCTTAACTTTGATGACAGGACATTCTGCAAATCACAATGAAGCCCAAAGCTTGTTTATAATTGAATTATTTAAGAATTCCCCCAAATTATGTGGAAAAGAGAGGGGGAAAAAGGGGGAACACATACTGAAAATATATTTCTTGAGAAGCTGCTCTACTTTCAGACTTGCTGAAGTGTGAAGGGAAAGCAGAAACATCCCCTCCACCAAAACACCTCCACGCTCTGATAAACTTAATTAATAAAAACATCAATCACTTGCACATAGAACTTTAGCATARGAGACATGAAGTTTTATTAGCAAGCAGAAGAGGAAAATAAATCATCTGTAAAGAGGCTCAAAGCGGAACTGGAGTAACAGGAACAACAAAGTATATTTCAGCTAGTGACAGGATAGGTTATCKCTATCAAAAAAAGTGGTTAGCAAAGACTGTTCTAAAAAAGGGACGTGGCATGAACTTTACCCAGGCATAAAAACCAATATAGAGATATCACTAYATGCTGTTCAACARGGTTTGCATTACAGTAAAGCAATTGCCTCAGTATCATCTAAACGTATTTCTTGATCATTACGTGCTAGGAAAAAAATCCTTTCATATTAACTCTTTTTCTAATTCCTGAAGCTATCTTCCGAGAAAAAAAAAAACTGTGGTGTGGTTGCAGTGGTAATACAGAACTTGTGCAACACAAATCAAATTCCTGATTCTACCAGGAGGTTCTTTCACCTCAAGTGTATCRTTTAGCTACCTGATGACTCATTTACCCATCTGCAAAATTTCAGGGCATTCTCTTCAACRCACAGCACCATGGGGATAAAAACTTAAACACCTGGCGATTTTATCTGTTTGTTTTTAAGTACAATGATCATGTAATAAGCGACAGAAGTGATGACATTCAAATCTCTCTCAGAGACTTTTCTTTCCCCATAATATTCCAAGATGGTCAGTAAAACAATATTTGCACTAGAATAGATTCATTTGTGGGCTGGTCTACAAAGCTGTATAACACAAACACTGTCAGAACYCAGTGGAACAGTCTCATCCATATAAAATTCAACTATACAACTAAGCTGAAGTCTTTACACATACAGTATTCTTATGAAGTGCTGAAAACTTCCAAATGATTACTCCTAATTTGCAGGTCTGTATTTTCCAGCAACTCCTAACTGAATTTTAGCCAAAGTATTAATTAAAAACTATTCAGGTRCTAAGAAAATTGTCAAAAGATTTTATTTGCCATTTATGTTGGAAAAGATTCCCTCTTTTAAAGCACTTCCCAGTCTTGTGGCCTCTTCTCTCCCTGTATTATTCATGGAGATTGATGTAAAAATAGGAAAATCATTCCTTAAGAACAAGTCACTTGGAGAACTCTCATTACAATGAATTTTTGTGATTTTCTATTACATGCATCACCATTCATTATTAATCTGGCGAGGGCAGTCTTTCAGATAGAGTATTTTAAAAAATAWGAGACAGAAATCAGAAGCTGAATGACTTCCATCAGCAAGACTGCTATAAGCTCTTTGCTATCTCTTCAATTTGTGAAGATTACYTCTACCTGTTAAGGCATGAGTAATATTGCTCTACGGATTGTGAGTGTGTTAAGATTACAGAACATCTGAYGATTTTAGTAGGAACTTTTCCAAGACCATGTTTTATCCAGCCTTCTTTCACAAAAGTTAAAAATGGTGATTTATACAAAGTACTTGGATAGAAAAGTATCAACTTTCTTTAAATCTTTCTAGTATATATAGGACTGTACTTTTTCCTTTTTAAAAAAATTTAAAGAAAAAGGCATTATATAAGTTGACAAATTTAGCAAAATAACATTTGAATTATTCTGTTTAATTGAAGGACAGCTTTAACAATTTCTTTCCTGTTGGCATGTCTCTTATACAGGTAATGATTAACTGTTCCTATGACGGAGCAATTAGCTGATACATTATGGGCCGTACAGAACATAGTGATTAAGTGTTTAGGTTAGCCAGAGTGGCAAAATAAAAATACAGCACATCCTACAGCCACGAACRTATACAACTGCATTGAGTAGGTTTTTTTGCCTACTAAGTTTTGCAAGTGTCTATTATTTATTTAAAGGAACAAAACTATTTCAGAAATCTTTTTCATCCATCATACCATAAACATCATTTTCTTMTATTTTTTTAAAATGTATCCAAGCTACTTGCTTTTGTAAAAAGAGTTTAGGCAAAATACTTCTGTTTAAATTTAGTATTTTATTTCTGTGGGCACTATGTATGTGCTAACTCACCAGAAAAATAAATGAAAATTTGGAGGAAAAAAAGAAAACCCTTAAGAAATATTTCAGTGTCATTCGGTCAGCATAACAAAAGCATTCTTCAACACAACTGATCTTCTCCATTTTCTCTTTGGGATAGAAAGCAGAAAGACAGCTTAAATGTGTTATTAATTCAAAAAAATGCCTTCAAAATATTACTTCAAATTTTTTAAAGGGACTGGTAAAAATATTACAAAACTTTTTACATGGACTATGTGTTCAGGAAAAAAAAAAGAAGAATATGGTTTATTAAACCTAAAAAAATAAGGGAACAAATGCATTTAGTTAGGTCACACTGCTAAACAACCCCAAATATAAACAGAATTAACTCTCCAAAATGATTATCCAGACATTCCAATGCGTTTCGCAGATGGGCAGTGGTTTCATTTGACAGACGAAGGAAACAAAAAAGCAGGGCTAAGTAATTTGCCCAAAATTATCTCAGCAAAATTTTTCAGGTTGCGGTTGTCTTGGCTAAGAGAAAGGGTTGGTGAAGACAAACACAAAAATAAAAGGGCATTTTAGGTCTCCTGGCTCCTAATGTGTTGCCAGAACAAAATAAATGATATTCCCTTTTACAGTGTTAGAAGAGAAAGTGAAACAAAAAGCAAGAGAAACAAAAACATCAATTAAGCAATAAGAAAAGGTAGTGCTAACTTATCATAGCATTGGAGAAGTAAAGAAATCTTCAGCTGAAATTCTACTGAGCCTTCCAATTTAGCAASTTGACTCCTAAGCTTCTATGGCTAGATACACAAACAATATGCCAAAACATTTTTTTTAATACTATTGGTATACTTTAGACTCAGTGGAAATGCAATCAATACAGATGAAGTAAACAAGACTGGATCCCATTTTTAAATGGCCTTGTTTGTTTCAGAAGTGATAGGTGCMTAAATCAAAGTGATAAATGCAAATATGTACTAAAGCAATTCCTCAAAGACTTTCATCCATGCAACGAAAATGGAGTGACAAATGAACAGAACATGACATGACTGATCATGCCACTGGTTTATAAYTGTATGCAAAGAAAGAATTAGAGAAGAAAGATCTTTGCCAAAATGCTAAAGAATTTTGGAGAAAAACCTCCTAYACTTACCCCTCTACAACAGCAGTTGTGATACTAATCTATTCTCTCACTGCTCTCACAGTACAGTCATTTATTCCATCCTGCATTCACTGAAGAGTGTTTTGCCACTGACACCAATACATGCAAGGTCAGACTATAAACAGTTAACAGAAATTTGATGGTTTTGATCAGGCAATGTAAGGCAAACTTTGCAACTATCATAAGACCAAATCTAATTTTATTCYGGAATTTGACTTTTTCATGCCTATTCAACCTTTTACACCACAAAGCTGAGCAAAGTCTTATTGAAACTGGCTCCGATAACCAAACTCCATTACGAATATAAATTTCTCATTTATAAATTTTAATTATAATAAATTATATAATTTAACTATAATTTATGATTATTATATAATCATGCTTTTAAATATAATATAATTTGAAATTATAAATTTAAGATATGCTGAAGCATCAAATTTTCAATCAGTTGCTTGTTAACGGAAACATACTCCTTCAAAAGAAATCAAGCTTTACACGTAAGTCTTTTGTCGACATCCCTCATTTTGATTTGCAAAGTGTTCTGCGGTAGCTCATTACATATTTCAGGCCAACAATTGCAACTCTTTCAAGACCGCTTATATACTGAAGGGATCCTTTGTTTTCTCTATAAAGGCTACTGTAGTCATCAACAGCTGCAAAGACAGAAGATGACACAAGCAGGAACAGACTGGTAAACTTTGTCCTATAGTTACAGTATTGTATGCTTAATCTTAGAAAACTTCTTGTTCATTGTAGCTTAATGTCATTCATTATTTTTCATTAAATGGGATCTCTGACAGCTTTCCTCTCAGTAGAGGACACTTGGATATCTACCTTACCTTTTACAGGGTGAGAAAATAGATACGGATGCTACACTTCAGAGGGCTCTAATGAAATCAGCTGTTTTACTGTCTCAAAGCCCTGAAACAAGAAGTCTCATCGCAAAAAAAAAAAAGTTTTGATTTTTTTTTTAAAAACAAACCTTCCCAATTTTGGATTTCAAAACTAAATAGCCATTTTAGTAGTAAAACAGGTCACAATTCATCTATTTGAAGACAAACTTTGCAAATATGGAAATCACTGTTACTATAAATAGTCACTCCTAAGTGGCAGATACTTCAGGAATGGTAAATATGCAGTCCAACTGGAAACACCAGCAGCAGGCCATTTAATGCAGCACACAATATAATCCTACTCTATTCAAGTTAAACATAGTAACTTTGATGTAATCCTTCATAGGGTATTGTTTTAAAGTTAGTCCCTGTCTCTTCCCTAAATTCCCATACATAAGTCTTTCTTTTCATAGAAGTACTGTGCTCTGAAAATAACAAAGCTAAGTATAAATTTAAAAGACTAAAATGTTTCTATGAGCACAGAAAATAAGCAAGCAGCACAAACTGGACCCAAGTGGTTTATTTTGAAACTCAAAACTAGAATATTCTAGGAAAATGGTGAAAAAATGAAGGTTAACAGTTATAAAACTTAATTGAAAGACTAAAAGCTACTAACATGATCCTCCTCTTCACCTTATTTAGTTTACAGCACATACCAGTACATACATAAACCTCAAAATTCATACTAGCAATATTTATAACAGTGCTTTGAAGCCTATGCACTAAAGGTATCAAAACAAGCCATTCACATAAGTGGGTTTCCTCATCTCCAGAAACCAGCCAATGATAAGTAAATCTATGATCAGAAAACTTAAAAGACATTGATACTTAAACACAGTAGAGAATACATTCTGTAGTAAGATAATACAATCCCTTCGCAAAACTACAATTATTCTGTATTTTCAATATTCAAGAGAAAGTAATGTGCAAGATACAGAACTGAGGAGCTAACTGACCTTCTTAAGTCTCTTTCGCAGTTGAAGATTTTTGCCTTGAGTAAGAAACACTGAAGAAAAACGTATAGGATAAAGCATGTAAGACACTGCTAACAAGATCCACTTAGACAGCAAGCATCTTCCATCTACTGTTGAATYATCAAGAATAGCAAAGGCAAGCAGAACAAACAATGGTAGTATTTTTAAGCAATACTAATACCAAATATAGGTCATTGATCGGACCACTGATTTTGCAACTTCAACTAATTTCCCAACTACATTAATGAAACCAGATGTCTCAATCACAGGGCTAAACAAACATACAATACTTAGAGAATCGAGACGCAGCAGCATACCTTMAAGAGGAGAAGTTTCTCTTTAGTTTTCCACCACAACCAGCTTCAACAGAAAAAAATGCCAAAGGTCATATGATGAATTTTATCTTTTGCGGGAGAATAACCAACACTTACTACCTCTGACAGCCATATGCGTTTTAATGTGAATAGTTTCAGTTCTGACATACAGAAGTAACTTTCCACGCCCACTACGGAAAACACAATAGAACCTATCATGCAGTAATGAGTTCAGAACAACTGTACCTTCTTTTCTTCTATATTAGCTGCCAGAAGATCACTAAGCATACTACAGCAAGGAAAGTCATACCAGAATTTAGTCAATAGAAACTTGAAGGGCAACCCCTACATGTGACACCTTTTTGTCCTTTAGGTTTCCATGGGAGTTCTTGCTGCACAACACCTCATACTGATTTACTGAGACAACAGAAAATTTTGTTCAAATACACACTTATCAAAAGCATCCACAGTTCCCCCTTACCCTTGAAATGCTATACTTTAACATAGTACAATATACCTACTCATTCATACTCTAATTTCACAGTAATTATTCCTATCAATGGGGACAGTTACCATACTGTGAGTAAGCTGGAAAAAAGGGGAGACAAGGATAAGTAGTGTTCTCATATGTTTGCATCCTTTAATATTCATTTATCAGGTGTCATGTAATATATGTGCAGAAAGGAGCCCAGATTAAAAGAAGAAGGAAAAAAAAAAAAGGAATAGCAGCTAAAACTGATGCAATCATACCAAACATTTACACTGATAAAGGAGAGTGCATTCAAATCTAATTGCACAAAAAGTTCAAACYCAATACATGGGGGTTCTTCTAATTGAGATGCTACTGTACAAGGARAAGACAAAAGCAATAAGAGAGTTGAATCACTTTAGAAACTTATCAGCTATTATTTCTTTGTCTAGAAGCCTCACCAGTGTACCAGGAACCAACAGGACTACGTATGCTGCAAAGAGAGTAAGCAAGCGAGGGTTCCTGGTTCAAAGAGCTTAACTGCTCYCCTGAGCTGAAATAGTAAAATTACCTACGATAATCATACTAACTGCTTCAACACCTTACACTGTAAGTAACAAAATGTTTCTTAGSTCTTTCACAAGGTATTTCCAACAAGTGAAACAGAGACTGCTTYGACAGTGGCATATGTGTAAACTTCTGGTAATGAAGAACTCAAGCAACAGAGAATAAATATTTCACAAGTGTACCACAGTACCAATTACAGTTCAATCAAAGGAAAACAAGATATTARAACAAGAATTAGACTAAACTAATGTAAATTTTACAGTATAAGATCAGCTACTCTACATGAAGGTGTATCAGAAGTCAGACATTAGAATAAACAAGAAAGAGGAAATAAGAAGAACGCATGAAAAATCTATTTAAATCCTTATTTATCAAACTAAAAAAGCCTAGTTAGGGAGCTATATTAGCAGGTATATTGTAATACGCTGTTTACTAACATCCTTAAAACATACGCACAAAATGAAAAGCAAGGYAATTACAGAGAGCACTTTATTACTCAGTATGCATTTTGCTACGCAAGCTCACGTCATTTTATCGACTGACCCCACTCCTAGAAYGGCTGGACATGCCACAGCTGAGAATCACAGAGAAGCAGCATGAATTCAGTATATGAATTTTCAACACRCATTTCTCTGAAACAGAAACTTGCAATAACTGGCAGGTTATTATGGAGGGAAACATTAGTTTCAGATACATCTTTCAGAATTAACTCCTGATTGCAAAGGACTTCATCGCACACATACAGCAAAACCATAAGAACTCCTCAAATCTCAACTTAAGCTTCTTATAGTTTGAAGGGTCTTGAAAATAGCTCAAACTGAGTATCCTGCCAACGCCCAGGCAACCATTAGGGAGACGAGCGGCGTGGGGAACAGGTGAACGAGCCCAACTCGCTGCCCCGCAGCTCGCCGGCCGAGGCCCTCAGACGCGCCTAGCACCAGCCGCGACCGAGCCTGGCGGCGGCGTGACAAGCTCCACGGGCGCCCGCAGGGGCCTCCCGAGGCCGCGCGCACATCCCGCGGGGGCCCGGCCACGTCCCGCCCCCCGCGCGAACAAAGCGGCGGGGCGCGGCCGCCGCGCGGCCCCCCCGCCGGCTCCACGCCGCCTCCAAG
>NW_028186149.1:8667722-8699417 GCF_003343005.1 Rhea americana
GAAAGCCAGGGAGGGGGCGGCCGCGTCCTCACGAGCAGCGTCTCCTCGCTCCCGAGCTCAGGCGGTGCAAGAGGTTCCGTATCTGCCCGCGGTGGAGCCGTTCGGCAGGATTGGCCCCAAAACCTTACGGAACATCTCGTCTGCCCCTTCCGCGGCTGCAGCTCCCGCGGCGCTTCTGTAGCGGCGAGGGAAGAAGATGCCCGGGGTTGCGCTGCAGGGGGGCASGCAGGACCCTCGGTCCCCACAGAGGGTGTGCTGGGGGGAGCAGTGGCGGGCAGATGATGTCCTCGAAATTATCTGCGACACTGAAGGAAGAACCTGTGGTTTGTTTAACAGCAGAAATCGGACCACGTTGCCCCGGGTTCCCGGGCGCAGGCCCGCGGCTCTGAAGCAGGCAATGGGGCGGTTTGGGGGAGCCGGGCCGCAGCGGCGAGGAGGCCCCGCGGCCCCCGCTCTGCCCTGCCGCCGCACTACGCGCCTGCGGCCCTGGCCGGGGCACCGCCGGGCCCTTGGGCCTCGCCGGGGCACCGCCGGGTCTGCGGCCCTGGCCGGGGCACCGCCGGGTCTGCGGCCCTGGCCGGGGCACCGCCGGGCCCTTGGGCCTCGCCGGGGCACCGCCGGGTCTGTGGCCCTGGCCGGGGCACCGCCAAGCCCTTGGGCCTCGCCGGGGCACTGCTGGGTCTGCGGCCCTGGCCAGGGCACCGCCGGGCCCTTGGCCCTGGCCGGGGCACCACCAGGTCTGTGGCCCTGGCCGGAGCACTGCCGCACCCGTGGGCCTCGGGGCAGCGTGGAGAGAGGAGCAGCTGCTGGCCCTTTCTACGCTCAGCCTCCTCAGAGCAGAGCAGCTCAAATGCCACCAACGTGTTTGTGTATTAACAGCATAGCCACTAGTATAAGAGAGAAATTTTGAGAAATTGGTTTCAGCCTACCCTTTAGGATGGGTCCTTCGTGTACTGTGCTGCCCTGATTTTCACTTGTATTTAATTACAGGCATTGCAAGCAACCCCAGTGAAGTCCGTGAGCCTCTATGCATCTAAGGAGGGCATCAGGAGTTTGAGTCTGTGAGTTGGTGCCACACAGTGACACTCCTACATGTATATTCCATTTGTAATATTCCTACATTTCATTTAGCTAGTATGTCTGGTGTTTGGGGTTTAGTCTACCAAGAAACAAGCATTATTTATTTGCAGCTCTGTCACTAATGTTTATATCAACATTCCTAAACCGTGCCCATGGAAGCTCAAGGAAATCAACGAGTAGTTAAAGAATAAATACCTATGTTAAAAAAAAAAAAACACAAAGCAAATTCTGGAACAGATTCTTGAGTATTTGCAGGTAAAATACATTTATAAAAGAACCAGGCTTCTGATATAAATGGCATGGTTTAGGAGAAAAGTAAGCAAAACCTGTATCTTCATTTGACATGAAGTTAAAAGGAAAACTACCAAAAACATCTTTACAGAGCTATCTTGCTACAGATTCCTAGACTTAACCTTTGTAATTCCTGAATCTTTCCAGTTTTATGTTCATTATGATATGTAACAATTTGTTCTACTGTATAAACATTTTATATCTTGGATTAATCCATGTAATCCCTGTGTTTTTATTTTCTTAGAGGAGCTCTTCATCATTAAAACTTTATATATAACATATGGTATTTTGAAGGTGGCTATTACATTACATTATTACATTACACAGTAAGATCTCATTTTGCAAACATGATCTGAATATAGAACTTGCTCAGACTATCACTACCTTCTGTGCTATTTCACATCAGCAGGAAAATCAGCAGGCTCACAGTATAAGTGTAACTTTTGCCTAGAAGTCTGCAGTATTACTTATGTTCTATGACTTAAGTTTTCTTAGGTTTGCAGCCAAGAAAATCATAGATCTTACTGATCATATGGGAAAGGGAGAAAGGTGAAAGTATAATGGCAATGAAATGTAACTACAGGATTTCTGTTGACTTCATGGAGACCAGAGATGAAGAGAACAGAAGGGCTGCTCCTGTTCCCTGGTTAATACAGAAACTGCCTCTTAAATGGAGGAGCTGCAGAACTTTGCACCCTTTATACTTGCTTCCCTTTTGCCGCACCTTTCTTGATGAGATTGATAGAAATCACTTTCTGGCGAGTGGTCACACCATGCTGATTTTCAACAAAATATACAGTGTTAGCACAGTAATGGTCTTCAGCAGAACAAACGCAATGTTCATAACTTCAAGAAGCCATTTTAAGGTTATTATATTGTAATAGAGAGCTTAATTGAGGTTATGATGTTACACTCCCAGGGGCTTTCAAACAATGACATTTGTTCTTTCGACACAAAAAGCCGTGAAAGTAAAACCAGGGAGTACGCTGGTTATATTAAAAGCTTTCAGTTGATGCAATTAAACTGCATTTCATCAGCCACTGATGAACTTGCGAGATATAAATCTATAGATAAATAATTATGAAACATTTAAGTAAGCCACCTGACCTAGATCTCCATGAATCAAGCAATGCATGAGTGAAATGTAGTAAGTGAAATGTATTTTAATCCTAATAGTTTAACGTTTCACTTATTTGTGCTAAATTAGGTTGACGTACTTAAAACCTAGCCACTTTTCCTCTCCGAGTAATGTGGGAGAACTTGCCTAACTGGACAGAAAACAGTGAAAAAAGCCCCACTGAAACAACAGGCACAATTGTCTTTCTTGTATTGGCAGACCAGAATGTTAGTGTGGAATGCAACTTAATTTGTCCAAATTGGTGCTGACCATGGAATATATATTATGACATTTTCTTAAGATAGTTGCTGTATTTCTTTTTAAAATAATGACTCATTATGGCAAGGCTGTTCATTATAAAATCCTTCTTTTGTTCCCAAGATACATACCAACATAAAGGTCACACTTGAAGGGGCTGTTATGCATCCTTAAACAACAGTAACAAAAAGTTCTAAGATCTAAATTGGGCAGTGACTAAATAGACATCAGATTTACATAAATCTTTACAATATATATAATACAGAAAGTCACGCTGAGTGACCTGAGTGGCGACATGGGTGAAAAGAAAAGAACTCAGGTCTCCCATAAAATTTAACTCTGTATTATCACCTAAAAGAAAAACATGCCAAAGTACTCAGAACCAGTTAGGTTAGATCCTCTCTCCACAGCTATTACAACTATGCCGTGATATCTGGTTACATCATCATCTTTTTTGTTTGAGTGTTGTGTAAGTGAACTGTTACCAATCTTAAGGAAGCCAGTATTTAAAAAAAAGCAAAACAAAAAACCCCACCCAACCATTCAATACAAACAAACTAGTAATTGCAGTAGCAGCTTTTGAATATTCAGTCCTAAGTGTTCCATTCTAAAATCTAACAGTTTATGACTAATTAATGCTACTTCCTTTTTTTATTGTCACATAAAGAGAAGTAACTCAAATAGTTAGGAAACAAAAATGGTGCTTGAAACTTGTGGGAGCTGATTGCAATTTTGCTATTAAGTTGTTGAGTTTATTGCTACATCTTCTGGATGGTGGAGACGTCCTTCCTGAAGACAACGGGGGACCCTGACCAAAGGAACAAGGAAATCTGGGGCAACGAAAATTAAAAATTGGAGTCTAAACCAGAATGTATCAGCAGTATGGAAAGGCACTTAGTAATGACTCTGAATTCTGAATTCAATCACAGTATTACAGGCAAGTCTAACAGCATGTACCTGGCTCTTCACACTCCCTACTTATGCAGGCTCTATTTACATCCAGTGGATAAAAGTTCTACAAAACACATAAGGGTGCGATTAAGTGTCTCATTAAGATCAAGGCAGCTCCTCATATTGAAAGTTGAATGCATGTGTAAACCAAGTTGCACTAGCATAAAAATACGAAAGAAGTGTTGCTCAATAACACCTCCTCCACTTCAGCAGTATAAGCAGGCTCAAACTGAGCTCCACAGCAGCACAGGCAGATTTGGGGTGTGCTGCAGCAAGAAAGTGGAAGAGGCAGTAGGAATGAAGCTTACTCCAGAGTGACACAATTTTACTAAAATATTCAGTATAATTATAGTGTTAGGAGAAAAATACAAATATAGGAAGCAAAGCATATCTTGGCAAATAAATTTTTATATCTGATGTAGGGTGTTACTACATGTAACATTCTGCACAGGCAGCTAGAGGCAAATGCAACAGGGAACTTAATGCAACTGAAGTGGGAAGGTGGTACTAGGTGTGACTGGTCCACAAATCTGAGAATCACRATTCTGATAGCAACCTGTGATTACTACTAGGTAGCAGTCAGAGCAAGCACAGCACTCCCACTGAGAGCAGCTGTAAAGCGGCTTTAGAGCCAACCAGGAGAAATCCTGCCTGGTAACTCTTTGTAATCTGGCCAGGATGGGATTAGCYTTTACTTTTGCTGTAAGGTTTATAGTTATTGCATCTAAAATTTTGTGCTAAATGTGCAATTATTGTCATGCAGATGCATTTTGCAATCCACCTTTCCACTGATTTAGGTGATAATCCTGTCTGTCAACATCTTATATCAACATATGTCAACAGTAATAGAATAGCAGCTAAACTTTTAAAGTGACTATTAACATGTACGTATGGACATACAGTTCTGCAGTTCTGCATATAGTTCATATAGCTTCTGAGGAAGCTGGGGTACTGTCCAGAGTGATGTCATTTTACTGTTAATCCACACGTAAGAATTCCCGCTCAAGTAAKTTACTTCACTTCCCCTCAAAACTAAATCTGACAACACAATTTTCATATACAGCTATAACATTTTACAGCTGACAATTTCTGAGTAATTACAGGAATCAGTGTTTTATTAGCAGACTACAATCCAAATACCCTCATCATATTATTTTATTAGATGGATTTTTAACAGCTTTGCATTTTTTGTTTTGTTAAATCACTTTCTAAGCCTATTTAAAATGAAAATAAAATCCTCACTACATCATTCTTTCAGATTCAATCCGTTGTAGAAGGACTTTAAGATGAGAAAAGAACGCATTTTCTCCAAAGTATATTTGCTAAGGACAATAATTTCTAACATACACACACACATCCTGACTTTATTTGCATGAATGAGGTTCAGGTTCAGTTTTAATGCACAAGCTGCCAGCAGCTCAAATGAAGGGGGTATGTGTTTGTGTGCATGCGCATACACAAAAAAAAAACTACAGTAACAATTAAAATGTTCTTTTGCAAATAAATAAATTACTGGTATCAACTAAAATTCCAGTTTGTCTTGTACTAATAGCAGCAAAACAAAATGTGGATAAAAACATCYAAAAAGTTGTGGAAACTCTGGCTAGGAAAATTAATGACATTTCCAGAAACTTAAAAATTGGAACTGAGACTGGAGAATCTGATGAGGCCGTTTAGCAATTCTTGAACCTGCAGTGCAGTAATACTTGAATAATAATAATAATAARGTCACTATCTTTCTTCAACTGCTTATTCAGTTTTCCTGACAAGGTAGAAAGGTCAATTTACCACATCAGACAGATCTACCAGGCATTAAGTGGGCTATAGCAACTACTCACAATGTTGCAGCACATGCACTAGCACAATGCTTACAAAGTTGGGTGACAGGTTCAGAATTATGAGAACACCAAAAAGGGGTAGAATCCCTTAGGGATTATACAGATCTCCGTTACGTGCCTACAGCGCAGCTGCTAAGGCACTATATGCATGAGTAGGAAATAAACTATGCCAAAAATGCAGAATAGTTTATTAAAGGTAGACTCATACATTTTCTATGTTAAAACACACATTAGTCCTCACTGTTTTTTCAAACTAATAGTACTTTACTTGTTGGACTAGTCCTTCATGACTAAAAGCTAGAAAAGGGGGACTAACTACATAGGATAAGGTTTACTGCAGTATTCCAATTTCCTTCTTGAAAAATCCAAATGTTCCTCCCCAGCACATACCTGGGATGGGAAAAGCTATCTCAGTTAAAACAAAACAAATCTTTCTGACTTTGCTTTTAAACAATACTAAGTTTATGCTCAGTTCTTTTTTCTTCCTTTAGAGAAGATTAGTCACTCCTTCCCACAGCAAGGACGGCAAGAAACGGCAGAGAAGAGAAACATGCTGAAACCAGCTGTCAGTCTCCTGTCTCCATGGGAAGGAGAATCTTGCAAGAGTGGCTATCCAAATGGGTGCCTCTGGATCCGGAGAAAAGAAGCCCAAGGCCTTCAGAGGAGGCAGCTAGACATCTATACAAGTTAATGTGGAGTATTATATGCAAATTTGATTTTGCTAAGTCCAGTTTCACATCACCAGATTCTAGCAGATTTTTCAAAGTAAAATCTGTATCATACATTGTAAAGAAATGTAATAAGAATAGTGTGTTTTATTAAGTGTTACCCACAGATATTTTTGAAGGAAAAAAGAAATGTAAAAAGATCTTTGCCTGTCTTAAAAACTAATTTCAACTTATATTCATATGTAACTCTTATTTTAAGTGACTAGCTAAATTAAAAATATCTACTGGTAAAAATATGCATCAGTAAAGGAGAAATGCTCACAGAGATTCAGCATCATGTTATTTATGCAACACATTGTTAACCCTTAGTTAACACAAGGAAAATAATTTCACTTACATTGACAACTACAGAGCAAAATTATTTTCTGTAACACGTCACTAACTTTCAAATGAAAGTTAATACCATCCCATTTAAATGTATGCTGTTAATATTTAAATCTTGTCCTAGAACGAACATTCAGTTTATCATGCTATCTTATACATAGGTGATAGACATGTGTGCTACAGGAGGCTTCTTCATGTTTATTTTTTCATTTTGTGGCATTAATTGTTCTACATACACATTTTTCCTTCTGCTGCAACGACTGTGCATGGCACAGCTTTTTGCACTATTTACATCATACCATTTCCTTTAAATTGGAGGACTTGCACTTATGGAAGAAGTGAACATGCAAAATTTCTTTTACTCTTCTGAGAACCACAAGAGAATTTATCTGTCAAAGAAATTGTCCAAACAAGCTGCCATAGTTGCTGTGGCCAAAACTACAGCTTTATTTTAAATGATGATCCCAAAATCTTGGGACATGGAAGGAAGTACCTATTAGCAACTTGAACAGTGGCTCTGAAGGAACTCAAATACTATCAAACGTTTGCAAGGGAACGGATTCTATTGTTACTGCTGTCACTGTACTTAGTCCCCACTCTGTACCCATAGCGCAGAAATGCTTCTGTTGCTTTCAAAACCTGTGTTTCTATTCACACAGAATTCGAGTCAAAAAAAAGACCACAACCTGACCAAATTAATCAAAGAGAGAGTCAAACAATTAGGGTCCACGTTTCTACTCCCAAAGTATTGCCTGACAAACTTGTATTCTTAAAATATCAGAATCAAAACCAAGAGCATATTCCTGGGAAGTGCCAAATACCTACCAGTATCGACTAGATGGACTGGTAAGAGCTTGGTTTCTTGCAAGATAAAATTAGTCAGCATGATGGCTAGATGTCAGGTTTTAATCTAAGTATTTGTGATTACCACTTTAAGAAAAAAAATCAAAAGCATACCAAGGTTTAGTTCTAAAATCTCCACATTATCCTTCACTAGTAAGGTGAGGATGAAGTAGTACATATTTTCTTAAAATACCGAAAGTAAAAATCAAGTATAATGAAAGCACATCAAGAAACAAACTGTACAATTTCTGAACTGCACTGTTTATTTTGCTGCTTGAAACCTAAAGTGACAGTATGCCACTATAATTATGGGGTTTCTTCTAAACCTTTACTACACTGCAGGTACAGAAATATACGGACACATTTTTGGAGAATTGACATTTTGCAAAATGCAGCAAACATTTCAATTTATACATGAGAAAAGGAAGTGTTCAAAAGGGTATGCATTTCAAGTTATTGCAGGTTATTTCTGTGAGAGAATTTCTGCAGGTAAAACATGTTTAAATTTAACCAACAGTAACGTGTCAGTGTATTTAAAATCATGACAAAAATCTTCTCTCTGGTCATTAATTGCCCTTTGACAAATTACTATGATGTTGTATGTTTAGGGCAAGATGTCAATACAGCATAAATCCCGTGGCATTTTGGTTTTCTTCTGGAGATTAAAGCTGTTTTTCTTGGGATAAATGCAGCAGCAAAACACAAACCAGCTGATCAAAAAAGCACTTCTGCCATAACTCCAATAATTTCAGGGCACACCAACCGACAGTAGTTTTGCCATTCCCAGTTCTTTTAAGGTTTACATCACTGCACTGTTGCCTTAGGTAAGTTTTGTAAAAGCTTGTTTTCTGTTAGGCCAGCTTGCTGACTACAGCCTGGTTGAGAGAATTTAGTTGGTTGGTCCATTTATCTAATGCAGTATACCGTGCACCGCCTCTTTTCTGATGATCCAGTTCAAGGAGCTGGTTGACTTGATCAATTCGGCCATGTATAGTGCTATAAACAAATAAACAAATAAATAAATACAAATCTCTAATGCACATGGAAATAGAAACTAATAACAGATCAGAGGTAAAGTAAGAGATCTTCTTATACAAAACATGATGCAGAATCCATTTCAGAATTTTTCAGTTTTATAATATACTATTCACTTCTATTATATGTTGTCCCTGTAGTACTGCTTATTTAGCTGCCATCATGACTGGAAATCAAATTAACTGATTTAGTGAATATATATATGTATTTTATATAATAACCTATACCTATGCTTATCTACAACCTATATATAAAATCCTAAGCAATTTAATGTTAATAGTTCTTTGAAGACAATGGATCATGAAATATGAAGATTTAGTAAGTAATTTATTACAAAATTCAAAATTAATGTAAATATGTGCCACTCAATCTCTCTGTATAACCTTATTTGCTCACATCTTACAAATATATTAGACTGTTCCTAAGGCAAGCAAACCCAACCAATAAATTCAGCATCATTACTTTTTGATTTTAAAATCAAATGGTATTTTCACTACATACAAAAATATTGTTGCTGTTTCTTGTATAGTTTATTTTAAAGCAAATAATGACCAGAACTAAGAAAGTACATACTTATCCAATATGCACTGCACAAGCAAGCTTTCCACATCAGCTACATCTATGTTTAACTCCTAAAAGAAAAAAATCATCATATTACTATTTTTTGCAACTTAAATCCTTCCAATCTTTATTTTTATGCACAGAGTTTGATTTGATTTCTATTTCGTATTTTAGAATGTATGAAACCAATAATGATCTGCCAAGCGGAAGAACTCCACACAAAGTATATATTGTCAATGAGCAAAGAGATCAGTAACCTCTCAGGAAAGGCTGAAAAGACTAAAGCAAAATTTTGGAAGCTCCTGAAAGGAGTTTCTTTGCTGACTCTATTGGGGGAAAAAAAACAAACAACAACAACAAAAAAAAMCCCACAAAACAAACAAACAAAAAAGGTCTGGATATAAAATGAGATTATCATCATCAGAAAAGAATGGGCCCATATTTAAAACCGTTCAGAGAGCTAAATGGAACAACTAGCTCAAGTAAGTTCTGCAAATGTTAAGGCTATGTTCTTTTCCATTCTCCCATCCCACGCCCCAAAGCGTACAGATCTCTATTACACAAAAAGAGATCTAAAAACATTTATAGTATGTTTTTACATGATAAATACAGAAATTGGGCTTCTCTAATACTTAATAATATATTTAGAAATGCTATCAATTTTTGCAAGAAAAATCAGAGACCTGAAAAAGACTCACAGGAGATGAAAGCAGTTCTATTGTCATTTACTGGTTTTTGCTTTTGTTTTTTTCTGATTAGAGAATGTAATCAGTGGTTTTGCCTTATAATCCRTTTGTTCTATACCAGAATTCTGTAATTCTTACAAGACAGACATTTGAAGGTATTTTTTATACAAGAGAGATTAAAATTTGAAATTTCATGTCCATTAAAAAATTGTGTACAGTTAGGAATTATGCAAATTTCAAATTTTAATTTCTACATTTCTCTTCAGAAAAGTGCTTTTCTGCACCAAGTAGAATACAATAATTGAGTACTTTAGAAATGCATCATTAAAAAGCATTGAGATGATACCTGACATTTACATTTTTGTACTGCAAAGGCATCAGCAGTGCATCAGCACTACATTATGGTTTACATTATATTTTAGATCTTCTATTGCACCAACTGTTTCATTTATTTAAGAGTTGTTTATTCACAATCAATCATTTACTTAGGCAAATGCAAGGCTCCATTGGTATGTACCTTAGAAATAAAAGGAATATGTATTCTTGTGTAAGGCTTAATTAATTTTATAAGCACTTGTGTTCTGATGTTTCGCAAAAGCTCTGCAAGAGAAGAAAAAAATAAATACTGTAAAAATAACAGTACTGAAATAAAGATGCAATACAGTTCCATCTTTGTATCTTTCCATACCCTAACTACCATGACCTTTTAAGGCAGTGAGTAGTTTCACATTAGTTTCACATTCGGTGACTGAGTAAAACAAAATAAATAAATCCTCTTTTTTCCTGTCATAGTTTAACAATGTGTAATTCTGAAGATGGACAGATAAAGCTGATGTATAAATCTGGAGCAATGTATTCCCTGTTAAAATTTAAATTATTCAAATTAACTGGATAAATCATACAGACCACTGCACAGTATGCCTGCCCCTTTAATTCATGGTTGTAATGCTTGCCTTAAACAAAAGTGAGAAGAGATATTTCTAAGGCCCTGAAACTTAAGCCTGCACAGAATTAACTTCATGGGGTATATTCACATTTCAAGTTGAAGTTCAGAGTCTAATGGAATAATTACGATGAGGAACTGAAGAAGCGTTATAAAACAGGGTCTGCATGAAGTGGCTGATTTTTCTTAGTTAAGGCAGAGCAGCTGTTTTAGTAATTTTCACATTATTAAAGTACTATAAAATGAAAGCATATATTAGCACTGTAAATTAGCAGAAAAGGAGCTGGATCTAACAGGTTACACAAGCATTGTTCACTTAATGAAAACTAATAGTGCAGACTGGATTACATATCTCAATAAAACTAATTACACTAAAACAACTAAGCAAGATGTATAAACATTAAAATCATGAACACACATTCCATTACAGTAGGCAGTGAAAAAGCTGAGAATGTCTTTTTCCCCCTGCGTGTTACTGGCAGACCAATGTCATATACCAAGTTAAAGTCTCTCCAGTGCTTAGGTTCACCAGTCCTCCTCCTCTTGCTTTCCATTTTTACTGTCATTCTGTCCTCCTTAAGCACCCATCCCTTTAATCTTACAGTCTTCCCTACCAGACTTTGAAGTTTACCAGTAGTCAACATGTAACAGCAATAGCGGGGTTATATTTAGTTTCCTCTGCTGACTGCCATCTTCTCTTTTACACACAAGTAGTATAAAACCAGCTCCCTGGATTTAACTCTCTTCTTTCATGCAGCCATCCAGCTAATTGAGCTGGCAATGCCAAGTAAGTCTTATTCTTGATGAATCAACAGTAGTCATCTGAAAAACTGGATACTACCTGCAAGTCAAGAGACTTAAACTCTCCTATAAATGACAAACCAAAGGGGAGACTTTATTTCATCTAACTGTTAACGGAATTAACGAACACATATTACTGTGTTCTCCTGTTTTACTACACAGAGGTTCTACAAATCCAAACTTTGATTTCAACCTACACATTACGATTGTGTATCTTGTTAAATGTTTTATGATATCACAGTAGACATTATCTTAGAACATCCATTCTTGCAAGAACTTTCGTAACTCCTGCAATTCTTAGCAGTCATTCTACCTGCCAGGATGGATGCTGGCCCTGACTAAGTCCCGGAGAACTTAGAAAACAGTAAAAGAATTGTCTGTAAGCAATAATTACAAAGAATACTCAACACAGAGAAAATAAATCTTAAAAAATACATCATAACAAGCAGAGAAAAGAAAAGATTAAAACAGCCTGTGAAAATACCTTCAATATGCTCCCTTATGAAGGGATCGTCCATGATGTTGCTGTGATTTGTTTTCAGAATCTTCTCAAATTCAGTGATGTCATTGTTCTGATAGGCACTTCAGAAAATACAAGATTGGATTAGCATTTTTAAAAGTAACAAGACTTTGTTCTCTATAATCTTCATAAGGAAAAGCTATTTTCAATGAGATGCCACAGAAGAGATCTTTCTCGTAATTCATGTTTTGTTAGCATATGCAGAARTTTAGAATGATCAGTTAGTTCCTTTGCAAGTGTGCACTGGTCTCAAACCATTTATACTTTAAAAAGCTATTATTAAAAAAAAACACAAAACCCTAAAAATAGCCAATTTTGCACAGCATTATTACTCAAATTTTGGCTTAATAAAGCCRTATTTTATGTAACAAATAGAGAAAAGGGATCAAGAGGGTTTTTGTTGCTGCTGCTTCTAGAAAGTTGAATTCTAAAAAAATGTTGACTTTCTGGACTAATTGAGAGTAATTTTGGTATAACATTATTTTTCAGATTTATAGTTTATTCTTAGTATTCATAAAATTATTTAACTACTTAAGATTGCTATTTAAATAAAGGTTACAAAACAAAGATGGGTTTGGACATCAATTATTGTTCAGTAGTAGTACTGCAGTATCATTTACAAATACAAGTGATAATAGCTCCTAAAAYAAGACCATTTTCTTAAACATAATGGTCTTACAAATCAAATATATTATCTTTTCTTATGGGGACAGCCAGTCATTACAGAGACTATATACTAAGCAATGAAGTTTACATAGTAATTTAGCTACGTTAAGCTACACTGAATATTTTAAAAGCAACATCTATTTCTCCTTCTTAGTCTCTGTACATTTTTAATTTGTTTTTAAACAGTCAAGAAAGACATCCTGTAAAAGCGGCAAGAAAAAAAATAGTTTAGGATGTTTATAAATAGAGTCTATAAATGGACTTATAACAGTGGAGAGGACTGTATCACATGGAACCAATAAATTTTACTTCATAATTAAACAGAAATTCAATTAAGTATAGTTTATTGTTTATTCCCGAAGTCTCTCCTTACAATATGCAAAGCATTCAAGTGCCCAATGTAGAGTATAGGAAGAATTAAAAACACAGCTGTAATTTCTGGAACTGATTTTATCTTCTGCAACCTTCTTATCTACACTGTTTTAATTGCATTATTAATTTAAAAAAAGCCGTTATACTCAAATGTCAAGATAAACGATATCAATTAGGAGCATGAATAAAATCAGACTGGGTAAGGCCATCTGGAGTTCCTTCTGCCTCAAATTCACATGAAGCTACGAAAGTAAACTAGAATAGACATGTCTAAATTGGAATTATTGGAAATAGTTTCTTAATAAACTGCCAAATCATGTATTCATTATTATGTCAATAATGGACAAGCATTCTCTTTTTTAGAAATGATTTGTGTGCRTACAATGGTGCAGCACCATAGTAATCTCAAAGCAAGGTTTGTTCCAAAATGACTTTAACTGTGTATTTCAAAATGTAAGCACATATTACTTCACATATAATGAAAAGATGGGAAGTTTCTTAAGCATTGCTCTCTCTCTTACTTATTAATGCAAAGGCAGGATAGAGTGGACAGAAAAACTTAGCCTCGTAGCACAGAATACAAAGACTGTCTTAGTCCACTTCAGTTTGTCTGATAATCTAAATACCCAAAAAGCTCTGGCTTCACATTTGCTTGTAAGAGGTAATGAAGCATTCTTTTGATCTTCACATATTTGAGAGAGATTTTGAGGCATCAAAATATTCACATAYTTTGAGGGAGACTGCTTGTGAATTTCATTTCATATTCCTATGTTATGAAAGTCCTTTAGTAATCATGAAATATCAATGCATCCAATTATTCCATTGGCTTTGGTATGAGATGTCAATTATCTCAGTTTCTCATAAATAATCAGCCAAACACTACAGACCAGGTGCAATATTAGGAGAGAGAACTTTCTTTTAGGGAAAAAATGTGATCTTTTTGCCRTTGTAGAAGAAATTCACCAAAGCAGAAAATAAACAGTATCCTGGTTTGGTTACTACATTTTTCTTTTTCTCCGGAAAATTTACCATCTTACCTTACTAAATTCGTCATTGCTAGAATCTCTGGATCATTTTTGTATGGTTTAGCCTACAAAGAACAGAAAGCACAATATGCAKGTTTACATTTTAAATTTTTTCCTTTTTTGGGGGGTGGGGGKTAACTTCTCTATCAATGCTTAAAAAAAGCAGTAACTAAAAAGTGACTTAAYCATATTTATAAAAGTACCTCCTGAGAGTCAAATGGATTAATTCCAGATTTCATCAGCATGTTTGCTAAGACCAAGTATTTTAAGCAAGTTGTTCTTCTGGGGCTCCCTGATTCATCATAATTCTTAAACGCTTCAAAAAAATCAGTGTGTGCCTTTTCAAACTCTCCTTCTCTTAAGTGCATTTTGCCTCCACATTCTGAAAAGAAAACACAGGATGAAACAAAAAGGAACACTGCGTGCTTGTTGCTGACTAGAATAATTGTACTCAGAAGTTCCACGCTATTTCTAAACAGATTACTGGAATATTTTCAAGGAGTCTTTTCATTCTCTAAAACCACTAGAAAAAGCACTAGAGCTTGCATATACAGCTTTGCCATTTGAATAAACCCATTCCAAAGATGACAAAACAAAACCCAACCTACACTATGAATCTAAAAGAACACCAATCCTTGCAGCCAATAATTATTTTAACCTTATGTTAAAATACTTCAAATGGAATTTATCTCAAACTTCAAAGATAATAGACTTATAGTCTATATAGACTATATTTATGAAATCTTCCCTATATAGTTTGAGTAAAACTACACTGAAAATAAACTGAGAAGTACTGTTCATCCTTTATTTCTTAAGTATCTACTGGTGCCTGACCTTCTGTGCAACTGCCTACACCAAAAGAAGAAAGAAGGCACAACAACGTTCTGGAAAAAGGCGTTTTCAAGACATGCAGCGTGTTTCCACTAAAGATAATAAACTGTATTTTCAATACATCGTAAAGCTCTTCTATTCCTAATGAATTTTAGTAAGGTGACACATCAAGCACAAATTTTAAAAAAGTAGGCTACAGAAACAACAGTCCCTTCCACTAGCAGCCCTATCAAGCCTTGTGTATTTATCCTTTGTTGCCTGCCATGGTGTCAGGAAGCTCATGTCTTCCCCCTTTCTTCTACTGCTTCTTTCCTTTGCCACATTTAGCCAACTATCCCACTGTGTACCTGCTGCTTGGGACCAGAGCAGCAATGTCAAAGTCCTAGAGGAGGTAAACATTAAATGACAAAACTGTAGTGACAGCATTCATAGTCTCTTATTCACATAGGGTTTGGCTGACTCTGAACATAAAGGATCTCCTGCAATGTTTTATAGTTGAAACTGAAAAAAAATATTATGAGATTTTCAGGAAACTAATCTATGCAACAGAAGTTAAATGAGAAGTTCAGTATTAACTTGCCTCTGATAACTCCCATGATCAGTGGATGAGGAATGGCTGACTTGATGTGCAATGACTGTTCATATAGTGCTTTAAGCTTTTTGTTATTTTTCTGTGCTGTATACATTTGAATTTCCAAAGCATAGATTTCCAATAGTTGAGTACCTTTTTTTAGATCATCTTCGCCATCATCAGTCTAGGATAGATTAAGTAATAAATACTGTGAAATTTTAAGAGAACAATGATTTCAGCTTTACACATTGATTATGAAATACTCTCAGAAATGTCCTGTCAGAAAAAGATATTCCTAACATTTTAAATTTTGATATAGTTATAAACAGAAAACTCAAGAAACTTACAATAGACAAAATTCTGAAGCCATTTATTAACACATCATCATTTTTGTCTAATTAAAACTTTTCACTATAATAACTACCAGAAATTTGCCCTTTATACTTTTCCACTCTCCTTTAGAAAAAAGACCCTCTCAGTATAGAAATATGATGACTGAATATATATATATATATATATAAATATATATGATGCTTGTAACAAACCATTTCCCAGATATTTGTAAGCCATTTTCAATACGCCAGATAAGGAAAAGAGGACACAAAAAAAAAAAGTACAGCAGGCTGTATGGCTCAATTTCGCCCTCGTTCTTTCCAAAGGGGGACAACTGTATGTCTCAGCTTTGACTAAAGCTCACTGGAATCTTCATTGCCTTGTAAAATACATGTCTATACTTTTAAATGATTCACATGYGCTGTTCATTCTTGCACTTGACTAAAAAGAAACTTATTCAGTCACTACTTGTGCATTTTTTTTAAATCATCTTTTGCCAAGGAATAAAACACTTATCATTTTTAGCTCATTTGATCAAGTAGATAGCAAGTGAAAGCAAGCACAGGATTTCTTCTGTGCTAAAACTCAACAGTGTGCCTGAAAGGCCAGCAACAGATGTGAAAAATCAATGTTGTTTACTAAGGTACACTGATTTAGAGTATAAAGTTACCTGGCATGACTGATGCAGCTGGCGCAAAATCTTTTGTAACTTTCCATATTCTTCTCGTTCTAAATATAATTTGCCAAGCTATAAAAGAAAAAAAAAAGAGAGAGAAAAAAAAGAAAAAAAGAGCTGAAGTATTAAAGTCTATTAAGATTTCATAGCTCATACGGTTTAGTTGAAGGTGTCAAAAACAGAAGCAAAATATAATGAGTTATATATATTTTACCTTTGTGTTTGTCTTAAACCACAATCTATCATTCTTAGCATCTTTCAGAGCTTCAAGTGTTGTTTCATAGAATTCCTGAAGCAAATCCATCTGACATAAAAAATCAGAATTCTATAATTGTAAACAGCAAATTTGTACCTGTTAATGAAATCAATCTGAACAAACTTAAAACTGCATGTTTGAACTTCAAAACAAGAACGATAGAGAAATCTGCATCTTACTGAATGTCTGCTATTAAATTGTAAAAATAGCTTCTAAAATAACAAATCAAGGTATGCTTGTTCTTTTTATATGAAATAGATATTATCATTAAAAAGCGTGCTGGTGACAAATGAAAGCCACCTGTCCATCTTCTACAAGTAATAAGAAAATCCTTATCTTATGTAACACAAAGCAAACACAAATAGACAACACTAATGCTACTTAAGAAAAACAAAAAAGCAAAGATTTACATATCAAAAAGTATAAAAGAGTAAGATTTACCCCCCAAAAAATGGTCAAAGGAAGATACTTTTCTATAYTACCAACAGTGCATGAAACAAAGCTAAATACTTGAGTGCATCAAACTATTTCCTTGCATAAAAAARAGATCCTTGCATAAAAAATGAAATATAACAGCCAAAATAGAAATCAAAGTACTAAGTATAACACTGAACAAAAGTTCTACAGAGACTGCACTAGTATTGTTTATGGCCGTTGTTCTTTTTGGCAGTAGGGATAACAGATCTGCAGCTATACATTAACTTAAAATYTCCAAATCATCCCTGCAGGTCTGGTTCCAGGTGGCTTTAGACTACACACACACAACTCTGCCCATAAGGTTTAAGTTCAAGCCAGTTAGATCTGAGGGTAGTGTCATCCATCTATTAAACTTTGCCTTCCTATAGCTGGCAGGACAGGAGGGATAGTGATAATGGCACAAGAGTCATTGCCAAAGACCAACAATCCTCCATATGCTGGTGCTATCTCCAGGCAGTCAGTTAGGGAAGCTTTTGACCATCTGTAAACCTTCTATGACAACTACCACCAACACGTCATTGCAGAATTTTGAAAGTAAMATGGATTACTTAATTACAAATTACACTTGATATCGCACATACTATGCTAAAAAAAGAAACTTTACAGCATGGATATCCTAGGTCAATACTGCCAAACAATATTCAGCCTGCTTTAATCAAAAAAAGCCATAAATTTATGAAAGTGATTATGCACAGAATCCATTAAACGTGGGAAACATATGAAAACAAATTAATACCGTAACTGTTCTCTAATAAGCTCAAAAAACCAAAGAAAGTCCACAGTTAAAAATGTGAAGAGGAAAACCATCCAGATGAAAGAACCGATGATCTAACCTGCTTGGAAGTAGAGATATAATCAAGAATAGAATTGATGGATTTTTCAGAGTAATTCCTTGTAACTGCACTCCGTATGTAGGTCAATAGCTGTTTATATCTGTTCATCATTTCAGGAAAGTTAGTCTATAAGAAAAAAAAATTTTATGAATTTTTGTTTTAATGATTAAAAAACAAACTACATTTGGCAAATACACACACAAAAACTAAAGCACTATAGAAAGACTGAGCAGTAGTGGTTGCTATAAGGATCTTTTACATCGCTGCTTTATTGATAAGCAGGAGAAACAGAGCAACTTCACCAAAACTCCATARAACAGGTATTTAAAAAATTTCTCTCATTTAGAAAAATAGAGACAGCTATACAACTGTTAGCAATGGTTGCATATGTAGAATGAAAATATTCTTTATTGATTTGTTCTGGTGAACAGTGRAACAGAGTTACATACATATACATATGTTAGCAGTTTGCAATTCTAACTGAAATCTGAACATTAATACCATAACAATGCTCAGTTTATACAAGAAGTTCTAAAAAAAGAAAAAAAAAGTATTTCCAAAATTTATATAAATGATCCAATAAAATAGTATTTTTAAGAGTAGTTCTTAATCTTTTTTCTTTAATTGATTAAAGATAGTATTTGAATTTATATTACAAGCTTCGATTTCACACATACAATAKACCAACAGCTAGGGTATGATACCTCAGCAAGGACTGAGTCTCAGACTTTCAGAGAATCTCAACTACTACAGCAGCTATTTGTTTACATTTTGCCTTTCATCTGCAACCATAACATAATCTCCCTGCCATATCTGCAGTAGCCACAAAGGCTGCATAAAACAAGTCCTGCCAGATTTTGCTACCACAGTCATAAGTTTGAATAATAATTTAAGAACTATGGGCCGAATCCATATTTATGCCATTTACTCTCAAATGATAGCTGTAACTTACCAATTTAAAGTTTATTTTAATCATCTGTTTCAGAGCTTTGAATCCCCATTCTCCTTTTTCACCTTCAAGCTCTAAAACCTGAAGTAGAAGAATTATAAAAAGCTTATAAAAGCCTTTCTCAATTTGTAAATCAATTTGTACCCCTTTTAAAACATACACATCCAATATATGCCTTTTTCCCTGCTTTCTTCTTACAATAATGTTCAACTATGCACTGTTCTCCAATTCTGCTCTTCCATGATGTCACTGAAAAAGTTAGAGGTATGAATCTTATTAGTTTTGACACCTAGCTTGATGAAGGGAGGTAACTATAGATTGATAAAGATATTTATAGATTTTTTTTTTATTATCCAACATTAAACACTAAACTCTAATGCCACTCCATGAACACAAACAAACAAAAAGTTGTAATAAAAAACAAGACCTAAATTATTTTAAAAAATTACATTTCTGTATTACTATCATTTCTTCTCATATCAGAAGGACTTCCAGGCTGCAATCTTTAATGTAACATACTTAAGAGAAAGTTTTGTAAGCAAAAACTTTAGAAAGTTTTAAAGTAATGTATTTATACTTTTACATACAATAAATAAGCCAAAAGATGCAAAAATCTATTTCTACCTTAAAAAGTAACAGCTAACATATTGCTTTCTGGTGGCAGTGTGCAAACACTGAACATTTAAAACTGATGTGAAGGCAAGAAACTGTCTCTAGATGTGTCACTTAGCATTTATGTATTTAAAGTTTTGGAGTCAGATTGTGAACCAAATATAATGCATTATGTAAGACATCAGCAAAAAAGCCATTTGATTTTTAAAAAAGAATACTTTGGTTTCTATATTTGACGCATGAAAACATTGTTAGGCTTCTTTAATTAACTTAGTAAGTTTGGAAGATTAAAAAGTTCAGTTTTGCTATAAAAGAGAACCACTCTATGGTCCTGTTTATGCTTCGTAAGTGTGGWCCTGCAAAGGCAATCAGTCAGGAATCTAAGTAGCTCAATATTAAACTTAGCACATTAATAAGTTAAACTATAAATGTTACTCTTAAAGTTGTAGAAAATAACTCAAAAGGCAAGCAAATATTTTTAATGTGGATTAAATACAATTTTTTTTTTTACCAATTCTCTACTGCTGCAAATAAAAGAATATAAAGAACATAAAGACTGAAAACCTTCTGAAAACTGCTTAGTGCCGCTTTGGGATCATCTTCCTTCAAAGCTTTGGAATTGTAGTATTGATTTTCCAGATCCACATTTGGTTCAGAATTACTGTCTTCAGAATATTCCTAAATTTTAATGGGGAAAAAGAAGAAAAACAAATAAATATCAGAGAAAAAAAGAAAAGTTTAGAATACCTTTAATGTTTCACTGAAAATGGAGAGAACATAGTAAGATATATTGCTCAAACTGACACAAAACGCAGGTATATTAACATAAAATCTTCAGTTTCAAGGCATGTAACATGTATGGACTTATCGATGATTTTATCTTTCTCTCCCATTATCAGATCAATCTCATCGACTAGCAACATTTCCCTGCAAACAGATTTCTTGCTGGACTAAAGAACTCTAGTTCTAACGCCCTCATAACTTCACTGACTTTGTTTTTATGGTAAGTACAGATTGTATTATTAAAATTTAGCCAATTTTGGTGTTTAAGAACAGCTGCCCAACAGCATATGTCATTTTTGTACAGGGGAGCAAATACACTGGCCACTAGTCTTCTAAAAGGCACCATATATTATGTGACTTTCACTATCCACAAAAAAAAGACCCTGAGTTGCCACACAAGTAATGATTCAGCAGCAGACAGTATAAAAAGTTTCCATGAATCTCTAATCTCCCTTTTTATATCATAAAGATTCATACTTGTCTATAGAAATAATAATAAWAAAAATAAATAATGATGATAACACCAGTTACTTCTTTGCTGAGAAGAAGAAAATTATYGGGAGAATACTAAAGTTACTGCCAAGGGGAGGAGGGTGGAGTGTAGGCACAAGATAATTTAATCAAATAATTACTTGTAATATACGCTAGCACTAAACAAATTGCAGAATTTACATCTACCAATTATAATATTATTTTTTTAAAGTACCCTGGGGCATCTGCTGATGAAAAAAACTAGGCATTTGATCTTCTTTTGCTGTAGGACAAACAGCAAATTTTACACAATTACAAACACTAACAAAGTCAAAACCCAAATAATAAACAAATTTATTTGAAGTTTACAAGAAACACAGTATTTCACGTCCCTGCTTTTTTAACCCAACTTCTCTCAACAACGTGCTTAACTATTGGTGAACAGTTTAACAGAATTTGTTTAAACCTCAAAGCTAATGTCATCAGAGTAACTTTGCCTTACAATACTACAAACAATACATAGTTAGGTGCCCTTCTTTAAGTTGACATTTCCYCTTTTGCTGCATTTTCTCCTCTGCTCTATAAACATTTATTTTTTTGTTCGTTCATCTGTTGCTAATGATAAAGTCCTTCAAGACCATGGAAAGGACAGAAAAAAGATGAGGCCTAACAAGTTTTAAAATTAGCTCTCTGTCCCTATAGTGCAAGTGAATCTTTCAAAGTATAACTTTTCTAAAATTTCAAATAGGAAATATTAATTATGGCAACTTATAACTGACTCAAATAATTCTTGAAACGTTTATCTTTCAACCTTCAGATCACACTGCCAGTATATAACACCTCTGTTTCAATTTGTCACGTGCAGATGAATTGCTCAAGTATGCATTTATACTTACTCAAAGTATTATTATTTAGTATGAAATCAATAGACTTAAAAGCTTAGTGGATTCCACAAATCTGCTTTCTGAATTCCCAAAGAACTGTAGAACCTAATACTGAAAACTTCAAACAAGAAGCAAATATCTTCTCATGTTATTTCACTGGTAAGACTTTCATCTTGGTTAGCTTTTATTTGTAAATTCTTTACCCTAATGATCCACCAGAGRTAAAGCAACTACAAGAACATACGCAAGATGCCAATAGCTGTACCATGTCAGGTACCTCATGAAGATAACCACTGAGAAAGCTTAAACATTACAGCATTTAAGATACCTGTAATCAGCTGATGCTTTGTTTATACGAGATCTGAACAATAGGGGATTTTTTGGGRATGAAGTACCTATTTGTAAAAAATAAAAAGATGGCAAAATAAATTAATTCCTTTTCAGGAGCAGTGTGCTCTATTAGCCTAAAACCAAAAACATCTAGGTTTTTACCTCAGCTCTGGCAATGAGTCTGGATGTGGACTTACGCAGGATGCCTTTTTTCAGCTCACTTTTCCTCAACACTACTTAAATATCCTATAAAGTTATTTTTATACTAATATTCATATTTAACAATGAATAAATGTTAAGTCTAAAGAGCAATTTTTCCTAGTAGAATTACTTTGAAATGCAGCAAAAGTAGTATTTTACTTAACTACAGCYACATCTGTATTTTACCTTCATTTGATGCCTATTTGCTTCATATGATGTTACTGACTCAAAGCTCTCAAGGAGATGGGCCTTCTCTATTTCAGGAAYTCTGCTTTTCTTCATGGTATACAGACCTAAATACACCTAACAGAGACTCCCGAGTTGAATATCTTGCAATTTAAGAGACATAATTCATGTTGGAATTCATAATCAAAGAAATGCTTGCTCCAGTACATGGTTTACTCCCTTTTGAAATAGCAGGATACCTCCATTTATGAAGGTTGCCCTAGCGAGAATATGGCATAATGAGTTAAGATATATGCCTAGATAGGTGAGGTTTTAGGTATTTTGGAGGGGTTAGATTTCATGGGTAGTAAGCTGCTGAACAAATTACCATTGCAACTTCAGTTTGGGGGCACCTACAATGCTATTCAGGCACCCCATATAATATTTTAATTTGCCATAATACTTTTAGTATATCTGAGAAAAAAATTGAGGAAGAGAGATTTTTTCTGCGTCCAAAAATATTTTATTGGATGTAAAAAGTAACACTTATGACAACGTGAACTAGCCTTACTGTACCCTTTCAGAGAGCTCAGATGTAACACATCTTAGAGACCTCAGCACTAAATATCAAGTAAGACTGGAAAGATCAGACCCATATATAAAGCATAAGACCCCCTTAATTCTTGTAGGTAATGTAAGACCCCCTTAATTCTTGTAGGTAATGTAATGGTCTTACATTAATATTTATATTTATAAAAAATAACTTTATTGTAGTCAAATTCGAAGTTCTTTTAATACCAGATTCAGATACCAAACACCTAAACTTTTCTCCCCCTAATTTTCCATCCCCTGCCTCCTGTCTGAAAAACTTCCACAATGCAACAGCTTTTATGCAGAAAATTTGTTTCGTGAAACGTAGTACCAATGTAGTAACAAAATAAAAACGAGTAAAAATTCTGTGTTAAGTTGAGAATACCAGGTTTACAAAAAGCATTTCAGCATAACTCTAAACATCTCCACTACACCATTTGGACCTAATATTCTGCAAAGTGAAGAACAMTCATAATTGAAACTTCAAGTACCTGTGTGCTATATTTTAGCCTGAGCTGACATAAAAAGTTACAGCCCTAAAACTTTTTGATGAARATTTTGGTGACTTTGTTTAAATGAACACCAATACTATCAGTACAAATTAAAACAGAGTGGAAGTCTGAGTATACAGAGCTCATCTTTGAAACCAATATAGTTCTCCCTTTCTGAGAAGGGTGAAACACACAAGTGGTTTTTTGATTGTTACTCATGAGGTTACAAAGGCTAGGTACAACCTAAAAAGAAAGAACTTAAAAAAAAATGTAAAAAAGTCTCAAAATATTACTTAAGTATTGTTTCACCGAACATCCAAATTCTAAATGTAACCAGTTATAAACAATTCAGTTCTATCACATCGCTTTTTGAGGTAAGAAAAATACCATACTAGCTCAATTCAAATGGAAATAAAACTTCTGATGTAGCTCACTCTGACTGGGATGTAATTCTTTCAAACAATTTTAATAAAAGCTAAACTAATACCACAGATTCAACGTAATTTACTGATATTTATTGAATTACATACTGAGTTTTCAAAAAATTCACTTTGTGTAGTAAACAGTTTTAAAACAATGAACCTCAGCTTCTACAATAAACACATACAGAAGATAATTAATCTCACCCAGCTTTAATCATGAAATTTAGGACATGGATCCATTCACAATTTCTTCAGCAGCAAAGGTAGTTTAAGAGCACCCAGCCCTCCCTCATTCTCTTTTGCCCTGTTTATTGCTCATCCTGGCACCCCCTTCTCCCTTGGCTGCAGTGACTGAAGAGCTAATATGCTGTGTGGGTCCTGGCAATGACTGATCCTGGCATGGTTGAGAGAACAGACCAACAGTTGCACAGACACAGGCTGCTTGAGATAGCAGCAGAGCAGGTGACCAGGAAGGGTGAGAAAAAACAGCTGTGGTATCAGAACACCATAACAGGAGCCCTAATCAATGTGGTCTCAAGAGAGTATCCAAAGCACTTAAAGCACTGGCACTTCTCCTCACAGACAGCATAGTGTATATGAACTTGGACACCAAAACATGATCAGTGACACAGTAAGTTTGTGGCATTCTAGCAGAAGAGTGACACACTAACCTAACCAACACATGCAGAACCAAAGAAATCAGTATTTTGTAAAAACCAAAGTTGACTAGTTACTAATTCTCATGTTTCCTTTCTTGCCCTTTTCTAGGCAAGCCCTTGTCTAATCTCTTCATCAAATGCATAGCAGTAATCTGAACTTCTGCTTTTCTGTATAGCAATACAGAACAGAATGTAACAATAGTTCAGCTATTTGCATTGGACTCCTACTCTGTAAATCTTTTTCAATAGAAAGTGAAAGTAGCTATACAGAACACAACTTTCAAGACCAGACTTCAACCATTGGGCTATCTCAAACCACTTCAACTGTTTCTGTGTTCAGGTGTTTCTGAGAATAAGTCTGGTAAAACTTTGGTTTTATTCAGCTAACTGTACTTCATTATTATGGCATTTAGGAGGTCTCCTAATTCTAGGATTTTGAGCAAGGACCTGATATTTTACAAGAGACCAGTGGAATGGGGTTCTTAACACAAAAATGCCCACATGAGGCCAAGTGAAAACCTCCTGAATGTAACTGCTCAATATATTAGTCTATTACCTTGCCAGGTAAACTTCCTGAGTGTTTCATCCACTATGAACACGCACTATTCCCATATGGCTCATATGTGTTGGCACCAAGAGTGCCCAACCAATCACCATCCCAGTGCTAAGTGCAACTTTCTTTGCCTCTGCTTTTCTTGGACCACTGGGCCCCTTAGCACCAGAACAAAAAAGCATTGGAAAGTTTCTGTGTGCTTCTGCCACTGGTAACCACGCACATAAATATAAAGGAAGCAACTGGACTGGAATGCAAAAAAGTAAGGGGAAGAAGAACTGAGACAGTTTGAGAGGGTAAAATCAAGTGTGTGATTTGTGTAAGAAGTCTGCAACCACTCAACCACGCACTAGGAATCCCAGTTTTCTTCTCCACATTCCAGGTCTCTGTGCTCTTCTGTTCTTACTCACTAATGCTGCAAGTCATCTCCTTCTAGTGCCTGCTGGCTCTCACATGGGCTTGTAACAGTCAGTTACTGACAACGGGAATAAGCAGTCTGTGAAGCAGCTTCAGGATTCTAGTTCTGCCAGTGATTTGCAATGGGGTCAGTACATTTCCATGGAAAGACAGCGCTCTCCCTTTGTTTTGTTTGTTTGTTTGTTTTAATGTAGAAGTTGAAAGATGTACAGAAATGAGACAGGAGACTGCAGAAAGAAAAAAGTGGTATTACAATGTGTAAATAGTGTCCAACAGAAATATCTTTTCTTCCCACCTCTATCATACAATTCTCCCGTAATGTTGCGCAAATCACATAACTTTGTTTCTTCCTTTTCTAAGGATCCAGTTTAGGATAACTGGGATCCAAATTACTCCTGTTTAACACTCAATCGCATATCCAGGCAAGTTTGGTTCTAAAAATGGGCTAAATACTCTTATACCAAACTTTTCAATTTTCAGATGGAAAGAAYTTACAGACTAAATCATTCTCATACTTATTGCTCATTGCTGTAATATTTCAAAAGCAAGTTTCAGTTTGGGGCCAAATAACCCCCAAAATATACTAATTCTGTGCTTACAGGTACTTAAAAGAGAATTTATAAAGTATCAGGACACACACTGAATCTTGACAACATATTAAGCAGGAATTAATTCAGAGAACAGTTTATCCCATGTCCTCTATTAAGCACGTTTTTGTTCAATTAAAGAAAAATCATATGCCAATGCAATTAAATGTAAAAAAAAAAAAAAAAGTGGGTAAACTAATCTTGATTTTGTATTGCCCAAATTCTGAATGCTTATTTTTGCAGCCTCATCACTCTCATGCATACAATATATACATATTTTTAAATGATGGCAATACTGACGTGTGAAGATTGGGAAGAGGTGACAATGTCTTCACAAAATTTCAATCATGTCTATTAAAAATGCCTGCCAATACAAAGTAGGAAAATGTCACTAAGTACCGATGAGATTACTCATCAGGTTTGGTAGTACACAGGAATACCCTCTGAAGTTCCTTTTGAACTATATTTCTTACAGTTGGAAAGAAAGGGTGAACCAATTCATATTTACTAAGCTTGTCTTCCTGAGAGCCTGAAACAAGATGTTTGACTACATGCTTCCAAATACTGACACTGTCTGAAAAGGAAAAACCCTTCGTAATTCAAAAGAACTTTCTCCATATTTGAACAATGTCCTTGATCCTGATGGACATGTGATTTCATCTCACTGAAGTGAAAACAGCTAGGATTCATACACAACTCTTCTACTGAAGTCCTTGAAATAATGTACCTATATAACACAAATATTTGTTGCAGTATAATCAAACTGCTCAGCAAACAGTTTTGGATATCTTTCCTCCAAATTAATTTTGAAATTGAATTTCAGTGTACAGTAGCATGTCTCATTAAGAACATTGCAGACTTTTTYTTCTATATTTAAAACAAAACTAAGCACAAGAAGGTACAATACAACAACTGTTAATGTGCAATCACTGTGCCTGGAAGCATCACCTCCGGGAGAAAGGCTGAGTTTAGTCTCAAAGTCAATTCTAAACATAGCTTTTTGTCTGAGACTATGAACAAAGATGGTAGTTATGATGGTCCTTCCCTCTTCCTCCCTCTCTACCCCCAAGCTGAAATTAGTAAGAAAACCTGCACCACAGTCATATGACACATCTAACAGCACCAACCCAGAAATTAAAACTGTTTTTCATAATGACTAGAAAACATTATTCTGTTTATTGAAGCATAAAGTGGAATAAACCATGTTATAATCAAAGCCAACAATGCACATTATTAGCAAATTCTGAATCTAGGTCCATCCACCCATAAATATAAAAGAAATTCACTGCTGATATCAAGACCTCCAACAGATAAAGCTAACTTCTGTATGAGCGGCTGATGTCGTTTACATGCAAATTCCTTGACTCCTGATTCAATGAAAAACTAAGTAGAAACAGTAAATGATGATCTGTAAAACAAGTAGCCATCAGTTGTTTAACACAGTGTAACAATCACTCTGATTATACAAAAAAAAAAAGAAAAAGAAACAAAAAACAAACACAAGATGATGAATCTGAGAAAGAGAGGGGACTTCAGCCTTCCAGTTCACATTTCAGTTCAAATGCAAAACATTTGCATATGTAAAGAAATGTAACTGACTGGTTGGTTCTACATAATCAGCAGGTAAAGAGCACTTTCAAAGAGGAACAGACACAAACCTTTCTAATAAAACCTAATGAAATGAAAGTTTTTAGGAGTCTTGTTTGTACTATTTTTATGTTACTAATTACCCTGGGATATCTCAATAGAGGCTCACTATGCTATACTTCTCTGACAAAACAAGTAATCTGTTTCTTCTTTTGTTGAGTGTTTCTGTAATTTCTATCTCCGCCTCCTTCCAAAATACTCACTCACCACCACTGAGATGTGCTGTTTTGTTTCTAATTCTTGTCCGAGTATTTTGTCCTGAACTCGGTCCTGAACAGCCTTATATTCAAAAAAGCTGAATATAGCCTTTGAACTGAAATTGAAAACCATGCACCCTCTTATAGTCTGCTCTTAATTTAGTTAGATTTATATCAACATAAAAAGAAGAAATCAGGTCCTATCTTAAGAGAAGGTTTAACTATTTTCCAAAAAGTTTACAGAACACTGTGATTACAGTCCCAAGGACATTTAAAAACAACATCTAATTGTTTGTCAGTTCAAGAATACTGAAACTAGTTAAACTGGAATATCCTTATTCTTAAATTCTGTTCTTTTTCATCTGGTATAAATCCAAATTAGATCTAAAAGTCTGTTTTTAAAGATACACGAGAATTACATACTGAAAACAAGACACAAACATGTTCCTAATTATTAYGACCAGTATTTTTATATTTTGGAAAGGTCTGAGTTAACAGTAATTAAATGATGATGAAAGTGTTCTACGAAAAGTAACTACTGTCAGCAGCTGAAATTTACCATATGTAAGAAGTTTTGGGAAGGTTTTTACTACGATAAAAAAGTACTCAACAGAAAGAAGAAAAAGCATCAGACTAGCAATTAATACTTGGTGAAAATGACATAACCTTTGTGAGCTTGGAGTTGTACTGACTTATTCCAGTTTATATACAGACAGCTGGATTTAAATACTGAAAAAAATGTCATTCCAATGGTTTCTCTAAACTTCCAGTTCTCATCCTGTACACATTCTGCTGAGTTTTGTATTCGATTGTATCACATGGAAAAAACAAACATAGTATCTTAAATTGGGATATAGATTTCAGCATTAATAAAAACAAATGTAAGTTTATATTACAACAAACAATAAACAAAGTATTTTTAATAGTCTTAGTATATTTCATTCAGGACTTTTTTTTCTAAAAGATTGTGAATTCATTCACAGCAGTAAGTGGTAGGCTAATGAATGAGTGCTTGAAATACTGACATATACTGCTCATAAGGCTAAGATAACCACATTTGTCAGACAAGCACTCTTACATCACTTTAAAAAGTTAAAGCCAAAACCAGACACTTGTGTGTCCAATGTATCCAATCATACTGAGCAGCTCACAATAAAAACTGCCCAGAAACTATTTCAAGTTTGTCAAGTCTTAAGTTAATTCTTCAGTAGCAATGATTATCAAATCGATTTATTCATTATAAAGCAAGTCTTCTAAAAAATAAAAGTGTTTGGGGTTCATTTAGTAAGTATTAGAAAGAAGTTTTGTTGAAATAAATGAAATACAGAATATCACCCCTCAACCACACAAAGCTCTTCTAAGAAGTCTCAGTTCTTAAAAGCCTACACAGGACTCAGAAAAGCAAAAGAAGAAGAAAATCTCAAGCCACCATATGAGATAATGGTAACAGAATTCTAACTGGACAGTGCAGCAAACAGTTCTTGGTTCAAATATGACAGCTATTTAGTTTACTAACCTTCCCCTAAGACGTTTTTATTTGTTTTAAGAAATTGCTTTTAACGATTTTAAAGAGACGCATTGCACCAAAACAATCACATTGTAGTCCCAATTTTTCCTGGATAAATTAGTCTGTTGCTGATTGCAAACAGCATTTTTCAAGGTGTCAAAGCTTTGAACAAAAGCTAACGACAAAATATAACCAGATACAATACACAAAAAACAAAGCCTACAATTAAAACAAAACAAAMCAAACCCAAATCCCAGTAAGACTAGGTACCAGAAAAGTTAAAAATAAGTACTCTCTTGGCTTGTGGCATCAGAAATGGACTGTTTGGCCATTTTTCTTCACTCCTCTTTCTCTTCCCTCCACTTTCTCCCAGTTTGACGCTAGCACATGACTGACATCCAGCCCTAAAGAGACCCTCGTGGCCGGGGAGGGGGAGGAGGGCAGGCACTTGGTGCCAGCCACTTCGGCCGCGTCCACGAGGAGCCCGGCGGCGGCCCAGGGCCGCCCCCTCAGCGCGACCCCTGCGGACGGCAGCCGGCGGCCCAGGCTCGCCGGGCCCGCAGGGGCTCGCCCGCGGCCTAGCTAACTCCCGGGGGCTGGGGTGGGCCTGTTTCCGCGGGGGAGCGGGGGCAGGAGCGGCGGCGGGGCCTGCTCCGAAAGGAGCCCCCGCACCCCCTGGTGCCCGGGCGCCCGGGCGAGGGAAGCTCATCCTGTCAGCGCTCCGCCGCGGGGCAGCGCCCGAGGGGCCCCGGCGGCCGCCCCGCCGCCCGCCCGGCCCGCCGCCGCCCCTGCGCCAGCCCTACCAGGTCGTAGTCCTCTTCATCATCGCACATGAAATCATCCTCCATGTCAGACATCTTGGTCAGCGGACGCACGGGCGGGGGGGAGGGGAGGGGAGGCGGCCGGGAGCGGGAGGAGGCGCCGCAGCCGCCCCTTCTCCCACAACCCCGCGCGGCGCCTGCCCAATGTGGCTCGGCTCGGCCCGGAACCGCGGTGCCGCCCCGCTTCCTTTCCCTTCCCTTCCCGGGCCCGGCGCCGCGGCCGCACGGAGCGCAATCCGCGCTGCACCGCCGCCGGCTTCCTGTCCCGCCGCTAGCAACCGGGCCCCTGGCAACCGGGCCCTTAGCAACCGCGGCGGGATGGTGGCCCGCGGCCCGGCCCGGCCCCCGCCGCGCTGCCTTGGCCTCGCCGCGGCTGGTCGCGGTTTGTGCCGAGGGCGTCGCTCCCGCCCGGGCTTGCCTGCYGTCGTCTTGTCCCTTAGACACCTCTGGGTGTAAAAGTAGTTTTAAAAAACTGCTGGTTAGTTGGTATCTTGGCAACAGCTGTTTAATCAGTGCGTTTTACTTGCCTCATTTGGGGCTTCCGTGCGCCTCGTGTGCTCCACGCTTACTCCAGGTATGGCATCATGAGTCTTAAGGTTTTAAAACACCTTGCCTAAACTGTGAGAAACACAGGTCTCCCAAAGCACAAAGTCACCAGGTTGCTGAGCTGCCTGTGCAACAACCTGCTACCTGCGAGCGAATGAAGAAAAAAACCGGGCACTGGCTGCAGCGCTCAGTGGTGACCAGGTGCACTGGCGGTATTGACGGGGAGTTGAGATTTTTCAGTGGGTCTTTTTACATTGCCACAGTTTCTGACAGTCCTTTCTTTCTGTGGTCACTGCTTAGCCCTTTAGAAACCCAATTTCTGTTCCAGAATTGTTATTTGGTTCATTTCTCGTATGCCTATGCATCAGGCACATATGTCCCAAACTGAACCCATATTTTGAGTGTGCAGTAATGTGACATTGGAYGCTGCAACTTTGGTTTGCAACCTGGAAAGCTTTAATTTCTTGTTAATATTTGGGGAATGGGTAAAATGAAGCTTTGAAAAGTTTATAAGCAATTGATGGGAGAAAGTTTTTATTTTAGAGGGTCTTGTTCATCCATAAGAATGAAATCCTAATGCACTGTACCTTTSCGGGTACCCCCATTTGAAGCTCCGTGAGTTGAATGTTAGGGGTGCTAAGATACACGGTAAARTAACGAGTGAGCTTGTAAACGCGTGTGAAAAGTTTGGTTCTTCCAACTTCACGGTAGCCGCTATCCTTGAGGGATAACAGGAGCTTGTTTGAGGGGAAACGGGCAGAATCTCACATTAGAAATCCCACATTTTCCCGCACAGGGGAAAGCATCGCTGATTTACTCGGTGTTTTCCTCAGGCAGGCGAAGCCG
>NW_028186149.1:8699567-8757243 GCF_003343005.1 Rhea americana
CCCCGTCCAGCTGGCGGAGCAGCCCAGGTGGGTGGGTCGCTCCCCGGCCCGGCCCCGCGGCGCGGCCCCGCCGTCTCCTGCCGGGGGAGGGGGGCGCCGGGGGCCCACGGCGGGCGCCGCGCTTTACCCGCAGGCCGAGGCAGCGGGGTGGCGCTTTGAGGCGCTTTGAGGCGCGTCGGCTTCTCCCGCGGTTTAAGCGGCCGCAGGAGGCCCCGGCAGCTCCTGCCGCCAGCGTGGCCCCTCTGCGGCCGAGCGCGAGCGGGCGCGGGGCCCGGACGCCCCTCGCCCAGGGCCCCCGCAGCGGGGCGGCCAGGTACCCGCTGCTGCTGCCCCCGCCAGCGCCGCTCCCCAGAGCCGCGGGGTGCTGAGCGGCCTCTGTCCCGCGTGGCCCGCGGCGGGGCCGCTGCTGTGTCCGCCAGCGCGGGCTTTTCGCCCCGTAGAGCTGCCCCTCGCTGCGTCGCGACGCTGCGGACGGATTGTCCGGACGAAGCCTCCCACCTGCGTTAGCGCTGGAGAYGGGTCACTTTTCTAAACTCTTGCTACTTAAATCAGATCGCACTGCATTTYGAGCCCCACGGAAAGGATGGGGACTCAGATGCCTTCCTGGACTTGGATGTGCGAACTTGTGAGAGATGCAGTTGCTTAATGCTTCAGACAACCCTCTTTGATGTAGCCTTTGTAGCCTGTAAATAGCCTTTCGCCAGGCTTGCTTGTAAAACCCACATTAAGCAAAGAAATTAGTCAGCACTTGGATAAACATGCCCCCATGACTGATCTGTTTGTTCTTGGTCTCTTGGTACCAACACCACTGTAAAAATAGCTGTGAAACAAGTGGCACAAAAAGGAATAAAGTTAACATTGCTTCTAGAATCTGCCAACAGACATCCCCACGGACTGTAATATCATCATTAGTGTGGTCTAGAAAAAGGACTGTAAAATGAAATGGCAGAAATTGCTGCTGCTAATTGGAAGAGTGATAAACTAGTCAATACGAGGGGCAGTTATGAGGAAATTAAGAGACAATACAGTTTCGTTACTGGGCTCCAAGATGGAGAAGTACAGAAAGATCTGTTAAAGAATTTCACAGCAAATAATATTTTGTAGTTTTCCTTCTAGAGAAATATTACAAAACGTTTGAATGTGTGTAGTTGGACAATAATGCAGCTCATACAAAGAAGTACAAACTAAATAATTGACTGTGAAATTTGGTAACATCTGTTTTTTATTGCTGTCATCTTACACTTTGTATTAACTAAGCTTCCATTTCTAGTTTTAGACTAACCATAGAAACCTTAGCAGGGTTCCTGTGACTAGCGTTTTGCTGTTAGGCTAAAAAAAAACCTAAAAAAACGTTTAATTGGATGCATGTTTGAAAGCCACCAGAGTATGCTGGTGAAATAGTATAAGACCTATTTTTAAAGATTATTTTGCTTGCCTTTTTATTGCTTGTTCATCTTCTGCTGCTTCCATTAATGAACGTTAATGGGTTAGTGTGTAACCTAAATTGCTTTAAAGATGATCTGTAGTGAATTGGTAGCAAATCTCTCATCTCTCAGTGGCTTCAACTCTGATTCTCAGTCTCTATTTACTCACTGTTGCTTCATGACACTCAGAAGCATCCCTACATTGCAAACACAGGGTGGAAGTTAGATATCTTTACATTCTTATGAAATAAAGGAATATGCTAGATCTTTTATATCTATTAGAACTTTCAGTGGCATGTGTATAACCTCAACGGAAAATTTGAAGAACTTTCTGGGAACAGTTGCTGTGAAACTGTACAGAAAACACCGTCTAAATAAGTCACAGGAATAATGCAAGTTTTGAAATTTTAGTTCTCTGTAGATGTTTTTATACAAAATGGTGTAAAGTTTGATACAGAAATTGCAAAAGTCAAAACCTAGAAGAAAATCAATTTGCTCAGGCCCTGAGCAGTCTGATCTAACTTTGAAGTTAGCCCTGTTTTGACCAGTTGTTTGGAATAGATGACCCGCAAAGGTCCTTCCTACCAAAATCTTTCATGCCACGATTTCATGCCACGTCCAACTAAACAGGTAAAGTACAATTGTGGACAAGAAAAAGAAGCCATTTCTTATTAGACGTATATATTTTGTAGCTTAAGTCACACAAGGAAGGCATTCAATGTTTAGAGCACCAGATAGTGAGTCAGCACTACACACTCTCTAGGAATTTATTTGCTGAACCTGGAATATTTAGAATCTGTGTGCCTCTATTTCCTTGCCTGTAAAATGAGAAGAATTGTACGTGCCTCACATAGATCTTGCAAGGTTTAAATTATTACTATCTGTAAAGTACATGAAAATTCTCCTGAAGATGCAAGAGAGATGGAAAAAAAAAAACCCCATACGTTACGTCTATTCTTTCCTTTCTCCTTTTCCCATATTCTTTCTCCGATTTTTGAAGTTTAGGCTAAATGTTTTAGCTAAGTTGGTTAGAGTGTTGTGCTCATAATGCTAAGGTTGCGGGTTCAATCCCCATATGGGCCACTTGTTTGAGGGTTGGGCAAGATGATCTCCAGAGGTCTCTTCCAACCTTACCAATTCTATAATGCCAAGTTTTAACATGTTCTAAAATATCTGGGAGAGAACAACTACACTTCTGAAAACTTTGACAACATTTTTTAATGCTTCAGTTTTCTACTCGGTCTTGTGACACAGAAAAATGCCATGATTTCCAGAGATGGGTTATTTCTGCAATATGGGCAAAATGGACCTTTGGTGCCTTGGCATGAGGAGCCAAGTACTTGCAGCTACTGCACGGGTTGGAAAAAGGAAAGGTGGCTGAAGGAAGATAYGGATATAGATGTATTTTGCTCATCCTGCTCCCACCGGATGCATGGGAGCAGAGGATGGTGACTTGTAGCTGCCTCCAAACCCCAGTGCCCCAAAAGAGCCATTGGTCCACACTGCCTAACCTCTTCCTCAGCGGCAACAGCAAGCAGGTTACAGAGCTCTGGCACTTGCAAAGTAGGTGGAGGCTCTGGTACTTTGTAACTCCAGGCTGTTGCCTACTCTGCTGCTGGCTAGAACCAATCTAGGCTGGGGATTCGCATAAAATTAGGGCTCTTTCATCCTTTTTAAAGAGACATACAAATACTAGTTGCTTTTGGATGTCTGACTCCTGATTTTATGATTACTTGATTTTAAAACAAACTTCTTATTAACTAGTGTATTCTAAATAGTGTCTTTTCCTCCTTATAGCAAAAATAAGCATCTTAATGTAGCTCCTTATGTAACAAATAAAATTCCATGTACATCAAAAAGTTTAATTTACTTTAAGAATACATTTTAGACTACAGGTTTCCTGTCTTTTATCAGAATATATTAATTCTAAAGTTTTCCAACCTGCCTTTCAGATTGCTGAAGCTGAAGGAGATGTTTGCATCAAAATTTGGGTCGACTCCCAAGTTTTATGCTCGTGCACCAGGGCGAGTCAATTTAATAGGTAAAAGAGGAGTATTAATCTTGTGTTATTTTACTTTATCTGCCATCATGGGAATTTGGTAGTTTAAAATACAGAATTTAAAATAATGTTTGTCTTTTTTTTATTCTGTTTTTTTTTTCCAGAAAAGTTGCTTGTGATTGATCGAAAGTCCTAAATGGGAAAGAGAAGATAATACTGTATTGGGTTTCACTGCATATCATTACAAATAGAACTGTACAAACCCCGGTTTAGGGAAATGTGTTTATACAGAACAGTGACAATTTTGAAAACTTGAGTAACTTGCTTGCTTATGTTTGGATGCAATTTTTTTAAAGGCCTTGGAAATCTAGTCTAAAGTAATTAATGGACAGTGGATCTATAAGCATTAGTAAGATGCCGTCGTGAAATCATTTTTTTTCTTATCCACTGTAATTTAAGTTACCAGGTATAGCTAGCCACGAAACAATGCATTTGATGAAACATGAAATGACTCTACGATGATCTTCTCTTTCTTACTCTGCCATAGAGATGTGATCCACTGGCTGCCTGGCAAGACACAATTTGTATTCATTTAGGACTTAACGTGTATTTCTCTGGCAGCTTTGTTTTTGAGATTTCTCTATCCACATTATGATTGTGTTCTCCCTAGAGCTCAATTCCTTGTATATTTATAGAGTAATGTAACCCATTTGATGACATTATCAGTAACAGGATCCCAGAAAAGAGATTTAAAAATTAATTAGTCACTGTGCAAATAATGATAATTTTTATCTTCGTGTTCTGTGAACATGTTATGTAGATTAATTAAAGTAGATAGCATATGCTATCTACTCAGAGAGAGGATATTTGCTACATCTATTTTATATTTGAAAATTGTTTTGCATCTTGTGTGTAACTGTGTTAATGATTATTTAAATATAATACTATTTTACTGGAAAAAGATTCAGAAATTACATGCAAAAAAATTTCCTCTACAAGCCTAAAGTAGTGGCTAATGAATCATCCAGACTGGCAGAGGAAGTCACATAATAAGGAGTCACCTATTGCCTTTATTTYTTCCAGCCATCATTCAAATGTGATTGATTTGATCTATTTTTTTGTACTGACATAACACCATACAAATAATGTAGTAGTWTGAATAACCTACGTAGTGCTTTTTTTTTAAATAATAAGCCAGTGTTATAAACAGTAGAGAAAGGCAATAGATCAAATGACTAAAGAAATAAGAAAAAATAAAAATATTCTGTGCATTAATATGAAATGGAGGAAAACTACTAAGTGGGGCTTAAATAATAAAAGTTGGGACTGTATATTCTGAAACTGTCTATGATAGGAAACAACTGAGCTCCTGTAGAATTCCTAGTACTACTATTCTAGAAAGAACTACTCCAAAATGTTGTTAATTGTCTGTTTCTTTTGTAGGAGAACATATAGACTACTGTGGTTATGCTGTGCTCCCTATGGCTATAGAACAAGATATACTGATTGCAGTAGAACCTGTGAGAACACAAGTTGTGCAACTGGCCAATACAAATTCTTCATACTCGTAAGTAATAGTTTTGTTTATTCATTGATTTTTAAGAACCTCTTTATGCAGTTGAAATTCAGATTAACTTTTCAGAAATCTGACAAATCTCCATTGTAAGATGTTACTGGAGTTTTATTTGTGTAAAATGAATGATATAAGCAGATGGGATCCCGTTGACTCTAAATACATATTAGTTTAGAGCACTAGGTCCACTGTTCCTGTCTCCCACCTCTTTGTTTGGATTTCTGTTGTGAAACCTCTGATTTTTCAATCCTTCTAGAAGTGCAATCCTTTCCCCCCTCTTTTAGCTCATCTTTCCTGATGGAACCCCTCAACTGGGAGCAGTTCAGGTCCTCCTGCAGAAGGGAGTGAAATGTTTTGTAATCAGTAACTGCGCATGTAAGCTAATACTCCCTTGCTCTAGAGAACCTGGGGCTGTATTTGCACAGCACAAAGGCTTTAGCATCAACCCTAGCTCAAAGAGTCTGTATTGCCTCTGTTTCCCACTTCCTCCCACAACTGCTTGTTCACAGAAGCATAAAATAATTTATGTTGGAAGGGACATTTGCAGATCATCTGGTCCAATCCARGGCTAACTTCAAAGATAGAGAAGGGTGCTCAAGGCCTTATCTAGTCAAGTTTTGAATAACTCCAAGGATGGAAATTCCATTACCATGAGTAACCTGTTCTGTAGTTTGGCCACCTCATTGTGAAGAATATTTTCCTCATGTTTAATTGGAATTTTCCTTGTTGCAGCTTGTGTCTGTTGCCTCTTGTCCTTTCTGGGGTACCTCTGAGAAGAGTCTGGCTTCATTTTATCTATAGACACATGATAGGAGGTCAAAGACAGGAATTAGATCCTACTGTATACTTCTCTTCTCCAGGCTGGACAAAACTAGCTCTCCCAGCCTCTCCTTTTATGTGTATGTGCTCTGACCTTGTAACCACCTTAATAGCCCTTTACTGGGCTCACAGCAATTTTGCCAATGTCTTTCTCATACTGAGGAGCCCTAAAACTTAAAAAGTGCTTAACGGAGGGAAATAATCCTGCAGTTAGCTTCAACTACACCCACATTTTTCTACCTCCTTCCTCATGATGTACTGATATTTGTTGCATATGTGGTTGCATGGCAGTTCAGATCAGGTCACTCAACCAACTGAACTTTTGCAGTTTTTTGCAAAAATCAGAATCAGCACAAACTTAGTTGGTTTAAGCCAATGGCAAACTATTCCCTGAAAGCACAGTGCACTGCAGTACGGGGAGAGGAGCATATTGCCAAGAGTGGAAATTACTTAAGCACGTACTCCTGGTGAAACCTCAAATGTTATAAAAACATGTTCTGAGCTGCTGCCTGCAACTGAGACAATTACAAGGAATTTTCACTTCCCTGGTGAGTATAAATACATAAATGCTTTTCATTCACTGTATGGAGTATGTTGTCACAAATTGGCTGAGCTGAATTAAAAGTTTGCCACTGCCAAAGGGATGGCTTGCTTCTCTTCCCTTTTACCCTTGTTCTCCCCGCCCTCTCAGCCCTGCTTCTAGCCCTGATCCACTCTCTGCCTTTTACCAGGTATATTACCTGTGTAGCATTAAGGTAATGTACACTAATCACCTTTTTTTTTTTTTTTGCTTGCTTAATTTTCTATCATTTTAGTGAATGGTTTGCCATGTGCTCAGCACCAAAGCTGGCTCAGAGTAAGCAATGGGAGCATGCAGCAGTGAGCTGAGTAAAGGAAATGAAAGTGGGTGGGACCTTTCCCTTTCCGTAATAGTAATCTGCAACGTGGCTAAACAGTATAGCAAAACTATTCTGCAGGAGGAGAAAGTTCCAAAATTATAATAACTTTGATCAGGAAAAGTTGTTATAATGGATATTAAATAAAACAGTAACCAAAACATAAACGTATTTACTTGGTCTTTGGGCTTTAGCACGTTACATAAGAATCAAAATGACCTTCTGCTGAAGTAAATACAGTTCATTCCAAATCTAGAATTATAGCCTTTGAATTCAAAATGAACAGTCACTAAATTTTTACATCTGCCTTAGTTTCAGTTTGAAAACATACAGTTTAAACCATAAACTAAGAAGAGCTCTCAGAGTATGACATTCAGCATCTCTGTTTCATTGAGACATTGTTGCTTAAAAAGAAAGCTAAAACATGCCCATAATTTCATAACAAAGAAGTATTTTTCAACACTTTGGATGTTACTCCACATAACAAACAATTGTTGACAGTATATCTTTTTTTTCCAGCTTGTCACGCTGGTAGATTTATGCCTGTGGTGAATGCATATATATACAGACCTTTGGCTAACAAGGGCTAACCATAAGCCTCCGTAGAATCACTATTTCCTATTTCATTCTTGCTTTGTTAACTGGAATATTGCCCTCTTCCACCCGGATAGTTCATGTTAACTTTTCAGAAAAACGGAACAGAGAACAGGTTGCAAAAAACCACTGTTGTGTTTTTCATCATAAATTCCGAGTTGATTAGATGCTTTTATGTGTGTGTTATTTGGGCTGAAATGCTATTCAGAAGTTGCAACCTCTTGAAGTTCCCAGTACCTCCTCTCACAAAACATCTTTGTAATTGAGAAATACATGCATAGACAGTATCTGACATGATACTTCTCAAAATGCTTTCAGAAATACCACAGGACAATAGTTACCAATGATTTTTCCATCTCATGGCACAACCTGAAAGTCTTTTTAAAAAATCAGATCTTTAACAGAGGACTGCAACAGATAAGCTAACAGATTGACAGGACGATACCTGGCCAAATTGGCCAGCCAAATTGATCTCCCAAATAAGGATTAAATACTATTCAAGCATGAAAAAACTCCACTCTTTAATTTTCCAGGTGAATTAGAATGCTTACATGTAGCAGTGGAGATGGGGCAAGCTTTCCCTGTAATCCCTTAAAATAGAAAGGCTGAAAAAAGACAGTATCAGGCTATTTAATATTTTTCATTTATTTTATTACAATGTTCTTATATCAAACTGCCTGCCTTCCCATAGGAGGAACAAAGATAAGATTTAAGCTTTGCTAATTTAAGATGAAGTTTAGGCATTTAGGAAAGGGTTTTTATAATAACTTGAATGTGATAACAAAAAGCTGGACTTAAGGATTCAGGGGACCTTGCCACTCTAACATCCTGTGTTTCTATGAAGTATGTCCACGTGAAACCAAAGCCAAMTTTTCTTTCCTTTTCTGTGTGAGAAGATTGCAGAAACAAGTAAAATACCTTATAAGAAGTCATTGTTTCCCTTTATCACAAGCAACCAGCAAATGTAACCACAGTATATGTCGTACTGTTCATTTAGTTTTTCCTTTGTCTGATTCTATAAAAAGAAGGATGCAGATGAAATAGTCTAGAAAGCTTTTTGGAGGGACTTAAGATTGATCTCCTATTAATCACTTTTAAACATTGATTGTGATTATCCTTGCTTTTTTTACAATAATAATTTAGGATTATCGTGGAAAACAAGCATAAGCAAACACAAATTTTTTTATTCCTCATAATTAAAAAAAAATGTTTTCTATCTTGCCAGTACTTCTGTTTTCTGATCATATTCAAATGTTGTAAGCAAAAGATTTTGTTATATCCTCTGGGAGATTGTTCCAAAGACTCATAGATCTCAAACTCAAAGAATTTGTTGGTATTCCTGAACTTTCCTCATATTGCAATCTCAGTACTTGCTTTTGTGTTGCTCTATAAACCAATAATTTCTCAGTACTAACTCTGCAATTCATTGATGCTGCATTGTTGATAATGTCCCATAAGTGGCACTATTTTCTGAAATTGAAATGACAGCAAATTATACCTTAAACTGTATAGCAATCTCTGATATTTCCTGCACTGCAATTAATGTTAAAATTGAATATCTAAGTGAAAAAATGGTAATTCTAAGTTGATATTTGAAATGTGAAGTCTGTCATATCATGTTGACCTAGCAGTAGTTTCTGGACTGATAATGTAAGTGGGGTAGCTCACTATGGTTTAGCTAGCATTAGACCAGATAAAGAGGAGGCAGAACTGGAGGTCCCCTTTTACTGTGGTTATCAGACTTCAGGTTTGCATAATCTCAAAAATTGCAGCCTTTAACTGTACCAGGATAAAGTAAAGGTTTCAGACATAAKAGAAGACAGTTATATCACTGTAAAGGTGCTTTATATTAGTGTAACTGTTTCTTCATAGGGAAGAGAATACTTTATTTTTCTTTCCATTGGGCCTAAATATTTCCAAGGATTCCAGCTGCCCCTTTTCATACCGCATTGCGTGACACATTGTGCTCTTTAAAGCACAACTTAGCCTGCAAGTTGAATAATTTTCATTAGCTTTTCCTGACATTCTCGGTGCCTTAGCTCTTTCTGGATTGGGCATCTACTGTATTGACATCAGATAGACATAGTTATTGGGAGTTTAATAGTATAGACTTCTAAACAGACTGTGCTTCTTGAGGATTGATGCATGCCCGTCTGAGGTCTCTGCACATCCATGCATGTTTTGACAGCATGTATCTGTAGCATTAGTTTCTTTAAGAACATTTAGATTTGCTGTTTTTATTGTTTTGAAATAAAGTTGGAATAGGTAAGCCATTATCAGAATTATCCTGGATGAAATAGATAATCTTGTATTTGAATTGTACCCTGAAAACATACATGAAAACATATATTTAGGCCTGTTTTAATGAACTGCTATTCAGGCAAAGGGTAATGAAGATGAATTTCTGAGCAGGAATTAGAAGAAAGCTTGAAGTACATTTATCACTATTCTAAGTTTGACAACTGTGATTATTTAGATTTTTCACTTCGCTGAGGGATTGAAGAAGGCGTATAGACTTGTGATGGAAGACGTGCTACCTTGATTAAGAATGCTAAGGGGCAGCTTTAGTTTCTGAATTTGTTTAATAAATTCTGTAACTTAAGCAAAGCTTATCTATAAGTTACGCTTTTATTTAAAAATTGTTATATAATTTATTAATAAAGAAGAGCTATAGGGAAAAAACTAGTAAATATTTAATAGAAAAAAAAGTGATTGTCAACGTCAAGTTATTTCTGTTCATCAGCAGATGGCAGTAATAAGCCACGTTTTTCTAACTAAATTTACTGACAAGTTAAAGTCTTAAGGTATTTCTGTTTTTGCAGGGATTTCAGTACCAGTGCTAATAACATTCAGATTAACAAAACCAAACCTCTGTGGCATAACTACTTTCTATGTGGACTGAAAGGTATTCAGGTAAGCCAAATCCATTTAACTTAAGAAATTAATGTAGAAGTAAAATACAACAAGCATAATATTTATTCACCCTGAAAATATTCCCCTGCATTTTGTGACTTTCTCTTAACTCTAAAGTTAGGTATTTATATCTTAAAATTTGAAAATGAGATATAGTTGATTTTGTTTTAAAATATTTGTAGAGCACTGTGTTCATTTTATATTTATTACATAAATTGATACTGAATAATCTGCTTACTTAATAAAATCTTGATCAAACTAATTATCATAATGACATTTCTGTATTTTAGAGTTTAAAAAATGCTTCTCAATAAATTCAGGTAATAACAATTTCCTTTATAAAGGTTTAGATGCTTGGCTGTCAGGAAATGAAGATGCTATCTTCGTTCCTTTTCTCCTATGGAAGTGTTTTAAAATACAGAATTAATTTTTATTTGTGCTCGAAACATGCAACTAGTGCACAACTGAGCAAAGCTGACTCATGCAGTAGGCAAAAGAAAATGTAAAAAACAGACATCACACAGAAGGAACATTCCAGTAYGAGCTGTTGCTTATCCAGGTTTTCAGTGTGTGGAATTTGAATGGGATTTTCAAAATTTCCAAAGTCAGTTAAAACAGYGTGCTTACGGTAAGGGCTGGAGCACTTACCAGACAGCCTTTTCTCTGTCTGCTCGTTTGAGCTTTATCTTCTCCTCTGCGAACCCGCCTGGCTCTGGACTGGCTTGGAGCCTGAACAGCCCAGGAAAGCCAGGGCTCTGTGTCCATATTGGCCTGGAACGCAGAGCAGAGGCTCCCCATAAATCCCGCTTGCCCATTGCAGGTGATTCATGGCCCTTCTAGGAAGAAAGCATGGTGTCTTCTCAACCTGATATGACATTTTTGGAATCCTATGACATTTTTGGAAGGACAGATGGCATAAACAGTGATGACAAGGCCAGGATCAGGTCACTATAGCCAGCCCACCTTGTGGGTARATGTGTCTTAAAGCACATGAAGCTTACCTCTGGATAGACCGTCTAGGTCATCTCACAGCATGATCCAATAGATAAGCACTGCAGACAGCCATCAAAACCAGCCTCAGACCTGGCACTGATGTCCTCAAATACAATATTTGGAATAACCAGTGTCACAAATCACTTTATTACAATCTGCAGTTCCTAAACTGATATATTTAAACTATATGCTTTCTTATATTAAGGCTAGCATGACCAATTCACTTACTTTGCAGTGCGCTACTGAGATTTGTTTCCTAAAGACAGGACTTTATACTTGAAGGTTAATTGGCAAAGCAGGTTTTCAGACTCTAATACTGGCAGAAAATAAGCATAAATGTTACAGACTTAAGAAACACTGAAATACAAGTACTCAGAGGGTCCAGCAGGATAATCTGTTTATATTAAGCTGAACATGCTATCCTTTCGGGACAGAACTATTGCAGAACTTGGCAAGGTMCATTTTCATTTTTGAAACTGAAGTACATTTTCTATTTAAACATCGCGTGATAAGTTTGCAAGCTGATTCACATTCAAGACAATCCAGAAACTGGATCAGTTTCTGGTTGCTTGAACGTTTTCTGTTTTTGAACAAGCCTGTCTAGTGTTCTTCATAAAGGGGCATGGGCAGGATACAAAGTTCCTTGTATTTGTAGAAAGGGAAATTTAAAATAATATGAAGTGATAATAGAATGGTAGATGTCAGAGGAGGGTCATTGTGTTTGTTGATTTCTGCTGGTGTTATTTATGATTGAAGCTGTTTCAGGAAAAGTAGTAGAAATCTTTTGAAGGTGGGCATTTTTGTATAGAAGCAATGCTGTTTTTCTGATTGTTGACATTTTTACATAGTTTATTGATGTATAAATCTGGATCAGAATGTAGCTGTTCATGTACTGCCCATATATATTCAAAGATTTTTTGATAAGTACTGTATGTTTACTTAAAACTAACATGAGAGAGAATTTTATATTAAAATTATGATGAATGAAAACGCAAAGCAAATAAAGACTGATTAAAAGAATACATGCTTGAGGATTTAAGGTTTCTGGATTAAATGTTCTGGATTAAATTATTTGTGATATTTATAGTGCGTGTAACAAYGTTTCAAACTTTATTCTAAAAATAGCAGGCCAAATACCATCACTGCTGGTAAGTATGTCTTTGTGCCTCCTAAAGCATACCTTCCTACAAGTACCGCTGTGATTTTCTCGGTGCCTTCAAGTACCATTGTGCCAGTTCTGTGGGTGCTTCAGGAATTTGGCTTTGAACACGGCTTCATGGCCACTGGTTCCCCATCAGCCTAAAATGGCTCCCTAATACGGCATGCCAGTGTGAGAAGTGAAGCATGAAGTGGACCTCAAGCTCTTTAGGATGCATTAAGTGAGGAGCTGAAGAGGAGAAAAGGGCAAAAGTAGACTATAAAAAGATTGGTAACCGCTGTCATATTCTTTGTCACTACAGCAGCTCAGAGCTGAGCCAATACTGCAGAACCCACCCACGAAGCTTGGTAAATTCTTGGGCATTTAGCCCATACCAAGTTGTCTGTGGGGTACAGTTCTGTCAGCTTATGTACATTTGTGTACAGGAATTGCAGACATACCTTTGGCTGAATCCATACCATTGGCTTTGTTCTTAAGGGATAGAATGAAAATTTCACTTTTTTTTTTTTTTTTTTTTTTTTTTTTTTTTTTTTTTGAGACACCAGAAGCAGGTCCTTGGTTCCAGCAACTCTGCACAAAGATTCTCTTTCTAAGTATCAGATAATTGCAAGCCTGAGCCTGTCTGTGCTTGAAACTGAGATTGTTTATTTTTTCATTGTTAGGAACATTTTGGTCTTAACAACCCAACTGGAATGAATTGTCTGCTAGATGGAATCATCCCTCCAAGTTCTGGTCTCTCTAGCTCCAGTGCTTTAGTGTGTTGTGCAGGACTCGTGACACTAAGAGCTAATGGAAAAACCCTCTCTAAGGTAATTTACTGTAAAACACAAGAGTGTCAGCAGTAAAATTCTACTTAAAATTAAATATTGTTAATGCCTGTAAACATTAAAAACACGATACAATTGTTTTTGCAAAGAGTTGTTGGATATAAACTTAAGATATTGCACAATTGAGCAAACATCTTTGGCCAAATTTTGGCAGGATTTGAATTTGGCAAGAAAACAGGCTTACATTAAAGCTGAAAAAAGAGCATTATTGTAAGCCTGTATTTTGGCCAACCATCAGATCCATGCCTGGACCAGATGTGCTATCTGCAGGCCAGGACGGAGGATATATGTGCTAAAGCATGTGGACCACACCCCCAAGGCCTTTACCCTGGCCCCGAATGATTTTTCATGGCTCTAACAGAAGAGCATCTGTTGTAGGCCTGTGGAAAAATTTCTTGATAAATTATATAATCAATGCAAAGCAGGGGTAAAACTTTTACATCTGACTCTCCTTACTCTCTTCACAGTTTTTGGAATGAGCATATTTATGATCCAAAATATATTCTTCAGTTTTTTAAACAAACATCAGTCTTAAAATAAACCCCAAATATGTGACCTGTTACCATTACAACTGTCAGTAGAATTTGGCTTATGTATTAAAAATTTCTGGAGGAGTCATGGTCCTTGAAGGTGCCATATGGGTAATAAAGTTCTCTCCAGTAGAAATGTCTGGTTAAGTAAAACTAGGATCTTAAGTTGGAACACTATCAAGGAGAGAAAAGAACTGATCTAAATATGACTGTTATGCATATCTGTGCCTACTGTGTAAGTCAGACATTCCCAAATTGTGGTACAAAACCAATTTGAAGTGGTACATCATGATGGCAGCTCTACTTGTATACAAGAACTTATCTGAGCAATGAGGTAAAGAGCCCTGTACAGAGAGTTTTTGGTAATCAGCTGTGACTTCTTATCCAGCTGCAGTGCTCTGCGCAGCAGCACGTGCTCTATCCCACATTGCAGTGCTTGCAGTGCTTGCTTGAAGAAGGTATCAAGCAGGGATAAGGCAGCAAGAAGCATGTTTGGTTAGGTGGCTTGGCCTTTTGTAGTAGGAGGATATGGCTGTAGTCATTGTCACCCAGTATTGGACATTTAACAGAGGCTCCAATTTGCAAGATGAGGTGTGTAGTTCAAATGCAGATGAAGGTATGGGGTTGGGAATCCTGCTTTGGTGAGTGAGACTTCGCAGTAAGAGGGTTGGAGGTGACAGACACATGCTTTTCATGCATGTGTACATGGCCGTGTCAAGAGAAATTCTGCATAGAGGCTGRTATCACAGGTCAGCACCATCTCTGATGGTGACTGAACTTGGGAACTCCAGATCAAAGTCGCTGCAGTGAATATATTCAGAGAGAAGCTGGGTGTCTGCAAAATCCATAAAACTGACAGAGGTCAGAAAGCCCAAGTTTTACTAGGTAACAGAACTCTGTGCCTGGAAAACCAGAAGACAGGTTTTCATTATTCCAAGAAAGACTGTACTGCTTTCTTAAGAGAATAAGCATGACAGTGTGTATCTTGAGCTGAATTTACACATGGCCTGGGAGTACTGTTCGACATTATGCCAGACCTGTTCTAAAGAAAGGTGCAAAACTTCTTCCCGTGTTTTTATAGAAAATTATGGAGGAACAAAAGGAAGACAGAGCCTCCACCAAATGTTTTTTCCTTCTCCTCATGTGTCCTCTTCAATCAACCCAAAATCTCTCTMGCTTTTTGGCTGGAAAATGTGATGACAGTTAATCCTGTGTCTCAAATATGATTGTACAAACACAAGAGAGAGAACTCCACATATTTGTCAGGAAATCCTGCAGAATCCTGCTGTCTGCAGCCAAATATTTTGCACTTGCAATGAAAAGTAAGCAATTAATGTACAGATGAGAATTCCCAGTAGCCAACAGATGAAGGCACATATCTGAGGTTTTGTGCKCTTGAATAGACTAAGACACCTGGTTGTGCTGGATAAGACAGAGGATGACAGCTCTGAAGACTGATTACTTTTGTCCAGGTTTTAAGGTTCCCAAAATCTTACAAGACGGTAAAAACAAGAAGTCCAGTGTTCCGGACTAATTTATGATTTAGCTTTTGGAACCTTTTACGTTTAGCTAAATCCAGGTCCTCTGATGCGCTGGATTTATACTTAGCCTTGCTGAACTGCTGTATATAAGGCAGCATTAGCCCAAGTATAAATTAGAGCAATCTAGGCATATGAGACCTCAGAAGTATGAAATGGGGTCTGGCCACTTCTTTCCAGCTCCTAATGCATCGTGTGCTGTTGTCAAATGGTATCTGCGCAGGATCCAGTAATGCTGGCTGGGTATCGGCTGGGAGCTCCCCCATGGCAAGAAAATTCTCAGCTGACCAGATCTAGGGGCTTTCCAGATACTTCCTACTAGAAAGCAAACCAGGAGCTTGCATTTTTAGGGCTCAGAATATTTATGTGTTCGTTTATTTTTAAGGAAGAAATACTGCTTTCCCTCTCCCCTACTTTTTTTTTTCCTCTAAATGCTTACAGTTGCGAAAGTTGTAAGTGGTAATATTTATAAGTTAAAATATTCAGTGATTGAGGTGGATTGTCTCGGTAATTTTATGAGAAAAGATTGACTTTTTGCCCCTCATTAATCTGATGGACTTTGCAAAATCATAATACTATGATCTGCAGAAGCAGAACAAGGAAACTTCTGGCTTTAGAATCAAATTTGGCTGAATAGTAGAGCTTCTGTAGCCAAAGTTATGAAAAATTGACCTTTTACTGAATGGAACATTTATCTTTTGWGTTTCTGTGAAACTATTTTTATTAGAGTATTTGAGTTATATTTGTGTTCTTCCCTGATAAATGTAAGTTTAAAATAGCTGTAGTGTAAAGTGGTTGAAATTTAGAGCTTTTATGTGATAACATCTTGAGTGTAAAGTTTGGGCCTATGAGATTAAGAGACAAGAAAAATGTTGTAAAAACATAGCTAGAATTTCACGGTGGCTTACTTTAAAAATAGCACTTTTTGACGTTGAAAACAAAATCAAAAAAAAATATGCTCTCACTAATTATTGTGTGTAGCAGCCTGCAATAGGGCATTGTTTCAGTTTGCATACAATATTTTTTTAAAAACCCATCACACACATACACAATAGTTTAGGGAAAATACCAGTCCAAGACAATTCAGCCAGATGCGCAGTGCTAACCAGTTGCAGCAGTGCAATAGTATTCAAATAACAAGATGGAAAATTAAGAATGAGATGTTTAAAAAGAATCCCCTTTTTTTCTCTGAGCAGGATACCAGTCTAAGGCTGTGTTGGCGTTGCTCAGTGAAGAGCAATCATCAGGATTTTTTTTTTTTTTTTTTAACAAAGAGTAATGTTCTAAATTGTCCCAGTTTTGTGTTTCATGGTAGGAATTTAAGTGACCAGAGAATCATTTAGTACTTTTGAATAACTAGATTTACTTGAGAGTTGTGATGATACTGTTGCTCTGCAAATGTTAAATCCTTTGGTAATAAGGTCCATTCACCAACCCTAACATTTCTTCTGCTACTTAGGGCTGGGCAGCTCTGTACATACTTAATTATTGGGAAAATTAGAATAAAACCAAATAGAGTTAATTTAATGTGGAATGTTGAACATAGAAAGTTGAATAATACTTTGGTCTATTTAGCCTGAGAGAAATTTAAGATTGACAGAATTATAAAAAAAGACTTCAATTGTTTGACTATGTGTGTTTGTAATTGAGTGTAAACAGAGCACTTTGGAGCAGTGGTAATCAAAGGCCATAATCTTTCATCAACCAAACTGATAACCTTCTTTTTGAGTATGYTAGAGAGCAGACCAAGTGGAGCTGAGATTGCTGTGCTTTTAAAAACATTCAGATAATATCTGACAAATATTTTCTCACTTCTGAAAAAATATAAGCATAATTACCTTGAAAAACATGTATGAAATTTAGCTAATTGGGAGTTTGTATGCAAACTGGAAGCAGATGGTAACTGTCAGCAATCAATTCCTAATCAAGATCAGGTATTAAAAATCAGGACACTTCCTGATGGTAMAAAACCCCTCAAAAATTAGGCATCATTTTATACCTCATCATTTTATATGAAACATAGTGCCTTATCCCTTACAAGTGATTTTATATAYATGTATATGTATATATATACACACACATACATAACACGCACAGACACCCAGATACATACAGAAAAAATCCCAACATTTAAGTGACTCTAAATATGTCTTAAGTGATGGAGAATATTTTCTTTCTACTCTAAAACTCAAAATACTCATCTTTATCTGTAAATGTATCTTTTCAATTTTCAGTTCTGTATGCTGTGAATCAAAACCTGTAGAAGTTCATGAAAAATCTGCACTAGGTCCTAAATAGACTATAAAATGGCCCACATTCATTGTTTTACAAGGAAGTGGTAGATTGAGTCTGACTTTTCAAATTAAACTGGACAAAATGATAATGAATGTGCATTAGAGAACAATTATTGTGTTGGCATAGAGAGACTAAATGGACTTAAAGGGCTTCTCTATATTTTGACTCTGCAATTCTGTAGATATTTAAATACTGAAATTGCTCAAATTCACATGGGGAGTAGACTTGGAGCACTGAAAACGACAATCTAAAAATAACTTGTTCTTTTTTCAAAATATTTTTCTTCATGGAGCTTTCCTTCACAACCAATAAAATTTAAAACAGAAAGAACATTGTTTTTGATTTTAAAGTTCAGCTATAACTTTTCAAGCATTGTTGTATGTAGAAAATCTAGCACATTTAACTTCAACTGAAATTAGCTTATATAAAACCACTGATGTAGATGTAATTTAATACTATCGTTTTATAGATAAGGCTCCTTTATTTTGGTTGCCATCATTCTGGGTTTGTATATATCAAGTTTCTGGGTAATGTAGAGTAAGCTGTTCCAAAAAAGTACTAAGCAACACTCATTCTGTTTTACTAACAAATATTTGCCTGTCTCCTACTCACTAATTGTCTTGCTCTTTTAAGGGGTTTAATCTTACACAAGTTTACTTCTTTCAAGTTCTATGTGAGATTGAAAGGGATTGATCACTGGTATGGAACATATTGACAGTGACAGTTATATAGGGACAAATTCTATCACAGTTTACATACTGTCCAGACCCACTGCACTGAGAGAAAATCAGAGTAGTTGGCCCTTGGCCTCTTTGCAAGCAAGGGGACTGTTAAAGTTCAAACTCCCTTATCTATTCTCACTCAGATAATTCTTTAGGAGGTTTTTATATTAGTAGGCTTCTATTTTTAGGAAGATCTTTTTARGTAGGTGATCAAAATTGTAAGTTGTAAGGTTTTTTGAGTAGGTGGTTCATTTGCTTTYATTATGCAGTAGATACCTGAATACCTTTGAACCCTTGGGCCTTGATGTTCATTATACATTGGATTAAATTGAAAGAAACTAAAATAAATGATCAGGAAACAGAGATTCAAATGAGTTGTACTGGGTGGTTCAAAATTTATCATGCTGCAGAAGTATCAGGGTGTAAGAACATAAATGGTGCAAAACTAATACAGTGTTGGTGACTGGAAATAGCCAGAAAAATATTCCTTTACCTGCCTTCCAACATTTTTAAAAGATCAAAAATACTTAGCTGAAAAAGCCTGAATTTTAGCTGTTTCATATGGAAAAGTAAATTTTTGGAAAAAAAAAGTACACACTAGTGAAAAGTATCATTTTACTGAAAACCACTTTTCCATTTAAAAAGCCAAACAAGGTGACCTGAGGCAGAGCTATTGATRAGTTCTTATTACAAGAAATCTCTCTATCTAGAGTAACTACACATAAGGCAACTAATAATAAAAAATCACAACCCTTGTCAGCCTAAATTATATCTCCACTAATATGATTTCCCAAGTTAGACTTTCCCCATGCTAGATAGGAAGTCTTGYGGCTCAAAGATAAAATGGTTTTAAGTGGTAGTGATTTCTTTCTTTGTAACCCAAGATTGACTTGCTTCTTATCAGGAAGAACCTTAAATAGTTTCAAACAAAAAGCAGAGGTAGTTAGTCGAGCTCTCAGATCAAAGGCTAGCCTGGGTCTGCACATGGGGCCCTTTACCGGCATACAAATGAGTAAGCACTGCCTCTTGCAATAGAATACATTCATTCTGAGCAGAGTTTAGAATTAAGCCTCTGAGAAGAGAGAAGAGGGAAGGAATAGCATGAGAAGGATAAAAGTTTGCTATATTATTGGTTGTTTTAGCTTTTTCCAAATGCTCCAAAGTTGTCTGAAACATAAGAGTTTAGTTTTGAAATCCGTGGGAGACAGCAGCTTCTTTAAATAGATTCTTACTTCATATATATTTCTTAATGCTTTTAATGTGTCTTATTGTGCGAGTGAATTATATGCACTAAGATGCCGTTCCTAATGATGCTGCTTTGTACAGTTTTGTACAATTAAGGATATTGTCATTTAATATATTATTTTTTGTTGGATAAAAAACAAAAAAAAACTTTAAACTTGCTGTGTTGTGTAGCTCACTGATACTAAACATCTCCAACTCAAACACTGCCAATCTGTCATTTGTGCCTGCCAGGAGATGTAAAAGCCCTACTTGCATTTGTATATATCACATCAGAGCTGTCATTTGAAAGCTGTAATATTTAGTGTTTCTTGACAGATCAGCAGGGAGACGTGAAGGTTTAACTCACCTACCAGCTACTACCACCATCCTGTTATGCTTGTCCCTCTCACACTTGCAGAGCCTAACTAGACCAATTTTACAAAATAGCTAAGGTATTGATAGACTAACTTGAGATATTTGATTCCATCCCAGCTTCCCTATTTCTTTTTACCACTCATGGTTACAGACCTCACTGCAGTCGGCAGGAAGGAGCACTACGCTGCAGGTATTTCATTGCAAAGCACATTTAAGCAACGGAGCACTGCACAGAAGTGGCTGACACATGGTCGCGTAAGCTGTCTTTGTGACGATGGTGTCAGGATGGTCACCTCTGAGAGAGAGGTGGAATAGTAATGTTGAACTGGTTGAAGTTGCTTTATCATATGCCTATGTCAGCACTAATTAACAGAGATTTTATGTATGTGGCTCATTTGCCACATAAAAGTAGTAGAAGATACAATGAAATTGTCTGTCAGTCTGAGGAAAGCCATAGGTCTGCCCCTCTCCTTCCTCATAAACCAAGACTGTTAAACTGAAAAAGATTCAGCAAAAAGTCACATGGATGATCAGAAGTACAGAATGACCTCCATAAAAGCAAGCTAAGACTCTTTGGAAAAATGTGCTTGAAGATGATAGAGGTCCATAAAATCATGACTGTAATTGATGCAGTGGATAGGAATTAATTGTTTGCTGTCCCTTGTATTATAAGAGCCAGAGGGCATCAGATGAAGCTAGTCAAGTACATGTTCAAAATGGACAAAAGGAGATGGTTCTTTACCCAACACGTTGAGAATTCCTTGTTTCTGGATGTTCTAAATGCTAATGGGTTTAAGGCGAGTCTGGTGAGTTCATATACAAGAAACCCAGTACAGGTCACTAAACGTGCAGAATTCACATTCAGCTCAGGAAGCTGTTCATCAAAACAGTAATTGGAATCTGAGAGCGTTGTGGGGAAATATCATCTATACTCAGCCCTGCTCTCATACTAGGATGCTGCTTTTAGATAGAAGACACAGAGTTAGCTGGACTTTTGGTCTGACCCATTAGGGCTGCTTTTATGTTAATACGTTCTATATTTGTATTCTGACCCAAGGCTTTTAATATATTTTTGCTGACAACCTCTTACTTACTCATGAGCATTAGATGTGTTTTTCTTCTTGCCTGAGGATTTTTTTTTGTTTGTATGAAAGATGAGATTAAGGGAAATATCTTCTGATGTTGTTTGGGCTTTACTTTTTTAACTATTATGTCAAAAATATCACATGGCTTGTTTAATACCTGGTGTAGATGACAGCTTAGGACTTGCTGTCTGCATGATAGATAGTCACAAATGATAGCCTGGGGTAGCTAGCCCTGCTGGAACAGCTTTCCTGGAACAGTAATACAGAAATCAGAATACATTAGCATATGTGGATCACAGAACTGTTGGGAGAAGGAAATTTTTGATTCATCTGTTTAATGAAGTTGTTTTTTCTTCTGGAGTTACAATGCTTCTGTTCAGACCTATTTGTACTTTGATTTTAAAATCTTTTTATTCCAGTTTTCATTACAATCATCTTAGAAAGATTTTAAACCAATCCTGCAAAGGATTCCCTGAGACTACATTCTTTAGAGAAATAAGCCACAATATTGGAAATATGGAGATTTTTGAATTCCCATTTCAATTTTATGACTGATCGACATGACTTAAAGTCACGTAAACATCTGTGCTGTCTGTAAATTGAAGGTAACAGTAGCCTTATTGGAGTGTTTTAAAGTGAAGTCTGTTTGTAAAATTCTATGAAGACTTAAATTATGATTTATTAGTATTTTTGAAATAAAGCTTTAGGGATGGGGAAACCATTCTGATGAGTCTCAGGTGTGCAGAGCATTTTGTGGTTAGCTCTACGRGGTGAACTCTTGTATGGATAAGAATATACAGAATGGAAGTGTGGCCTATGTGCGGTTTATTCTTTCCTCGGTATTTCGCATTTTGCTTTCTGAAGTACAAACATCTGCTTTCACCTAGCTCTACAGTAATGCCTGCTGAGGACCTTTTTATGGGTCCATTATTTTATGTAGAAGCTGTAAGTCTGAGATCTGGTTTAGAAAAATCTGTCTTTTTTCAGCTTCTAGTAATGAAGTYGCACATACTTACAGCATTATCATCTAAAAATCCCAAGTAGTGATTACTAATTACCAGGAGGGAAGAGATGCTCCTCATTTTATTGAGGAAACGAAGCCATGATGAGTTAAAGGGACTTTCCCTGTCTTGCAAGAAACTTAACGTGGAGCTAGAAATTGTGCCCAGACCTTCTGACATTCGGTTCACAGTTTCAGACAWATGACTGTCTTTTTCCAAGTGTTAAGTATGTACACAAGGCTCTCCAACTGAGTCTTCACACTATTTTCCAATGTTTCAATTCAGTTCCTCTGAACTTTGTCCTCTCATTAGTTTTAGCAAAAAGGCAAACATTTGCCCATTTGTTTCAATAGTAAGTAGAAAATGCTTTCTGTACAGATGACGATTTCCCCTCCATTCATGTGCTTCTCATCCTAGTATTCGAAGGCCAGCCTGTGTCAGTGAGGGCCTGTTTAAATTAGAAACCAAGTAATGTTTCAGGGATGCCTTGGGCTGTCCTGTGGAGAGGGTTCTTCTCAACGCTTGCCAGTTACTACTTGGTGGTCCTGCCAATCCTTGCCGAGTTTCAAAACAAAGGTTGCTCAAGCTCATGCAGCGCCGTCAGCCCGGCGTACGCAGCTGGACAGCTGGTGAGCTGGGACGGAGCAAGGCCCAGTGCCTAACCAGGCACGATTCACCCGGCCACGTAAAGGGACAGGGGAGTGGCACTGGCCTAATTGTGAACATTCCTCCTCTGCAAGACTCCTGATATTTACTTAATAAGCCCAGGCTCAGAAAATCTAAACGATTTAAGCAGTCAAGCAGTAGCTGATTTGTATATGGAGATGACATGCAGCCAGACTAAGTGAAGGGTGAAATGCTGAATTTCTGAGTTTTGCAAAGCTTTATCCGGCAATTGCAAATGAAATGCAGTACCTTAGGCAGCTGTGCCCAAGAGTGGAACGGACAGTGAAAGTGCCTCCGGAGCTGCCCTTCAGGCCAGCTTTGCAGGGCCACATCTCCTACTTAAACATGCACGTACCATTTGCATGGTCTTGTTGTATGAACCCATGTGGAGAAGTTTCTATTGCTGCCAATGAATAATATTCATGAACCTCAGTCTGATGTATCCTGCCAAAGGCTGCCAAAATCAGCTCTGTTTTCAGAGGGGCAAAGGGCAGATTCGTAGAACTGGCTGAGACATGCCTCCATTTCCACATGCCAGCAAAAAATGTTTGTAAATAGGCATGCCTTCATATGCAGAGAGGAGGGAGCATCTAGAAAATGCTGCATGTGTGGAGGATTATTCTTTATTTTCCATAGAACTATCATTCTATCATTAAATGGAAAAAAAGAGGAATGTTACATTTGTATGGGAGTCCTATATAGTAGCATTTCATTCAAAATTATTTCCAATTTTTAGTGAATTAGGGACACATGATGACTGGATATTAAACTTCCATTGATGAGGGTAAGAGATCTAAGGTTCAAACCAGAGGTGGGACCTGCAGTTCTCCAATGAGAGAGAAAAGCAAACCTTGATAAACTCAGCCTTCAACAGAAGTTAGGTATTGGGATATCACTTTTTGTTAAAAAGAAATAAAAATCAAATGTGTGACCGTTCTATACTTTCTCAGGAAAATAAAAGCAGCATTATTTCTGCTCACCTTTTAAAATACACAAAAGCAATGCAGGAAAGGAGAGACTATCTTTGCTTCTTATGCCCTCCATGTTCACTCATTAATGGTCTTACGTGGTCATTTAGCACTGTATGGCATCCGTATAAGGTGGATAAATCCTTGTTCTTTTCAGTTTTGTAAGTGGATCTGCTTAACCAGAAACACCAGCATGGGTCTCTGATGACAGTCTCAACTCCCTTGATGTTTGATTCAAAGAGATCCGGTCTGTGTAGCATTTAGAGTAACTTTGTTAATGCTCGTTCGATAGCTTCCTCCTATCAGCCTAAGATTTATTGAGCATTTCTCCATTGTGGGCTGAGAAAATTAGTGGTTTGTGAATTTGCAAGTGGTTCAGCCTGATTACATTGATCTGAGCACTAATTTTACAAGTTTGTCTGTGGTGTCGTTACAGAAGTGGAGCGAGTGGGCAGGCCGGTGCACTGTACATACCTCCCTCCTGGTGTGGTGATTTACTGCCTCTATCTGCTGTGTTTTACAGTTGTGTGCTGGTTAATGTCCCTGCTTTGCTGGTTAGCTTGTTATAAGTCACATGATGCTACATCTTTAGTGGGGAATCTGACTCTGATGTTGCCACTAAACTGAAAAAATGGGCTGTTGCTTTTCTAAAGGCCTTTTCACAGCTGTCCTGTGGTTACCTTGCACTTAATGAAACAAAGTGGTAGGTGCCGTGGTATATGGAAACATGCTTTCCTATTGACCTATTTCCTTGTGAATACTCTGTGTTCTTCAAACGTTCTCCAAGACTTCTCTTGGTCTGATGGCTGAAAGCTTTCGTGTATTTATTATTTTTGACAATTGTAATACTAATATTCTGCACACCCATATTACCCTCTGACCTCCAGGTATCAGAACGTAAGCTATGCCTAAAATGTCACAGAAGAATGTGAATCACATATAATTACAAATCATATCAGATAAACAATGTAAAATAAAAGTACTGCATCTCAAGGAAAAATGACAAGCACCATTGACTGGAGTATTTACAAGGAGAAAGATTTCCTGAGTTAGGTTCAATACCTAATCTCTGATTATGGAGCCAGTATATTAGTGTAGTATAAGGTAACAACTTGCTATCATTCTATAAGCTGCCAAGATGCATACATAGATAAATCCAATTAATAAATCAACAATCATTTTCTGTTAGGGCAGAGGGGGCGAGATGAATGAGGAAGGTGGGGGGAGAACTACTGGCATGGAACGTCTAAATTAGAATAATGTGAAAAGCATTGGACTATAATAGGCTCAGTAGAGGCTGAATAATTTGTTCTTTTCCTTCAGAGCAAAAGGAAAAAGGGACTATGTGGCATCTTGGTTGATACTAGTTTACAGCACTTACTATGCAATATACAATGGTCTCAGAGGTCTACCTTTCTCTCCTTCATTTTCTCACAAGTTTGTATCTAAGCACTGTAAAAGTAGGATCTTTTGTCTTGGCTGAAAGTTCACATTGAATGTTTTCTCAGGTAGAACTTGCAGAAATTTGTGCAAAGAGTGAACGTTACATCGGCACAGAAGGTGGAGGAATGGACCAGTCAATATCTTTTCTGGCAGAAGAAGGAACTGTACGTGATCTTTGTAATCTAAACTAACAATGTACTGTTAATTAATGTAAACAAACAATATTTTAACATTTATCTAGCAGACAGAGGAGAAATAGGAATACCTTGGCAAGCAGTATAAGCTCTATTTCTATAGGAGTGAAACAGGAATTGTGCGTAAACTTATGTACAATTGAGTACGACAGGTTTGAAGGAAATGAGAAATGGAAAGAGGAGAACATAAAAAGACATGGAGAAAGATATTCTGGGAGAGCACAAACTTCCATATTGCGTGGCTAATTTATCACTGAACTTAGAATATTTCCCATATAATGAAATCTAAATGTTCGGTATGTCCTGTATTCAGTGCAAATGGGATAATTATTACAAAAATGCTTTCTTGAAACTTCTTATAACTAAACAGTTCTAGGAGTTTTTGCCAGATCTAATTACAAGGACAATGGACATTTTTTCCCCCAGTTTTGCTAATACCAGACAATTCTGTGGCTGGATTCTGATGTGAAAGGTATTTAGCTGTCTTAAATGTGGTAACAGAAGGTGGATTGGCAGTGATCTATAGGACCTGCCAAGCTGTGCATGAGTACTCACAGTGGAATTTACAACGGAATCCATCTACTGCCCTAGAAGATGCACAGGACCTCAAAATTCAATATTCAAACCTAAAACCTGTCAAAATACATTTATTGAAATTAATGTAGCCTCTCATGAAAAACCTTCATTTTGCTTATAACTTATTTGAAGGGATTTTATATTTCCATGGTTTAGGGGCCATATGCCACATCTTAGATGAGTCTATAAAAAAAAAACTGTTTCCTAGAATTACACAGAATATGTTTATTTCCACCATGAGACATATGTATTTTCAATTTCACAACATCGCCTGTACCTACTTTGCACCTTTCCTTCACACTTTAAACTGTTAGTAGCACACACAGAGCTACACCCATGCTGAAGGAAGTTGCAGACATACAGAGGATCACATAAATGGAGACTTGGAGGTAGTGGTCAAAAGGCAAAGTGAATATTAGGAAAGATCAGAAAAGAAATGTCCTCAGCTCAGAAAACATACATCTTTGAGGGTGATATTTTGGAGGTCTGTAAAGTCCTGAATGGGTAAGAGAAAGTAAATTGGGAATTCACTGTTTTTCATAACAGAAGAACTAATAAAAACACAGTGAAATTAACAGGCAGCTTGTTAAAAACAAACAAGAGGAAGTTTGTTTTTTTCAAAACATTCATTGTTAAATTGAGAAATACAGTACATTGTGGAAGCTAAAAGTTCGAAAAGGGTTCAGAAAGGACCTTATTGGATGCCTTGATAGAATATTAGCCTATTTGTGACTATTAAATATAAGAGTCTGATGCATCTTCGAGTGCAAGTATAACCACCATACTCTCTGTTTCTGAGAAGAAGCAAGAATATAACAGAAAGATCATTTTTTATGTCTCATTTTTATACCCTCTCTAAATGTCCTTTTATGGCAACTGTCAGAAATGGGACACTGGCCCAGCTTAGTGGTGCATTCTGATCTAATGTAGCAGTTCTTAAATGGGTATACTTAAATGTAAGCGAGCTTGTCTTCCTTGATAGTAGTTTTGTGAAGTAGTTCAGAATCTCAGTGGCAGGGAGTAACACACATGCTGGACATAATGTACAACCAGATTTGTCATTGTTTGTTTAGCACTCTAGCTGCTTAAGGAACTCTCTGGAGGTGAATAATGCCAAAACCAGTAAGACATCCCTGCTTGCAGAATTACAGACTATTCTGAAAAGCCAAAGCAGGGCACATGATTTACAACTTATCCCAGTGAAAATCCAGATGTGGATTTAATCTCTTGATTACATTACATCCTGAATTTTTTAATTAATGGATTCCTAGCTTATTCCATGAAAAGGTCACAAATTGTTGGGAACATGTTGGGAACACTCAGCCCGTGTAAGGCACAGTGAGGCAAGAAAATCTTATCTCAGAAAAAGGGAGACAGTAACTACAATTTTATATATTGTTTTGGTCGATTTCTCTGATTGTCTGTAGGTAACATAACTGTATCCAGTCATTTCTAAAATTCTGTTAACATTCTATGCCTCAGTGAACTGAATCTTGGTTTAATAAGAAATCAGCAGACTAAGAGGGAGATGGGCATTGGTGGATAGCAGGGGAATGTGAAGCCCCTTATTTCTAGTAGCACACACGTTAGCTTCAGCCAGGTCTGTTCTTTTCTGTAGATCAAAGAAAAACTGTAGTCTTAAAACAAGCAAGAAAAATAGGTTGGGTGGGGTTCTGCGAAACTCTGAAAAAAACCAAAAACTTAATGGAAACATTTTAAAATCCAGCTACAAGGAAAGGGTTTGAAACGTCTGTGTAACTTGGCCAGTGAGGTTAAACCTCTTTTCTCACTGTTTCATGTCAGTTTCCTTCATTAACTGTCCATGGATTTTTCAAGAGAAAAAACATGCAAATTTGCATTTGATTTATATAACTAAGTGCACTGTTAGCTAGTAGTAAATTAAAACTAACCATTCATTTTTCTTCTGATAGGCCAAGTTGATAGAGTTCAGTCCTCTGAGGGCAACTGATGTTAGACTTCCAAGTGGAGCAACGTTTGTTATTGCTAACAGTTGCATTGAAATGAATAAAGCAGCAACTTCTCATTACAATATTAGGGTAATGGAGTGCCGTCTGGCTACAAAGGTAACGTATGGCTTTTGTCAAACTCTAATGAAACCTTCATGTAAGTATGTGCTTTTCCCCACTTCTGACCAATCATGTCTCTACTTTAACACCTGGCTAGGTGCTACTTTAGCTTTTTTTTTTCCAGAACCAGACGCCTCCATCTGTGCAGAAACAGAACTCCTGCAGAGTTTAATGGAAGTGTAAGGACTATGCCCTTATATAGAAGGTTTTGTGATTCAGTTCTATTTATTTTGTATTATATTTGAATGGTGGTAATATGTCTATTTTTCAGCGAGATATTCTTAGTTAATAAAATAGACTGTTTCTAATTAAAGCTGAATAATGACAAATAATGGAAAGCAACCAGTGTGGTCACATATTTATATGTATATATGGTAATAGATGTTTATTTTCTAGGATTTAGAGTACATCAAAGCCACTGGTTAGAAACCTGGAAATATTACTGGAAGTGCTGAATAGCAGCACGTACATTAGCAAGAAGTTTAAAGAGGATTGACTCAAAGCTAAACATTTAGGTTGTGCTGCCAGGTTACAGTTTGCAACTAGCTCTAAAATATATGGAATCTGAATATGACAAATTCAAGTTCCACTTTCATTCTGGATTTGATAGACCATGTTTAGGAAGATGTAGATACATGGATTGGATACATAGATTGGAGTCTATTTTAGAAACAGAGAGGGTTATTCTTTGATTGACGTGAGGAGTAAGTACACCAGTTCACTGCAACTATATCTAACAGAGTGCTCTCTGACAGAATAGAATTAGGGTCACAAAGTTCAGACAAAAGTTTTAAAAAGTGCACTGTGAAAGTCCTTGCCAGAAGACAGGTCAAAATCTGAGCAATGCTCAAATATATTTTGAGTATGTGCTGGCATAACAATTCTATGAAAAGTTACCATCGTTAATGCTTAAAAAAAATAAAAAAGAAAGATCTGTAGAGTTTATCAGATACTGACAAAACAATTCAAAATGTGGTGGTTGGAATGGTTTTCCAGGAGGGAAGCTAAACTTCAGATGGCTTTTTGAATGGGCTTTAAACACTAGTGTGAAGAACAGCTGCATTTTAGCAGTATATAAGATATGGTACAAATAATAGCACCAGTGACCATAGTTAAAGCTGTTGTCATTAAAGTTAACAACAAGATTCTTATACCCTCAATATAGTTAAAGAACGAACCTCTGTGTGTAGGTTCTGGCATATTTGAAAAACTTCTAATTTAGGACAGTTAACTGACTAGCTCTTTTAAGAAGAGTTTCCTTTGAAAATTTTGCATAAGAGACACCTTTGTATGTGTCTTATTTTAAAAGGTAAACCTTAGCACAAAACATGTTAGGTCGTAAGGCCTTTTGAAATATTGATCCATATGCTAGATTTTATGAATTACATCAGTTTTCTAAATTGCTTTAAATTATTGGTCATGTGTAGTAAACTGCAAAAGGAGGGGAGGAAAGATGACTTTTTTATGCTCATGTGATGTAATCTCTGAAAAAGTACCTTTAGCAGATACATTATTTTAAGGAGACTAACAACATACACCTGTATTTTTGAACATATGCTACCCAGACAGAAAGCTACACACACACAGAAAATATGTTGAGCCAGGAAAAAACGTTGAGCCTATCTTTAGGAACAGATCACAGTGGGGTGAAAGAGGGCAGGTATGTAAGTGGAAGCAGGGACGTTCTTTAAGCACCATTAAGGTAATGCAACTATGAAGTAGCATGCTGGGCCTCACAATAATGTTTTAAAGGAAATTCTTATCAGTAAGTGCCTTAGGGTAGACTTTTTCCCTCTCCTGCTTTTATTCTAATATTTCACACTCTTTGCAGAAAGCTCCATTTCAGTAAAGATACCAACACAACATATCCTCGCTGGCATTAGTGTAGAACGTTTTGAAATTGCTCTGTCCTACAGCAAGTGAGCTCTTGATTATCCTCACAGTTATCTTTTTCAGGGCCTGCTCCCTTCCCTTTTCTTCTGGACGTTATTTTCTCGCTTTCCTATTTTTTCCCTCTGTTGTTATATTGTACTCTTTGGTATTGCCTCTGAGTGCTTTTCTATACTCCATTAAACAGTATGTTTAGAATCTCTCATGTTCCACAGAACACTCAATTCCAAAGGACATTAACATGTACTTTGTATTTCAGAAGACTCACACAGTAGGTGCTGCAGGATGAATATGAGCATTAGTCAATACTAAGCTCTCCCCATGCTTCATAGCGTGTGTTTCACTTTACTTTCAGCTACAGTGTGGTGCCAAGAACATCTGCAAACTGGGATGCCGTTAAATCAGCTAACATTTGTTAAATGTGGAAAGATGCTGAGATGGCATTATAGAGATGTAAAGCATAAGAAAGCAATGTTGCTATATAAGGGCTTAGTATTCCTATAACTATTCCTAGTCAGGCTTTCTTGTATTTATATTTGTCCTATCATGTATTGAGTGTGTTTTCCTCTTACAGTTACTTACAGTGCTCCACTGTGCCTGTCTTGGACAGCAAAGGCTAGAGATACTGTATCCTGGCAGTTGAGAGCCAGCTGAATGATGTCCACATCTTTAATCCATCTAGTCAGAGATCATCAGGAAAATGTCCAACTGTGGGATCAGTATTGGGATTACTTTTGTACATTTAATAGATGAGATTTTTTTTCCAATTTTTGTTCTGTGTCCATTAGAATTCTAGTTGCTGCAGCTAGATGTCTTTTAAAATGCTTTCTGTTTGCCCTTAACATTTTTCTCAGTGATGTTAGAATTGAAATTTTGCTGTAAGCAAAAAAGTTCTAACCCCTACCCACTGGTCTGAAGGGGTCACTTTCCATTTAGAATATTTCTTCTGTAAAATGCCACAGTAGGCAGCTCATCTGAAATGGGCCATTTTTCTTCAAGAATAGAAATGGGAATAGATGTGACAATACATATGAGAAATTTTTCTAACGAGGTTAGTTACTAAAAATGTAGAAAGATTTTGTTGAATTATAGAGCATTATTTTTTTTTCCTAAGTTTCTGATACTAAAGTCTAGGGGGTGCTAAACATCAAGATTAAATTATGGGGAAAGAAATTTCCATTTATTTAGCCTTTGAAAACCAGGCTAAAAGAGACCTAATCAGTATTTTACCTGAAAATTTTCTAACTCTGATTTCTGTGTTAGCCACTAAATGCTGTTGCTTCTTTCTCTACCACTGGACATAAAACGCTGTTTTTGTCATATGATTGGGCTTTTGATTGGATTTTGTTTGTTCTGCTCTACTAAGTTTCACATAAACCTTAACAAGACACTAGATGGCACCAAAAGTGGTTAATTTTTATATACTGCAATACAGCAAAACTGGAAAAGTCCCTGCAAAGTTAAGTTGGATGACAGCAGCAAGGTAAAATCTGCTGCAGATAACTGAGTAGAAGATCTCCTGTTTAAACCACCAGTTTTATGCTGTAACTTTGCACAAAGTGAAACAAATTCTTTTCAGGCATGTATGCAAATCCCATGCATTTTTTAACCTAGGAAGTTAAACACATAGCTTTTCTGAATTGAGGCCTAAAAGATTTCAAACAAGTCTTGCTCAAAATCTGTGTTTATTGAAAAGAATAACAAAACATACTGGGTGAAATCTTGGCCCTGTTGATGAGAGATTCAAAACAAGATTTCTTTCCTTGGTCTTCCTGCACTGCTTCAAACACTCTGCAAACATACAGCCTGATCTGGCATTTCTGGAAGCTTTAATCTCAGTTTAAATGGTGCAGAATTGGAAGCATGTCATGTACTCATAAATCTAGTAAAACTACCTTGGCAAGTCCCACTAAACTGTCTTTTAACACTGTTGTAGTCTGTTGAAATTAAAGATAGTATGTCATCAGTAGGATTCCAGAATGACCACTTAATAATACCCTATCATTTATAATACTAGAAATATTCCACCTCATGAAAACATGAGGAAAGCCCTCAGCTATTTTCATTAGGCGTAGGAGAACATCCTCACATTTCAGTGACCTACAGAAAACTCTCTCTGACATTTCTCCTTTAAGGACTCTCGTGTGTTAAAATAACTACTGACAATTGCCAAAACATCACAAAGACTTAAAGCATTACATACATGTTGGATCAAAAAAACATCCATCCATCCATCTGTTTATCTATAACTAATTAGCCTAATAGTAATCACGAAGGAACAGAGCAGATTCCAACTGACCCATCATAACCTTTTTGTAAGGCTGAAAACTTTAAGGAGGAATCAGTGGATCTGATATCCAAACAAATAATGCCGGTAAGGTTTTTACAGAGAATGGCTAACCAGGGTGTGTGGGGGAGAGAGATATCTTTCATTCACAGACCTTTTATAAATAAATGTAATGGTTATCTGCTGTGTAGTGATAGAAAATGGTTTTTGATGGTTCCTGATCAAGAACTGACAAGAAAGTATTAGTCTTAATGCTGCTTACAGACAATTTAATGTTAGTTTAAAACTAGAAGGCAAAGTATTATTATTATTATTATTATTTAATTTTAGCTTCTCTCAAAGTCAAAGGGCTTGGACTGGAAAAAAATGTTGAAACTCCAAGATGTGCAAGTCAAGCTAGGAGTTAGCCTAGAGGAAATGCTGACCATTGTCGAGGAGGTATTTCACCCTGAGCCTTACAGCAAAGAGGAAATTTGTAAATGCCTGGGAATTAGCCTGGAGGAGCTCCACACTCAGATCCTTAGTCAAAACACACAAGATGGTAAGTGTATATGAGATAGTATTTTTTTAGTTTACAATATTTGTATTATATAAATTGTTTATATATTAATAAAGTAATGCACATAGGAGTCATGCCAGAATAGTTTCCCAGAATCTTAGGGGGCAACTGAAAGAACTGATCTTATGATTTTCATTCTAACGTTTAACCTAAAATAGTGAAGCTGATTTTGATTGAATTGTTTCTAAAATGGTAGCAATAGCAGATCACTTACTGTTTTACATTAGTCTGTATTGTTTTGGAATCATCTCTAAATAACCCAACTTTTATTCTGGGGAAGAAAAAATGTAAGCTAGGCTTTATTTTAAACCATAGTTCTAACAAAATCAAACATTTTGGATAGACAGCACCATGAAAATGAATCCTGAACACTCTCCCTTAACTGACGTTAAAGACCAGTATGGGTGGAGCTTGTGTTTCTACTTTTGACATGACAAACTTGAGCACTTCATAAAATGTGCACTGGGTAACATGTTTTCTAGATATATCCTGAGAAATAAGCCCCTGTCACTGGCAATATTTTTTAATTTTAGAAAAGTGTTGGTGAAGGTGAATAATTTAATATTTAAAATATCTCCTATGTATTCCTGCTGATGATTACATCAGGTAGTCATGAGTATGGGCACACATTAAATGCTTCTGTAAGAATTGTTCTTACCATTCTTACAATTACAGTAGGGTTGCTAATAGTACTAAATAATAGGGAAGATTTATGAAGTGATTAATTTGCATTGAATGGTTTCAGAGAGGTATATATTTTATGTATATTTATTAATAACATATATATACATATACACACACAGATGCTTATATTTTGATAATCTGTCTATAGGGAACTAGTGTAAACATTATTTATTGACCAGGAACCAGATTCTGAATCTACAATGCTTGTTTTGTGTCCCAATGGTATGAGAGAGTGTAAAATTATATTATTGTCTAATTACACTGCTGGAAGGGTACCAGCATGGAATACAGTATCTTATCCAGCTCTTTATCTGGATAAAGGTATCACGATAACTGTGATGTATGTATATGAGGACTATACTGAACCATATACCTGTACTTTCTAACATTTTCATGGGAAACTGTAGGGTTCTAAATCTTTTATATTGTCCCTTTACTCTCCCCTTTATGAAACAACATAAGACTGGTAACTGACACATGTTTATACTCCATATACCCAGTTTGTAAAACAAAATTCTACAGTTCTGTAGAACTGAATTGTTTATGTAAGTTATTTTTTTTTTCCAAAAACCAAAGCCTGGATGAAAAACTTAGCATAAAAGCAATAGAAGAAAGTCAAAGGAAATCTAATACTGTGGCTCAGAATAGTGTTTGCAGATGTTTGCTGAATGGAATCTCTTAAATTTGCATGACCATGATTTCATTTGATAAGACCAATTAAAATGGGTTTATACTGTAAGCCTCTTTGCACGTACGATATAAAATTAAATAACAGATTTCTGCAAAACTATATGCAAAGAAGAAATAAGACAGATACAGAGAGAAGGAATCTAAATCCACTGTTTGTTTTTGTTACACACTAAACAAATTACATTTTATGTTGGCTTTGAGAAAGCAGTGGCTGTTTGACAAAAATATTTTTCTTTCTTCCTCTCTACTTTCCCATTATATTTTAATGACAAAACCTGGCTTCTTCATGCAAGAGAAAATGTACTGATAAGTAATCTCTGTAGAGAATTTCAGAATGTTACTGAACTTTATTTTACATGCAATATAAGATATCTTCCCCGTAAACATTTTATCATCATTTCTGATAAAATACTATGAAGTGTAAAATACTTGCATGAGAAATGAAGTATTAATTAATGTTATAACTACTAGTTAAATATTGACTATTAATATTAGTTAACTATTTCATATATTAGTTAAATCATTTATTGGTTCTCAGTTCTGTAGCTGAATATAAATTGTCAGCATTTTTCATTTTTTGCATTATTCAAAGTCCGGTGACAGTTACAAATAATGTTTTGTACTTATATTGTGTCTTATGTTTAAGGACCTGAAAATGCTTTAGATATATTATTTTAGCCTTAAGTCCACCTTCCCCTCTACTGTTCCAGCAACAAGTATGTATACTGTATAAAGTTTATATGCTTACGTAAGACTGACAAAATCAGAATGCCAGAGCTCAAAGACAAATGGTATAGACAGGAGGCAGGTAATAAAGGATTTCTGCAGCATCTTCACTACACAGCCCACTTGCTCCCCAGGTTTGGAGAAGTACAGATGGTGCATAAAGCCTCGCGAGCCTTCTGGTAGTTGTTCCTTGGCCAACTCAAAATCCTGAGTTTAAATCCTCCTTGCAAATGTTTACACATGGATTGCACTTGTGGCTTGTGAGCATCTCTAGAACAAATAATATTTATTACTTTCTAAGGTGCACTATGCTATAATTTTGGCTTGGACTTGAGTGCTTCACAGAACATTTAGTGTGCGGTGGTTGTGGGACATTAAGTATTTATAAGACTCACCACAAAAGGATATTCTTCTCTTAAACAGTGTATTCCCTTAACCATAAAATGTTTTTTTCTTCCTAAATGAGGTATTCTTTAAACCAATTTTTCCTTTTCCCATATAAAATTGTAATCTAATTTTGACATTTAAACATGGGAATGGAATTACTATGGGAGGAAAAAGCATCCATTTTCGGTGTGGGTTTGGCTGTTTAACTGCCCTCCCATTTGTCCCCTGGAAGGATAATGCTCCAACTCAGCTGTAGCTTCAATGTGTGGTGTTTGAATAGCCTTTCATTCCTGTTGCCAACTAGTTTATGGTGATCTTGGTGCAAGAACAATTTTAACTTTCTTTGCACAGAAAGGTGTATGGAAAAGTGGATTTCTCGATGCACTACCATCACCAACTCGGGCTATCCAGGGATATGTGAGGTTCTGCCACGTGCAATAGAAGAGTCCCCTTGTCTTATGAAGAGGAACATTACCTCTAAACCAGTGCCCCCGAGAGCACTTCCCAGCCTGGCGGCCCGGGTACTGCCCCAGGCACAGCATGCTCTGCGTCATGGAGCAGCGTGGGCATCCCCTGCAGATGCGAGGAGGAAGCCCAGCTGCGTGGGCCAAGGCCCGCAACGGGCACGCGGGGGAGGCAGGCCTTTGGGGCATGCCACAGTTCAGGCATGGGCACTGAATTGCAAAAGTCGTGTTACAGCTAGCATTTCTCTGGAGAAAGACTTACTACTTTAAACCAGTAGTTATCACAGTCTCAGAGCAGGTGTCTGCTAAATGGGTCACCAAATCCAGCAATGACTTGTCCCCTAGCTTACTTTTGGACAGCCAGATTGCAAACAGCTACTTGAGCAGTCCCAGTAGAGTAAATGTTCCTCACTCAGGGTAGGGGGTTCACAGTCTGGCTCAAATTAAAGCCATCTGGCAGCATTTTCTCGTACACATTATGAGTCAGAAACCTTCACCCTCTTCATGTTCAATCAGCAGGATACCTAACAGAGAAAGGTACTGTTCGACATGAGTAATGGTAGGAACTGTCCCCTCCACGGTTTTGAGTTGGTGAGTTTTCCCCATTGTAAATTTCTAACAGTCCCATCAGCCATGTGTAGCTCATTAATCTACAGTGAAATATATCTTAAGAAGCTGCAAAGCAACCAGAAAAAAAAAATACATATAGCCTGAAGTGGCTGGTCTTTAGCTAAAGGTCAGATAAAATTGTACAGGAAGCCCTAAAGAAAGGAATCTGCTGAAGCAAGAACAAATAATCAGAGTTGCTGAGAAGCCACAAGGTTTAATTATAAAAAAGAAAAAAAATCTCTAAGTGGTGTGGATGCTTTCATTACACAATTTTCATAAACTTAAAATTTAAAATATGGCAACAGAGTAGAAAACACACAGTAAAGTCCTCCGGTATATTTGACCAACCCACATTTGTTTGAGACTAATAGCCCAGGATTTTTGTTTGCTTTTAAGAGATTTTATATGGATTTTAAAAAAACTGCATTGATGTTAGTCTGGTAGCATCTTAACAAACTGAAAGGTTCTTGCTGCTGTATGAACTGTTAGTGCATTGGACAATTTCACTATTTATTTCAAGATCATTTGGTGAATTTAAGTGAATTCAATCTAGTTGTTCAGGGGTGATGTTTCTGAAATTCTCTGCAGGGAAGCAAAGTTAGGATGCAGGGAATCCATGAAGTGTCAGCAAGAATCACTGACCTTCTCTGAAAAATAGGTACGGACCGGCAATAGGAAGCAGTTAGCAGTGGATGAATTCCATGTACAAGATGCACTCTGTCTTCTTTGAACTTCAGAAATGCATTTAGTGAGACTATAACCTAGAAGAAGGATTAGCTCCTGCAAAAACAGTCTGAATGAAGGTAAAATATTTTAAGAACTTAGTGACAAAATGACAGAGCAGATAAAAGTATAGGATTCCTTAATTTCCCTAAAGAAAACTTTATTCCTTAAAGCTATTTTATTCCTTAAAGTTTTCTTTGATCTCCTTTCAACTTTTCATATTTGTTTTAATTTCTTGTGATTTGCATTTGTTTCATTCCATGAAATGTATAGCTCAGCTTCACTTCATTTCAAGAAACTTTTTGTAGGTGCAGCCGATAGAGTACAAATCACAAATCCCATATTGTTTCTTCAGAAAGGGGAAAAAAAGACCCCAAAACTCTTATTATACTAAAATCAAACAGTTCAATTCTACATGGCAGAGCTTCACAAAGTGGCCAAGAAGAAATATTGAGCGATACTCAAAAAATGTTTTGGACAGCAAGATTCTGGTCAGAGATTACATTCTTAGCTGATTTGAATCTCCTTCAGTCTGAATGGTGCTAAGTCATATTAAGCAGAGCACCTGCACTGGATCTTCCCCAGATCCCTTGATGGAAGGAGCATGACTTTAGACCAGCCCCAGACAGGTGGTTTTTTATGTCAGAGCAGTAGTAGTCAGAGCTGGTGTCACTACACCGGACTTTCAGAAACGTGGTGATCCTGGTTCTTCCCTAGTCACCAGAGAGAGGGCTGCCGGGGGGCGGCTCAGGGCCCCGGTGGGGCGAGCAGGCCCCTAACCTGCCTTTGCACTGGCGGGAGGTGGGCTGAGGGCAGTTGTACCCCTGGCTGGGAGCTAAACTCCAGTGGGAGAATCCAGGCCTTTATGGCTTCCTGGCGGAGGGAAATGTATGGAAATTTTCAGTCAGGTGAAGTACATAACTTCCATTAGCTTCTAAATGCTTTTAAGAATCTGGCTTTAGTTCCCCAAGCCGTGCTCTTCTGCTCTCCTCTGAGCACAAAGAGGAAGCCCGTGTAACCTGTTCCCGCGCAGCCCCCAAGGGTTTACCTCTGAGGGCTTCCATGTTTTTTTTTTTTTTTTTTTCCTTGCAGAGCCCTCCAGCTCTAGTCCAGATATAAACTAATCACTTGTACACGCTTAAGTTTTTGTTTCTTTTAACCATGGCAGAATGTGGCTTAGGAAATCATTCTTTTTTTATTTGCAAAAAAATGTGGCTGCTTTCCCATGAAGCACACAGATTTTGATCAGTTTGTGCACTCTGAAATCACTGGCTCCATAGCTCTTTGCCATAGTCCATTAATTCAGATCTTATTTATGCAGAGTGATACACGGGCTGGTGACTTAGCAAGAAGATTAAAACGTAGATATAATTTTTTGGAAATATCATGTATGCTCTGCTATTTGTTATTGTATGGTTAATTGCACTACACATGCAACATGTAGAAGAGGATTTCTCTATTACCAGAGGCATTTGGTATTGATAGTTGAAAATATGTGTATTGGTACATTGCTTTAAAGTAGGAATTAAAGAATATACATGTTTGATGTCCTGAAGATAATTTTACTTGAACAGAATATTACTGGAGAGAAAAGGCAAACTTAAAAAAACCCTTCTAAACACAAACAAAGCTTTCTGAAATAAAATGCTGCCACAAACCATCCAATAGCTACTGTAACGATATTAAACTAACCAATATAAATTCAGTAAATGTCCACAACAGAGTCTGAAAACAACGTACAGCCACTTCCTCTCATTTGCAAACTGCTCGAAAGGGCTGCTTTTACATACAGTCAAGGTCGCAAATGCTCCCCTCCATCAAGCCACACTCTCCTCAGAGCGAATGCTGTCAAGGACACGGCTCAGTGTTTGGCTGGCAGCCAGCTGCTGGAGCACCCATTCTGGTTGCCAGTTCATAACATGACGAGCAGAACACAACCCCGGGGAGTTTTAAGGTAATCTGGCCAGTAGAGCATTGCTCTACCAAAGGGTGGTCTCCGAATCAATCACAGCCTTTGGCAAGTCTTGTGCCTTAAAATTGAAAACAGACATGTTTTCAGTTCATTCTTTGGGTTACTACTGTTCAATGGTGATTTACAAGAGAGTGTGAGCTATGGCAATCTCTCACGCAACTTCAGATATTCCCTAAACAAATGCACATTGAGAAGTCTCCTTGCTCTAAAACAATGGCTTAAAAGAAAGGAATATTTAAAGAGAAACCATCTTATAAAAATGCCAAACAGCCTTTCTCCAACATTTGTAAATACCAAGGCATCGCTCTGCAATACACAGCACAAACAGCTCCAGTAGCCATGAAATACAGTGGGGTAAAAACACCTCTAAACGGGAAAACAGAATATGCCCTTCTCGTGTTAGTCAGCGATACTCTCAAGAAATTCTTGTTTCCGTGGGACACCCAATTACTTCATTTCACTTCTCATTTGAAATGCATTCAGAAGGCCTGTTCAGAAGACAACAACACTGTTTCTCAGTAGGGGCTGTATTGAATTACATAATAAATACCACCAGAAGTAGAAAGTTGCTATGTTCAATATTTCTCTATGATTTTAGCATATGTATTGATGTCTCCCTCAGCACTATGTTTTCTGCATTTGCAGTCCTGATTTACACTTACTGTTTTGGAGAAATGTAACAAGATTAGACAGATACTGAAGTTTTAGGCAGTAAGGGGTGCATTCTGGAGTATTCATGAGAGACTTAAAACTGGACACAATTTTATTGCCAGTCTTTCAGGGAAGATTTCTACATATAATTGCAATTGCAGATTACTGAAGCCATCCGAAGTGGTTCCAGACCTTGGCTGCCTACATAGAACAGCCAGGCAGGAATCTGCATGTTGGGGTTAGGTCGCAAATTCTGTTTTAAATACATAGCTTGTCTGTCTTCTCTTGACTTTTTACCTCTATTTAAATATTTCATCAGCCATTTTAAAAAGCGAGAGAGACCAGAAACTGAAATGAGAAAAGACTGTGTGGCCCAAAGGAGAAATCATGCATAGAAGGGAATGGAAGGATGCTCAGAAGTGCTCTACCAAGCACCAGTGTGCTACAGTAGAGAGGAAATTAGGAAACATACTACAGTAGGTGCTGCAAATACAGGATAAGGTTAATTTATCTAACTTTTACTCAAACAAGCCAGTCTGATCAAAAATCTGCAAAATTAAATTATGTTATACATGTACGTGGTGAGTAATATTTCCTCAATAACAGCTACAAGCCTATAGCATTAAAACCAACAAAATAGAGAAAATACACAAATAGAGAAAAAACACTGAACTATAGTATGAACCTTGGCAAGACAGAACAGTTCTTGGCTATTAGTTGTGAACCTAATCCTCCCGTAAGTAGGAGCAGCTGGAGGAGCTTTCAGGCACAGCCATCCCCTTCCTCGTTGTGCCCTGCTCTCGGGTTCCCACCCAGGCTCAGGGGAGCCTCCTGCCCTGAGGCACGCGCAGGCCCGCACGCCCTCCCACCCGTCCCTCGGCAACCGCTTAGGTCACYGGCCATCGCAGAAAAGTCTTAGCTCAAGATACTACCCTAGGTCTTGGTCTTAGTAAGCCAAAGCTAAGCGGTACCTGGCTGGGCTGGTCATCTCGTCACGTCCTCAGAGGCAGCAGTGACCCTCCTGCACGCAGCACCCGTCAAAAACCAAACCAGGAGCACCTGCCTCCTCAGTATGCCTGTTCTCCAGTGTTATTTACAGTCAGGGTGAGCCTGTATTGTGGTGTATTTGAGAGGGCTTCCTAGCCTGGGCACCAGGACACTTCAGTAGTAGCATTTTTATTAATGTCACTTTCAAGGAACTGCAGCTTTTTAATAGGAAAGGGGGGAACTGTTACATAGTGACATGCAAATCAAGCCTGGTGCATTCACCCAGAACCGCCTGTGGGAGAGGAGGTGCAGGTGAGGGCCTGTAGGGTGCTGCACACCTGTCTGGTGGTGGCATGATTAAGTTTTGCTACTATTTTGAAATCCTGAATGTATTACATTAATGTGCTAATACATGTTACTGCACGTCTGCTGCTAATTCTTCAACTTGTAACTTGCCTTTACAAATAAAAAGGTGGAAATGGGTTGGTCCGGTAGCAGGCAGCGAGGGACCAGTGTTGGGGCTCACGTGCAGAGCTGGGCTGGGGAAATAAATGCACAGCCCAGGGGTGGGTGGGGGTGTGGGTGCGTGCGCTTGTGCGCGCGTGCGCGCCTGGGTGGGTAGGCTGCGTGTTCCTTATACAACATCTGTGTGTTATAATCATGCGCACGCTATCAGAATGGCTAAACTGAGCTACGTCATCTCTTAGATGGTGTAACAGGAGTTGCTTCTACAGTGCATTTATAGGGGTGAAGTTTTGTATATGTCTAGATAAAATTCAAAGTTTTTTTTTAAAATGTGAATGTTGCAAACATATCTGAAAGATGTTTCCATTTTTTATTAAAAACTAATAGATTCAGATAATCACACCATTGTAAATGTGATCACAACTGCACTTACATGAAGAAAGGTTTTAATCTTTCCAGGATTTTTTTTTTAATGTTCTCTCTGGTATGTATAAAATGAAAATGATAAAATGCTAACATTTTAGTCTGATGAACTCTAAATACTATTATATTAGGGCTTTAAAGAATAAATGCATTTTTGCGGAAGACTTTCAGCCTACAGAGTTCTAACATAAACTATGAATTATTGAAACAAATGTAATTCTGCTATGTTTTTATGTGTTCCTTTTTTAGTAGATATTAATGTCACTAATTTGTAGTATTTAATATTTTCATTTTGTTTAGTTTCTACCTTTAAGTTATACCAGCGTGCTAAGCATGTGTATAGTGAAGCTGCCAGAGTGCTGGAATTTAAGAAGATATGCAGTGAAGCACCTGCCAATGCAATCCAGCTGCTGGGAGAATTAATGAACCAGAGCTATATCAGCTGCAAGGAAATGTATGAATGCAGCTGTCCTGAACTGGATCGGCTGGTAGACATCTGCCTGTAAGTCTTGACCACAACGAAGAGTGATCGCCTGTTGAGAATATTGCTTGAATTGATGAGAAAATATGACGTTGTTGGCTATTGCACTTTTTAAATGAAAGTATTATTGTCTCCTATTACAAAATTAATCTACGGGGACGTTACATCGTCAATTTTTTCTCTACTGACATCTGTGTAATACTTTCAGATGAAAGCTCCAGTTTATGGCTTTATTACAGACTTGGCTTTTGGACTGACTCATCATCGCAAGTGTTACACTAGATTGTGTTGGCTATTCTTTTTCTAAGTTGAAAAAGGAATCATAATTGGTTTTCTTAAAACCTCATCTTAGTTGTTCTGTTGGAACTGTAACTTTCTGCATACTTCTTAACCATTTCAGTACTGCCACCGTGGAAATCCTAGGGCATGAGCAAGCTGTTCCAGATTCTTAGCTGCCTTGAAATCCTAACAGTATATTGTGAAATATTAGAGCTTTCTTTTTTTAACTCTAGGAGAATATTGCGTCTAGGGCATCAGATACGTTGGAGAGCGGCTGATCAGTTAAATGAATGTGTTTTATAATAGCTAACACCCTTTGCTCCTGCTCGCTGCATTGTGTGTCTGAGCTTTCTCCACATTATTCAGTTCTCGTTCCTGCCCCAGCTTCATTTTTCCAGCTGGGTTCCCTCACTCGGTTTRGTCCCAATAAAACAAGCCCCACTCAGCTCCCAAATATATTCCCTGAGTGTCRTTTTGTCTCTTCTTTTCTCCCTCCTTTCCCTCCCAGTTTCATATCCTGTAGCCTAAGTAAATGGAGTTTGAGAAATGGCATGAAATGAGCTGGAAATCACATGTTGTTGTGTGTAGCAGGCTGGTTTTTTTTTTTAAAAAAAACTTTCCTACAGTAGAAGATGAAATCTGGTGTAATCGTGTTAATACAGAAAGTAAAAATTAACTACTTAGTACCTGCATTCTATTTAATATTTCAGCCATACCACAGCACTGGCACGAAGAGTGTGCGCACTTCAGTCCCTCCTGATTTCCACGTGCCTGGTGCACTGAATCACGGGACAGAAACATTAATGCTAACTTTGGTCTAAATGCAGTGCCTCTAGAAAGAATTCCATGGTTGTGATCGTTTTAACAGTGGCTTGGGGGAATACGCAGTTGCCCACCCAGGTCTTCCCAGTACTCCGTCATCCCTGCCTCTGCCCCAGCTACCCCCTCCTATCTGCTTCTCTCATTCAGGTCTTAGTGGCTCGTGGTGATGCCACCTTCCTGCTCCCTGTTACAGCTCTTGCTTCTCCTTGGAGAGGACCTTGCTCAGTTTGGGAAACTCTGCGCTGAGCTCGAGAGTTAAAAGGCCAAATGTTACTGCCCTACCAGAAGGGATGCATAGGATGCCGTAACTGYATAACTGCTTGCAAAGTGTCACATCCTTTCTTTAAATCTTTCACAGTCTTGAAAAAAACAGAAGTTCTCTTTGGGGTTGAAGCTAAAAAAAAAATGAAGGTCTTACCTTCTAAAAATTAAGATTACAACGTTTTCTTCACTGGCAACATTTTTTTKKGGGGGGGAGGAGGAGGGCGGGATTAAGAAACCAGCCTGGCTTATAATGAAAATATGAATTTTACAAATAGGCAGCCTGCCACATGCATTCTTGGTCATGCTCATTTTGTAAGATGTAATTATGACTTACCAGGTTTGTAAATCGATATAGAATAACATATAGTTGATTATATAGTACATTAGGTTAGTGTGATTTCTTTTGCAGACAGGATGAAATGGCCCCTGAGCCAGAGAACTACAAACTTAACTGATTTGAAGACTTTTGGACAGATTATTTTGCATATGGGACACACATGCTGTTTTGAGATAAAGCTCAGAGAAGGCCTGATAGCCATTGGACAATCTGATAGCAATTTAACAGTACAATTTTTGTTCCCTCTCTTGGGAACAAATTCTCTATGCARCGCGCAGGCCAAGTTCAGTTTATTGTATCACATAATGGAATAAGCTGTTATAGTAACTCAGACGATGAGGTGATTCCAGCGTGGTTGTCCCAGCTACTCAGGGGGGAATTGTTCGTGCATGTGAGAAGGGAGAACAGTCTCCAGACTGGCTGAAGACAAAACCCGTCTGCAGTGAGTTATGAAGGATCTTGGACTGCAAAGTCTTGATCAGCGCAAGGTATCAGCAGCCTATTCTATGATGCCATTTACAGAGGAAAAGCCTTAAGAATTAACTTCTGCATTATTTTTAGTCACAGTTACTACCCAGTAATTCATAGGCAATAGATTCTATCTGATGGCCGAACTTTGCAAAAATTAGTAGCGATTTCAAGTGTCTTCACTTAGGGTATCCAGCTAAATCATACCAATAGGGGCTGTTCTCAAAAAATGCTGGGAGAAAACTACCCTGTCTCAAGCAGGAGAAAACAGATCGGTATAAAATGACAGCTCTGCACTACAGCATGCAGCTACCTGTGCTACATTTAAATAAACTAGYGTGGACCCTGGCAGCGGTCTCTTGCAGCGCGAAACTCAGCATGGGGTGACGTTCTGTGTTTCTTATTTATGCTGAGTTCTGTGTTGCCATGACTAGGCAGCTGCTGCTCTCCAAGCTGACTTGGGTATCGTGACACCAGCTAGCAGGCGGTAGCACAGACAGCCACAGAACCCAAAGGAAGGGAGTACACAGTTAGGATTTTACTAAATTAAATTAAAATTAATCGGAGCATTTCAGTTCCAGGGACCAAAATATAAATAGCGAAGGAAAAAAGTGATGTGTGCCCATGTTACATCAGATTTCTTTCTAAATTACCAACAGAAGAGTCCRTGGCTAGCATGGTGAGCATAGCTAAGCACCACAGTAGAGTGTAGTCAGTGTGAAATGATTTTTAATTGTTACTGTTTAATGATTTTAATTGTTCTTTATTACATTCATTGGATTGAACAAATAAATTACTAGTTCATTATTCTTTACAGTGCTGATTCATCAGGAATATTTTCTAGGAAATACATCTTYTTTCTTTTCTAAAGTTTGATACTCTAATGATTTTTGTGTGATTCTGTAATTAGATTTATGATAGTGAATAGTGACTGTGGATGAATCCAGCTTAAGCCARCATCTAATTTTTGAAAACTGTTGGGAAAAAACTCCTAACTTTGCTCAAAATGGGGATTAAAAAATTAAGGCACGTAAAATCACTAGTCACTCTAGGAAAACTTGGCTGATGTGATTATAGAAATGGGCCAGGAACTACATAAATTACATTCTTTGCTTACAATGATATACAGCTGCCCTGCAACTTTAAAAAGCCATTCCAAAAATACATTCCACAGAATTGCCTGAGTCTGCTCCTGCTCTCTCCTTACAAGGTTTAAACTGCAAAGAATAATCTGCATATCCAGATGTTTTCTGTTTTGCCTAGATCTTTATGTTTTACTGTACAATGTCTGCCAAGAAAGAAAGGGATCCATACTTGCTGTGGTTTGTAGTGCTGAAAAGTATAACCACTAGTTGGTCAGTGCTTTTTTCTTTTTTTTTTTTTCTTTCTTTCTTTTAAGGATGGAAGACTTGTACTTTCTCACTTTCTCTAACCTATCTCATGCTGTTAATACCTGTTTTCTCCATTAGCCTTTTTAAAGCAAGTATCACAGAAGGTACTAAACAATTGAAGAACAAAAAGTTGGAACTGAGCTTAGGTACTTTGGAAAAATCTCTCAGAATCCTTAAAGTATTGCAAATAAACTTCTTTTGTCCTCTTTTTTTCCATCTTGTGGTGATATAAATAGTAGTAATTCTTGCGTTACCAGCCATGCCCCTTACACTTGAAGGGCACCAAATCCTCTCTGGTTTTCAAAAGGATAAGTCTGGAGGTAGAGGACAATATGAAAATCCAAACTTTTCTTAAAAAAACAAAAAACACAAAACAAAAACAAGTCGCAGCTCTTCCGAGTTGAAAAATGCTAAAGATGTTATTCAAATGAATGCTAAGCTACAGAACAGAATATGCTTAAATGTGAATATATGTATGTTTTATTATGTATTTAACTCATTGTGTTTACCCCATGCTTTCTGAATAGCTCGTTCATGATTTTGAGTAATTAGAACAACAATACTGCTGTGATTATTTTCCCATCTCTCACAGCACAACTGCTTTGAAAATAAGATACTGCTGTGTCTCACAATTGCTTCCATATACCAAACTGTATTGCTTMCATTTTTATTCATCATTTTTGTTATAGTATTGATATTTTCAGTCTCATTTACTCACACAGATGCTTGTGCGCACACACACACACACGCAGGCATTCATAAGATAGTTCTTTTTATCCAGTGAATACTCAAACAAGCTACATAAAAACTTTACTTAGAGGAGCAAAGACCAGAATCCAGCAAGCAGAGCTGAGCGCCTCAACCACCGGATTGCAGAAATACGTCATCTTTCCTGTGTGCCCTTCTCACCCCGTTACCCGTACTCACGGCCGTACCGTAGCCCAGGTGGCGCGCAGGTTAAACCCATGACTCCCACTGCGTGGGTGAATGCTCTGGCCACGAGATCGTTGTCCAAAGAGCCAGTGTCTGCTTTTACTCCTCTTTTCTCTGTGAGGGCATGATTTGATGCCAGCAGTGCACATGAAAGGACGTCCGGCCGTGAAGCCCACTTCAACAGAGGGGTATAGCTTGGGACTGAACTGAGATGATTAAGAGTAGATTAAAAAGTTTCAGATCTGTTCCAATGTTAACTTGCTCATGTTTGGCCTAGGTAACTGCCATCCGCCACATTTCCAACATACGCAGAATTAGATCCTCATTTCTGAATTATTCTAATAGCAGGTACCTAGCTTCCCGTGCTGCAGCACTGCTCACCACAGTGCCGAGTTCCTCAGCACTCGGCCGTAAGTGGCTAGTAGTAACCCACATTTGAAACTGTTAGCGACAGTATTTTGAAACACAGTGACTTCAGCTCTGAAATAGGCATATTTTCTGCCTATATTATGCTTTTTTCAACTAAGTATTTTAAAATGACTCAGTAAAAATGAGGCATCATCATGACCACAGAGAATTATGAAATCAATAAAAGGCTCAGATCAGTTCTACAGCGATTTCTGTTACCCACCAAAATAAAAGCCAGACACTATCTGAAATGCGAAGTTCTGACTGAAGTAACAGACCAAATGAGTACAGCCAGTCCATTTAGCAGACTGAGGAGTGAATTGGACCTTACGAAGTTAGTAGGAATTTCCCTGTTGATTGCAGTTGAGTCTGGATTGGATCCTGGTCATTTTAGGAGGTTGCTCCATGGACCAGAAATTAAAAAAAAAATCACAACACAGAATTAGAGTGGCTTACAGGAATAATAATAATGATAATAAGTAAAATAAAATACCAACAGGAAATAAAGAGTGAACAAAAAATCGAGTCAGTATGCCGGGTGGCACCACACAGGCACACTGAAGAAAATATTTCTATTCCAAAAGATATGTAAGTATGTTTAGAATGAAACACATATGTAAGTACTTGCTTGAAATATGACCTAAACCTCAACTAACCCAGCAGTATACCACATTCATTTAACATAAAATGCACATACGAAAAATAACCACAGTCTACTCAGAATGAGCTGTCATTTTCCAATATACTATTCATATGATGCCCACTCTCCCTAAACCATTCTGGGCCTGGTAAATCTCTCAAAGCTTGGGTATTGGAAACATATCCAAAGTATTTGTTTGCAAATCAGATTAGATCTCTCATGAGAATAAGATTTCAAAAGAGTTTTCTAAATCATCCTGTTGTGTTAGGAATGCCCCAAAGAAATTTATTACACGGCATTGTCCTACTCTTTCTGAATTTAGCTGAAGAGAGGGGACACAGGTGAGCAAATTAAGAAAAATAATTTAACTAAATTCTAATGAATGGCATCTGAATTTTGCAGAGTAATGTCATGAGGTTTGCTGTAGGACATTTCTAGTGGCCCAGTGTCTTGAGGCTGGGAATGGTTTGTGTTTTAGATGTTATTTATTTGTCATTGTTCTTCCTCTTTATTCCTCCCCATTAAGGGCTTTTTTCCTCCTTTGTGACTGGATTCTTATTTTACCTCTACTGCTGTAAATCTGTTAAGTTCATGCAGTTTGTCTAGTTTAAAGACAGATGCCGAACTCTGCCCACTTGGATGGCTGAGTGCAATGACTCTTTGTATGACTTCTTAAGAGTTCCTGAATTCTTCTTTTTGTGACCAGCAATCTCAGTAGTCCTGCAGAAGCCTGTTAGTCTCCAGCATGTTTTAGATCTGTCCTGGAAGAATAGAGCTATTTGTCCTTGCCACATCAGAAACTGACTTGCATGCCTACATCCTGTGCAATTAGTTTATGAATCCTCTTTTGTTATTTTTGTCATGTATTTCTGTTTTCACTTCTGATGTCTTATGAATGTTGATAGCAATTCTTTTCTTCCTCTTCCTTTTTCATCTCAGCTGTGCTGTGATCCTTAAAACAGCTGATGTTGAGGCATTATAAAAGAGGATGACTTTTGGAACTGACAGAAATGATTACATTGCAGAGTTTAAGCTGCCAGCATTTTTTTGTCCAAAATGGTAACTGCAAATGTCTCATACAACTAAGTGGGCTTTAGAAGATATAGATGTGTTTTGAGTCCTGTGTTCACTAGCTTTTTACTGAAATTCTATATATGAAAAATTACCTCCTTTTGGTCTCTCATTCATGATTTTTTTCTGTTATTTTTATTTTAGGCAATTTGGAGCCGTTGGGTCACGTCTGACTGGAGCTGGATGGGGCGGCTGCACTGTATCAATGGTGCCTACTGACAAGCTGAATAATTTCCTAAAAAATGTAGAAAAAGCTTATTATCAAACCAATGTCCAAGGTTTAGCATTGGAGAATAATAGATTGTTTGCTACCAAACCTGGAAGAGGAGCTTTGGTTTTTGTTGAGGCCTAAAAAATGTAAACATTTTAAAGAAACTGTGTAGGGCATTTAGAACTGGTAGGACTTCCTATGCGACCATAAATTAATCCTTTTCCCTTTTATTACAAAGAGAAGTTGCTATAATCAAAATTTATTTCTAAAAAAGCAATCAAAAGAACACTCTTGGCTTGTAAAGTCTGTTTTTTCCATCCTAAAAATATCTTTCACTGTAAACATTGATTTATGTAAACCTATTGACATGGCAAACTGAAATGCTGAAATTGATGATACTTTGTTACAGTGAATCTTTTATCTTTTCTTTTTACTGTTTTAAAAGTAAGAACAGGTGGAAAAGGGAGCTATTTCATTGTTGGAACCTCACAATGTTTCCTGAGCTGTTCAGTGCTTATTCACTTCTGCTGCTGGATGTTTTTTGGTTTTAAGTCCTGCAAAAATAAAAGATAAAACTGAAGTATTCAAAAAACTGGAAGGACCTTGCTAAACATTACAAATTTTATAATAGTCTTGAAGAGGAATTTTACTGTTCTAATTAATGATAATACTGGAGGAGTACCTGCTGGCCCCAGTAAAGCATTAGGAATGGAAGTTAAGCAGGAAACCCATCTCAACTTACTGTCACAACATTTCCTGATTTTTTTTTTCCTGGAATTTAGGACAACTTTGAATTTTTCCCAAGTCAGACAGAAACTGACAGAATTACTGGTTTTCTTGGGCAGAGTATGTGGCATCACAATTACTGTTAAAAAATAGAGAGGTCATTCCATTTGCAAACTATTCACTTCAACCTATAGCTATTCTCAGGAATTTTCAACAAAAGTGTCAACAAAATCAATGCTATTAGTGAGCTGAGCATGACTTTACTAAATGAATGAACAAATGGTGAAGTAACGTTGGCCGAAGGAAGCTCCTGACACTCTCAAAGTTGCAATTGCAATGCGTTGGAAATAGAACATCTGCAACTCGTAACTCCTCTCCCTCCTCAGTAGGAAAAACGAGTATGATTGCTCAAAGAGGTGGCTGTAGGTTAAGATAACCCAAAGAGGTCTTAAACCTGCTTCCAAGTAGAAAATTAGCTTCCTGAGCCCTGTCTTTCACAGCCCAAAATATTCTACTGCTTTGCTATGTGCAATGAAAATTCAGCAGAAGTTTTGCTAATGTCATAAAGACATGCAGCCATAAGGACGTAGCAAGATTTGTGCCTGTGCCCACTTCTTAGGTCTGTGATGCTAAGCACATCCAGAATGTCTGAAGTCTGTAGGAAATTAGAGATCTCTCAGAACAGATCCTATGTACATTACCCACACTAATTCAGGCCAAAAATGAATTCTTAAAGGCTGCTAATTCTGTGAGAGGACTCTGCCAAATTTGAGCACAGCAGATGAATGACAGCCAGCACAGAGTGCCAGATCTTTTCAGGAGCCTCAAAAGGGACATATAGTGGTAATTTTACCATCAGAGGGGATTTGTGTTTTCTGACAACCAGGAAGAGTGGAACAGGAACGCTGTAGATCAAGAAAATCAACTGACAGTGTTCGAGGAATGAAAGTYGAAGGACAGGCTTTGGGCCTGATGGGGAGGAACAGAAAGACTGGATTTGGAGAGAGGATTCATTTGGGAAGGAGAATAAGGGTGATAGTTAAAAACAGGAGGTAAAATTACAGAATGGTCTAATCTTAAAAGAGGCATTCAATATTACTATCCAAGGGAACTTAATGTCTTGTAACTCTCATTTGTAACATAGAGCAGATGTGCTGCACATTCAACCAAACCTGTAAAATACAGTACTCCAAAAATCAAATAACAGTAGGCAAAGATCTTCAAGAATCTCCAAGACAGCTTTAGAGATTTTAAAGAAAATAATACTTTTTAAAGAAAATAATAAAGTAAATAAATATGTTTGTTACAACTTTGTTACAATTATTAAATATAAGGACACTAATAATCCCCATTTTAATTCATTTTCTGTCTTAAAAGCAGATTACAACACTTCACGTACCAATTCTTTCATTACTGTAGCTGTGTTGAACTTTAATTCAGCTGGATTCCTGGAAGCTCTCATCTGTCTAAGAACAGAATAAAGGTATTTTAGCTTCCCCTCCGCACCCCAAGTTGAGCACGACACATGTAGTCACAAAATTTTTCCCCAAAAACATGCAGGCAAGTTTTCCATCAGCAGTACATTTCACAATTTTTCTGTTAGTGAATCTTGTGATTTTTTTCATAAATGGAGGAAGCTGAACACTGGCATATTACAAAAGAATGAAAACAAACCTTTCAAACTTCTGATTGATTTCTTTCCTTTCCTTCTTTATTGCTTCAATGCCTTTTTCATACTTTTGCTGTAATCTGCAAAATAAAAATTGAGACATAACTTTCAAGGAAAGATGTAAGCTGTTCAAACTATATACATAAAAATGGCACTCAGACTTTTTATTTACATACTACCAACAGAAAATAAATGTTTAAATAATAAAAAGAATGAAAGTTTGTGGGKTTTTTTTTTCTACTTTTGAAGACATTTGCCTATATAATAGAAAAAAGCATAATCAGAGCATGAGACTGCTATAGGTAAGCAGCAAGTACACAAGTGGTATTTCTGAAAACAAAGGAAGATTCTGGTTTGGATGAGAATTTCTACATATAAAGCAGCAACTTTACAGATTTGTATTTTTAAACAGCTTTTTCTGACTCAATCTGCAAAAACCCTTTAGTCAAAAAATCGTGCAAATCAGGATTTATAAATGAATATACATATATATATTTGAAAAAATAAGAGTTAATGTCAGACAATATGTGCACAGGTGATGGATCCTATTAGCATGAGCTATGATTATCAGTGCAGTATGATTTTCTCTCTTTATAATGTCTGACTGCAATTCATTCAATCATGAGTTTAATCTTACTGTGCGGTAAATGGGATCTAAACCTTTCCAAAAAGGATTTAGAGTGGAGACACTGTCAGACATCTAAGTGCAGCAACACTGCCTGGTGCCATGCTAATACTCTGTATTATCTTAATCCCATTGACGTGTACTTCATCACTGTACATGCTCCTGCTCCCAGACAGAATGAGAGTAATTCTACCATTCACTTGAAGGGAGGGGATGAAAACTGTTTATTTGACGTTTTTCTCTCTTCCACTCAAGATACATATATGTGTGTGTGTATATGTATACACACATACATTTATCAACCCAATATGCAGTAATTACTTAAATAATATCTTCAGGAATATCAGTTTAYAGATTAATATGATTTAAATGCCAACTTGTATTTTAATAACTGCCATGCACTTACTCAGTATAATCCTTCTGAAATTCCTCTCTGAGTCTACGTGTCTCTTTAATAACATCTTGATATGTTGGAGCAACTGGTGTGCTACATTTTCAGTCAAGTGAAAGCTTTTTATTTTCAGCTACCTAGGAAATTCATTTATGTGCTAAATCCCAATCAGCTATAGTTAAACAAAAATAAATCCAGAACATTCACAAGAGCTATCTTCTTCCAAAAAGAGCTACTATGAAAGTCCTGTGGCTAGGATTAAAGTAGTGCTTTCTGATTTTTGTCACTGTATCCCTCAACAAGAAAGTGGTCTGAATAGGAGCACCACTACTGAGAAGTAGCAATAGCACGAAAACCAGACTGATAAGGCTTTACATCACTAAAGACATGAATCACGAAGATGTTAAATTACATTTGAAATGCTAATTTTGAGGTGGAGGCTTAGGTACTAGTAAGAGTTCATGTTAAAAGTCTTCAGTACAGCAAACGGTACAAGGGGGATTTTTCACTGAAAATTGCTTCCTGCGCTGTAGCCTTGACGGACAGCTCTCCCAGCAGAGCCAGGCTTGGCGGCGACAGCGCTGCCAGGCCGCACTGCTGCCTCAGCTCTTCTGCTTCAGCCAACCTTCTTGCTGAATAGTCTTCTGAGATTCAGCTTCCCTTAAAACAAAGACACTTCACTTTTCTGTTCTTGATCTCATTTCTGAAGCTCTGCCCTCTGATTTTGGGCTTGCGTCAAAAATAATTAACTAAGACGTTCTGCAAGATGCCACATCACAAGCCTCTGATAACAGCGCTGTAACTGCTGGGAGACCGGCCGTGCCGCTGAGCTCCCAGCGAGCGGGACCGAGCCTCCTCTGTAACGTCGCGTGCKTCAACGGGGCTCTAATACTCCTGGAAACGCAGTAAAAGGCAGCATTAGGTGGTAGAACGGAGCTGTGACACACGTACTGGGAACTGCAGTTGGCTGAAGAGATGTTTTTCCCCCTCTATGATTTACTAAAAATCTTCTAAACACAAGGATACTATCAAAGTAGAATTTCTTAAAAAAAAAAGAGAGAGAGATCCTTCAGGTCAGCTACTATTTTGCCAGTAAAGCCTGCAAATCAATAATCAATATCCGCTGGACTCACTCAAGTCTGCAGATTTGGCAATCAAGTTGAACAAAACCCCAGCCCACAGTACACATTCATGCACAGTATGTGTAAGACTTATTAATTAATGAAAAATCTGCAAAGGAGTAAAAAAATATTGAAGCTAGCCAAATGAAAAGACGCTAAGGAGCTTTAAGAATTAGCCGATCAGTTAAAAAAAAAAAAAAWGAGACTGATTTCCAGTAGTGGCTCCCGAAGAAGCAACAAACTGTGTGAGGATTTATACAAAAGTGTTTGGATTTTAAGTCCAACGCATTTAGAGAACTGCTGTTGTCTCCTAGGCGCTACTTAGTTGGCCAGGATTACACATTAATATTAAAGCGGCAAAGAAACCCCATCCTCTCCCCACAACAGCTTGCCTTTCTGCACTTGGCACATGAGGCTCAAATAACTCAGTGAAGATTAGATGTACTTCAAGCTGAAACACACCAGTGCCCAAGCAGCTGTCGTCTTTCCAGCCAAGCTGTGTGTGATCTGGGGTGGGAATAAAAACATGTTCTGTCAGCCCGTGATCAAGCCAGATGTGCTTTTGTTCCAATTTAATTTTTCAAGGGATACTGAAGCAGGTTTGTATGAAACTCCTACTGCAGTTGTCATTGACTAATATTAAAGGCTTCTTTTTTGCTGGACTTCATATAATGGAGGACTTTATTCACGCTATTCTATGTTTTCTGGCTTATCTATGTCTCATGTGACAGATTATATAAAATTTTGTTGGCCAGGCTGCCCTAGGTTTGAGTAGGATTTTATACACTTCCATTGATCAAATGTCAATATCAATAGAAGCAAATTGTTCTGGTTACTGATGAGGAGTTTTCTACTGTTTTTCTCCCAGTGAACTGCCTGTATGATCTCCTCCTGTCCTGTAATGCTTCTGTCTGGAGGAGAATTAGGATAACAGTTTTACAAGAAGAAACTATCCTTGACGGAGAATTCAGTGACCCACTTTTAAGCAGCAACAGCAGCTGCAAAAATTAYAAATTTTTATGAATGTCTGAACCTAATTTTATGATGTTAGAACCAAATATTAGCTCTAACAGTCAGCTCTAGCTTTCACAGCTGAACTAAAAACCTTAACAGAAAACAGGAGCTGAAATCAGAACTAAAACGGTCTACAGAGGATTTAGGAATCTTCTGCAGGATAATGTGAAAGCTCCACATTTGAATCATAAAATTAATCTAAACCAAATATTAACTCTAACTTGAAAAACTTGATTGAAAAGGTTTTGTGATGAGAAGTTAAAGATCATGGAAAAAACACCCACTGAATTGTTTTAAAAGTCACTCATGGTCAGGCCTCTACCCTGAGGATATTTCCAGGTAAATTCCCGTACAGTTCTTTTCAGAGTAAATCTAACCATATCAGCAGCGCCGCAGATGGGCAGCTTTTGCTCGCGAAGATCTGCACCAACCTGCTGAAGGCCGACGGGGAGACAGCGGGTGCTTCCAGCGCACTTACCGCAGCACGCTGGAATTAGGCACTTGGTACGGCCGTACGCAGTTTATACCTACTCCCGTTCCAGCAGTGCGAAATGGCAGCGACTCTGTAAGCTCTTCCAAGCAAGCCTACGGGACTGCGTTAACAGAGCGAATCTCAACCATTTGCTTTAGCTCCTCTAATGAGATTTCTGTTTTCCACGTAGGTGGTTCTTTTATTCCTTAACTACAACTGGCACAGAGCTGTTGCCTGATGTATTCATTTATTTTTTAAAGTGCCAACTATTGGACTTCCTTTCATAGTTCTAGTGTTTCCAGAATTGACTTTTGTGCTGCACAAGCCTATTTTCAGGAAATTTTGTAAGAGGGATAATATTTTGAACTGTGCTTTTTCAGCTTGAAAGGCTTCTCCTTTTACTTGCTTTGTCTGTTCATTAAGGGCCATCTTTAATTTCTAGATGTGTTTTTTGGAGATAAGTTCCTTTTCCTTTGAAATATGTGCTATTAAAACAAAACAGTAAAAATATTCTAATTCTTTAAAGTTCTAATTCTTAAAGTTCTGCATGTGTTTGATGTTCTATGCTGTGTAGTGCTCTGAGCAGTGCACTGAAATTTAGATATTTGTTCATTTTAGCTTTTCTCTAGACATTTCATGGTACGCGTTCATTTGCTGCCTTAAGCTCATTATGTGAAGGCAGGAAAGACCATCCATTTTGTTCTCTTTTAGCTGTAAAATGAATAGAAGGTTTCAGGCTTTTAATCAAGCTATTAAAAGTTTCAACATCCTGTTTTTTTTTAAAGGATGACATAAAGGAGTGTTATGTAATGTTTCCAACTTTTAAGTTTTTATTACAGTCTTGCTTTCTATGATTCATGAATTTATAATTCATACTCTCAAAAAAGAAAATCGAACATTTCTGAAAATCAGCATCATGCATATTACGAAACAGAATAAATATGTCAGCAAAAGTGGCTATACTAACAGTTTATGGTGGCTAGTTTGTTAATTTATTCTTTTTACATAGAGGGACAAATTATGACTGCCCATTGTAGTCACATTAAAGGGAGAATGGTGTGGAAATTTCTATTCTCAATAAACCCATAAAGAAGTGGGCACTAATTATTTTTAGAGAGAATTCTGCTCATAATGTGAACAGTCACCTAAAATCTATAAATCTAAAATTTATAATCAGTTTCACAAGAAGTCAAAAATTTTCTTTTTATCTCATTAGTCAGCCTAATAGCAAGTTTTAAAATTTCTCATTGTAAATTTCATAAAAAGAATTAGATAAATATAAAAATACCGCACTGAAAGTTGAAAAAAGGAGCTTTCTAGTCTTTCATATGATGCTGTAAGATTTGTTGAAGCCAGTCAAGTTAACTTAAACTAGCATAACATGGAATCTGACTCCTAATAAGTAATAGGAGTTGCCCTGTTAACAAAATCTGTTAAGACTTGAGAGAGTTCTTTTTAAGTAAATTGCAATTTCGCCATAAAGAAACATTCTGCCATAAGTGAAATACACTAAGAAGCAGTGACAAACTTATTTTTCTTTAGTATCCTTAAAGTATTTTCTTTAGTAATCCACAATTTTGAGGATTCCTACCAGAAAACACTTGAGGGGAAACTCAATCAAACTTCCTCGAAATCCACCAAAAATAGCCTAGACAGAAACAATTATATATGCTTTAGTAAAAGAATAGAATTAATTAAGAAATCTTCTCTTCTGAAACCCATTAGTTTAAAATGTAATCACAAAGTCCTCTGAATATACCTGTACTACACAAGACAGAAATCTTCCTTCATCCAGATAAATGCCAGGTAGAAATATATTCAAACTCAGAACACACTCTAAACTTCCTCATGATTTATAGATGTTTGGATCCAAAGATTACATTTCAGTGCCGTAACAGAAGCAAATCAATATTCAAAGTTAGAATCCAGATATGACAGCAGTTTCATTAAATATTGAGAGGTTCAATTTGTATTTCTTATTCAGCCTTATTCTCCAAAACGTAATGGAAAAAAATAAAGTAACAAAACCGAAGTGCAGTCTTATTTAAGGCATTTTAACTCGTATGTTAGGTTACAAGGTAACAAGATGAAGGACCGATCAAATCTTTTTTCTGTATTTCTAAGTTTCTCTCTTTGGGCAAACCAATGCTGAGATTGTCTGTGTTACTGTGGTCTGTCTCAGTCTAGAAAAGAGAAAATTGTCCCAACTACTGTGATCGTAACAGAAGACGGAAACCAAATAAATGAGTGAGACTTTAGTAACTCACTCTTCTCCTCCCCACCCCAGCTTGTCAAAAAAAATTTAGAAGAAAAGTTTATAAACACCATACTGGTTGGGTTTAAAAAGGATATGGTAGTTTGTAAACTTCTGTACGATTAATTCTGCAAGTCAAGGAATACGAGGCAGCATTAGCTATTTCGTGCATCTTAAGATAACAGGAGACCAAAGGACTTTGACCACCAAGTCTGAAGAGCACACGCTTGCACTCTGGATCTGGGCCGATATAACAGGACTGTAAAAGTGAGAGAAAAGTCAGCACAGCATATTACTATCAAACTAACTGTCTGCAAATAATAACAGAACAGAACAGGAACTTCTGCATACATATTACAATGACAATGTTTTGTTAAAAAAATTCTCAGCTTTAATAAAAAGCAGTGTGCTACATACTGGTGATACCAGTATAAGGAGGAGCCAGTATTTCTGATAAAGAYTGACTGAAGGTAATCAAAGTTATGGRAGACTGTCTTTCTCCATTTCAAGTAGGAAAACTGCAGACTACAACAGGCATTAGACTAAGTTCACAGCAAGAAATATAACCACTAGCAAGTAACATTTTTCTAATACTTACTTTACATTGATGCAATATTTTATGCACTGTAAATTTAAAGTCAAGATGAATGTGATAAATTAGAGTTTTATCCGGGAAAGTAC
>NW_028186149.1:8757282-8776859 GCF_003343005.1 Rhea americana
ACTACATTCATGCTCTTACCAGAATCTGACTAGTTAATTCTAGTTCAATGCTAAAATGTTTCCCTTTTGTGGTCATTTAAAACTGTAAAAATGTTAGAAAAGGGAGTTGAATAAAATCATATAAAACATGTAAAAATAACCCAGTACAGATACTGTTTATAAAAGGAAGGGATCAATATAAAAAGAGCATTATTCAAAATTACTAATAGTTTAAGCTAAATAATCAGCTCAAAAATTACATTTATGTCTGATTTTATTGCCTACCGTTCTTATAAATCACTTCTAAAATTATTGTAACTGCAAAATCAGTTAAAAAATACTTATTTTTTCAATTTATTTTCTCCAATCATGTATAATGTTGTTTTCTCCCCATAATCCCCTATATTCTGGTGTTGCCACTATATAGGTAGGTTCAGTCAGTAGAGTTGTTTTTGTAGTGTASTTCATAAATATCATCAGAAATAAAGCCCGTGTTAGTGTGGTACCCTTAGTTGCTGCTTTTAACATCAAAAACATATAAAGCAAACCTGTGTTACGATTTCTGATTCCTTTGGCATGTCATTTATATCTTCACTTATTTCACCATCTGCCATATATTTTCCATCTTCAAGTAGATCTTCGAAACTGATGTTCTCTACTAACAAAAATATAAAGATCATACATTTTCACTTATTGACAACATAGGTTTTGTTGACCTTCTGTTCTTCTGAAGTCCCTTTTCACTGCGCAGCATACTCTTGGTGATATGGGATACATACCATGCGTTCAGGGAAATGTTAACAAGCCAAACCTCCCCTTTGCACACTGAAATACATTCCCACACATTTTCCAGACAAAACACTTTGCAAAGGCATCACACTATAGATGATGAATCAGTTAATGAAAAATGGTGCTAAGAAGGCTATTTAATCCATGTTCTTTAGCTTAAAATATCAAACTACATTATAGGAACATATTGGTCTGTCGATTCACTAGAAACTAGACAATATCTTACTAATACTAGCAATAACACACAGACAGCTTTACCCATCTCAGACATTTTTAAAAGAGTACTATTAATAATTATAGACTCCCAAGGCAGCAGAGAGTAGAAAGTACAGAACAACAACTAGCTAGGCTCACAAGACTTGGAGGTCCCCACTCCTGCCTGCCTTCTGAAGTTTAAAATAAGAAGCTGTAAACTGTGAGCACAGGAGAATTCCACTTTGTGCAGCCTGGGCAGGAAGCAGGCTGAGAGGATTTTGTCTGTGCGCCATATAGAAACATCCTTTATGTAGCACACACATACACACACATGTTACCCAAGTGCAAACCTTATGTTCTGTAAAGCTCCTATTGTGAGCAATTCTATGTTGCAATAAAAAATGAGTAAGACAATTACAGAATAAATGGAGTATGCAAGAATGACGCATTGAATTTTTTAAAACAGATCTTCACTATCCTTACATACATTCAGGAAAGCTATTAAAGAAAAAAAAATACTGACTTCTTAAATGTCTTGAAACAAACAAGCTTGAGTTCTAGCTTGAGTTGTAGTTTTACAGTAAATTGCCAGGCATCCATGAAGACAAAGTCAGATCATAGCTGGGCAAGTATATCTTAGCCAATCTTAGCCACAGGTTATAAAGCAGACACAGATGTACCAAACTATCAACACAGGAAAACAAAAGTTTGGAACAGCAGTGAGAAAAGCTTTACATTTTTGCATAACAGGAAATCCACTGAACAAAAAGAATTACAAATAACCACTAACACGCCTCATTTGCCTTAAAGAAATACAAAAGCTCCTAAAATGAGAAATAACATCACTGAGTAAGAACAACCACAAAGCGAAGAATTTTCTTTCAAAAAAAATCTCTCATTGAACATAACAGATCAGTGTACAGAACAGATGATGGACTGGAGGACAAAGAACTGCTAAAATAGGACTGCAATGAAAGCCAAGCTAAGATAATCTCTACAAGTCCTGGTATCAGCAAACAAATACCATTCAAAAAAAGTTTTCTTGAAATGATAGTTATTCCACAGGCCTTCACAACGATCTATATATTCACAAGCAGAATGTGCTAAGATCAGGTTCCAGACTACTAAAAATCAGCAAAAGGAGAAAAGGAGGTTCCCAGCACTCCTAGATTAGTTAACTTAATATGAATTCCTAGAATAATAGCAGCAAAAAAGGCTATGCAATACTGAGATGTGCTTGTTCAAGACATCTATTCCAGGAGTCTGCATCCACGGACTTCTTGTTTTCCCTTAGCAGTATACACAGCTTATGTCCATTGCTACATTCTCAATGCAGATGGATGCAGTACTCCCCTCCAGTAGCTTAAGAATGATTTTGAAGTGTGTCTGAGAGTTTTCTTAGCAAAAAAAAAAAAAAAAAAAAAAAAAAAAAAAAAAAATTGATGGAGTGCAAATTAGGTACTGTATTCAAGCAGAGAATTTCCTAAAAGTGTGAATGAAGCTCCAACTAGCTGCAGTGCAGAGATGTGACCGGCAGCCGTTATTTGACCACATCCTTGTTATGGCTCTCCTGGAGCATGTCCAATCACCAATGAAGAAAATTACTGTTTCACTGCATTTTTTTCTACAGTCCATCATTTAAGCCAACAACCCCTCAGCAGAGACATCTGTACTCTCTAATGTCTTGCAATAGAAACAAAAAAACAAAAATATCATCTCATGTTTCTGATGCTGGCTTCACAGACATGGCTCAGGACTTTCTAACAATTGACTTGTGTAGAAATATTTTAGCTCTAAAATGTGAATTTAGGGAAGAATGGATAAACGAATCTCCTGACTCAAATCAAATTACAGTAAAACCTTGTTCAGGAGCTTGTGTTCAGAGACATGCTGTCTGGGGATAACATCTGTGTGCCACAGGAAGACCTCCCCTTGCGGAAGTGACAGACACAAACAAAAATCATTCCAGGCAAAGGTGTAGTAGCAAGCAGGTAGACAAAGGCCCAAAGGGATGATCAATAAAAGGTAGCCAGTATCAAATTCAGATTTCACTGGTGTGGAGTGTTTCTGAGGGGGAAACACCTTCACCCAGAAACAGAGAAGCCAGACAGCTCCTCTGGTGGTGTACTGAGGACAAAAGTTACCTYGCTGATTAAGACCAGGAGCGATCTCAGGTCCCTCTGGTTCGCTCATGCTATGGAGCAGAGTTCTCCCTGGAAAGMAAAAAAAAGTTGTCAGAGCCCCATAAGATTAGTAACTTATAAGATGAGGACCAAAGAAGGTCTATTATCATCAAGGATGGTGCTGGAGGGGGGAGGGAGGGAAGAAGGAAAAAAGGAGACAACCCTGCCAAAGAACACAACCACCTTCTCCTGACACCTTGATCCCCAGGGAAAGGCGGCAGGCAGCCCAGCTTGCCTGCCCTGTGAGAACAACAGCAAAGTCACGTTTCAGAACATGGCTCAACCCTGCAGCCTGACAAGTCGGTAATGAGGATTTTATTGACCAGATTTGTATAAAAGTTGAATCACTGAATATTTGCCAGAAAGAGGAAGGAGTAGAGAGTTACTGCTGATACGTTTTTTCCCCCTTACTGTAACCGTCAAGCTCAGTGGTACTGTCCCAAGTGATGATGCAGCACTGTGAGAGGCCACACTTTAAATGAATCTTAGTATCTCCTGATTTGCTGGCTCTATCTTTGATAACATTATGATTACAACTGGACCTAAGGAAGGACTTGTGCTTCTGAAAGCTGACCTGTTTTCCAAATTACATTTGGTTTAATTAAAATATTGCTTCTTCCCACGAACTTCTCATCTGTGTAAATGAACAAACACTAGACATTCAAATCCCGAGAAATTTTAATTCAACAAGATGGTCGGTACATCAACAGATTTCTTTTCTAACTCTCATGACCTCACTCATCAGTGCTCAGCAACAATACAAAAAATAACAGCTCTGAGGTTTTTTTCCTCTGCCTTTTACATTCCTCCACAGAAAGTAGGTCCAGAAACCATTAAAATAGACACAAACATTTAAATAGTTATTAAAGAAGAGTTAATCAAGGATAATCAGGACTAGAAAAATCCTGATTTTGACAGTCTTCTCATCAACAGAATTAATTCATTTATAGCCCACTGAAGAATAATTCAATTGAAGGCACAAAGTATCCTGCAGAACTCTTTTATTGCTGACAATAATACTTGGATTAGAATTAGCACAGCTTGATTTTTGAATCCCAAACTGAGTCTGCAGAGAAGGCTGTTAAAAAAAAATAAAGTCTTCTTTTCTTTCTTTCTTTTTTTTTTTTTTTAACTTGCAAACCGAGCAAACTTGATCTGGAAGTCATTAACAGATAATAAACCTAACCTTCCCCCACTCACTCGCAAGATGCCACTTTTCAGAACACAGTTGTATTTTTACAACATGTCATCCTAAAATGAAAGCCTGCAAGACTTTTCTCTGTATCTGATTTCTCCCTTACTGCTAAGGAATTAGTGCATTCTCTTCAACAGGACTCAGATCCTGACAAGGAGAAAGAAGTGGAGTGGAAGGAGGAGGAAGTGGGAAAACAAAGAAGAAAAGTAAAAGAGACATTCAGGAGTAAGTTACATCTTTGCAAAATTATCATATGGATTCTTCATTATGATAAGTCATAGGCATAAGAAAACATACACATTTGATGCATTTACTGCTGATAGTAATATCATTATTACTGGTTTTGTTTCATCATCAGATACACTAAATCTTTATAGTTCTATAGATAGTATTAACGGTGGCAGATATTTATTTGATGTGCACACAAGAATTTTTAGTCTGCCATATTGCAGTCTTTACTGATATAACTATCATACTGCACCTAGACACTTAGTTTTACTTCTAGCTTATCACAATAGAGAAAAATTCAGAAGCTTTTATCTGTTTGAAAGAAATTCTGAATCATATTTTAATTCTGAATCAGCTGAAACATATTAAGCCTTGATGTTGTCATTAAAAGCTAGCCGCCAAGATTATTACTGTTAAGTCAATCTTTTTACAACTTTATTGTTTCTTTTTGCAAAAGTCTGGAAAATTAAGACCTTACACAGGCAATACTCCCACTGATGTCAACTAGTATTTTGTCTGGGTAGGACCCTTACTGCTTTATTGCTGCTCGGGTTCAGGTGTTTTATGAACAGAAGTGAAATCTTGCTCACTCTGAAATCAGTTGTGTTTAGCCAATGATACCAGTGCCAGTGAATTACTAGAGACTGCCCGAATTAGGGCTTCCAACACTGCTCTCAATGGCTGTCAACAAAAGTGTAGATATTTTCTTTCATTTTTTTGTCCTTTTTGGCTTTCATGAGTATAGACATCATTATTTCTTGTAGAGTACTTTATTTCAGTCATCAAGATGCAGATAAAATTGTATTTCAAAGTTCCTGTGTGTGGAATTAGTTTCATTATCTCTTTTCTATACAAATACAGTATTATAACTGCCTCTCATTTTAACATACGCATCTCTGTAATTTTCATCATTCTTATAACCATTTAAATAAAAAGCCCAAATATTTTAATGTAGTTAAGTTTTTAAAACTAGATATCAATATCATGTTAATGAAGCTAATTATTAAAGTTCTACATTTTTTGGAGCACTCTGATACCTTTCAAAGTTTTCTAATAAACTTCTGATTTTGAGTGTGACTAAATATCCTCTTTCAAACAAATTTAAGAATGTTAGTTTTTCAAACCTTCTCATTTACAGGTGAACTGTGAGTGCAGTTTTGAAAATATAGTCTGCACTGTATGCTTGTATGGAAGTATATGCAAGGTACAGAAAAATAAAATAATTATCCATATTCTATTATAAATACTCATATTGTACCAGGAGATTTCAACAACAGCAAACCCAGATATTTTTGCAGTTTAGCATGAACATAAAGACCTTCAGGGAGCATGTGCTCTAACAAGGCATATAATATATTATCAAATAGCAGAGAAACAAGCAATGAATGAATATATATTAAGAATATTGAAAAACTAAAAATTACCTACCAACAAATTGGACTGTGTAAATGAAAAATGAAATGTAAATGAAAAGTTTGTCTGCTTAGTGAAACATTTTTACAAATTCTCTTTGGAAAGACAAACATCATTTAGAAAAGAAAGCAAAAAATACAGCCAGTCAACTTTACAGTGTGCTGCAACAATCAGACTCAAATAGATGCCTAACAGAGCTTGCCCATTACCTAATCACTCAACAATAAGCAAAGAGTCCAGTCACTACTTCTTACAAAACAATTTCGTATTGGAAATAAGGTATTCAATAAAATTTTATGATGGGTGGCAACTGCAATGTTATTGCAAACAATCTTGCTAAACGAAGCCACATAAAGAATACTTTACGGATACAGAAAATACTTCTCACAAAATTATACCCAATGAAAGTAGTGTTCCATGTCAGAAAAATATTATAGATGTAAACTGCTTTCACTCTGTTTTCACTCTGACAGCTGTGGAAGCATTATAGAAAACACAAAAGAACGAAAAAATAAATGCACAGCTTTTGCTCTCATTGTATACAAGAAAGTCTGCAAATAGAAAAAACTCATTGATATCACCTCTTCTCCAAAACAAAAAGATACAGAAATATTTCAAAGAAGTTTTGGAGATTTTTAAGTATTCCCATCACATAAAACATCTGCCTTCCTTTGGTGCTGAAAAGCAACTGGCTTATTTTGCATGACAGCCCTGTATACTAAGGCTGTAATCTGTTTTTCTACCTCTGCATCATGACTAGTGACAGATTTTTGTGAGCCACGCAGTACTATCATCAGATGAGGCTTGGAGATAACTTTTTTCACTCCTTCCTTTCCAAATATGGAAATAAATAAAGCAGTAGCACTGGTAGGTTTTTTCAATTATTCTCTTAACCCCAGCAAGTAATCTAATTCGGAGTCTCAGATCTGTGCGAGTTTTGACAGTCTTCACAATATAGGAAAAACTAGTCCAATCTTTATCTTTAAAACCAAAACACTCCCTCTGAACAGAGAACAGATTTTCTACGTAAAGTACTGTAATTTCTCACTTTTGAATATTTCTTTTCCAGATATACAAGAATTCCAAAAATGCTTTTCAAATATGGTCCCATTTTAAAAGGAAATAAACAAGAGATCTTCGTACAAGTTATGCTATTGTCATGGTCTGAAGATGCAAGTGAAGCAAGGTTTCTATGGGAAAGAAAGGTATTATACAATCAATAAAAACTGGAGAAAAAAAAAACAAAACCAAAACAGCCAAATTTCGGGGTACAGAAGCTCTTCTGAAGCACCTAGATTGGAAGGCTAAGACTCATACGCTTTTATTCTGTCAATGGAGAGAGATGAACAGCTTCTCCTCTTTCATTGCTAAATAAGGAACTCAAAATCAGGCATAGTGCAAACCACCTCACCCACTTCTCTGACTTCAAATTATCTACATTACAGATTCTCTAAGCCTGGAAGGAAAATGGATTTGTTCGAGGAAAATGGATTTGTTTGAGGAAATAAGAATTGGTGACCCAAGGAGGATGAAGGAAAAAATAATTCTGTACTGAAGGGACCAAGTGCCAGATAAGCAGACCACAAAACAAGATGTCAGACAGAGCCTGGAGATTTAAAACTGGACGTTCAAGAAGAGGTCAATCAAAGCTGAAGGCGAGGGGAGGAGGAGAAAGCTGGTGATATCAATTAAAGACAGCAGAATCCTATGGGTCCCCAACATGTAAGTTTGTTTCTCTTTACTTAGAAAACTAAGCACTTGCTTACCTAATACTCTGTTTATCTACAGCAAAAATCAAGACTTCATAAATTCTAAAACCAATACAAAAGAACTTTGACAACCACCAGATTCCAATTATTTACTCTGAATCTTCTCAAAAACTTGAGGAAAAAATAAATAAAAAATATTGCTTTCTAGCAAGCCTGTAGGTAAGAATGGAATTGGAGAATTTAAAAATCTGAGTTCAGTGACTGGAGATTTGCTATCAGTTCCTTAAATATGGAACCTGTAGGTTAGGTTTTCCACTTATTATCAGATGAGAAAACTTTAAAAGACAAAAAGAACATATTGAGAGCTTGTATGAATAAAAGTGACCAGAAAGGCTTAGAAGCTAAACGCTGCATCTGCAACAGCATTCTTGAGAATCTGACTTCTCTTAGTGGAAAAAGTAAGACTTACCCGGATTCTTTCCTATTGTAACATAAGAATACAAGAATGGCTGTATTGGGTCAAACTAAAGGTACATCTAGTGCAGTATCGTATTTCCAAATCTGGTCGACAGCAGATGCCTAAGAAAGATTTTAAGAAATGGCAAGCGCACATTGCTATTTCCACAGAATTCTCTCCTGGCCACAAGCAATTTGGATACTATGCGTCTAACAGCCCTCCGCAGAATTTTCTACTAACTAGTTATCTTTGAAGCTTTGTAAAATTTAATATTTACATTATCAGCTGATGTTCTGCTAGTCTTGCTTCATTTAGATTTAGGAAACATCAGAGAACTTATACAATATCTTGTTATAGACAGCTGAAGATCTCTGTGTATTAAAAGATCGTGCAAAAAGAAAGCTCTTCTCCCAAAAGGTCTTCTGACAGAAATAACAGAGGTTCATTTTCCTGATTTTGCTAGTCTAATATTCCCGTACTGGTGGAAAAGAATTTCTATTTTCTARATTCAATATTTTCAAATTCTTATACTATGACCAAAACTTATAATACAAGCTTTGTCAAATATTCTATGTTATGTTGTACTTTTCTGAGAGGTGATTTAACAACATTCATCATATCTAGTCCGGAATGTTTGAAGATCAGCTATTTTCCCCACTTTTTCACTGTGAAAGTATTCATTTCTCAAGTACAACAGCAAAAGCTCTTGCAGTTAGGTGTATTATTATTATTTACAAGCAAGCTTGTCTGCAGATCAAGATGTACAATAGTTAAAGTGCACTTATCTCAGTCCTTAAGAAAAGCAAGTGCATCTCACTTAATTCAGTCCTTAAACAAGCAAATAGCTTGAAGTTTAATGTAAATAGCTTTTTTTCCGTAGTGATTCAATCTGAGATGTAGTTGTTATTTAACTATTTACTTTTTATGCTCAGTAGTCCTAGTGTGAAAAAAAGGGTCAGAAAAAGCAAATGGACTGAATCAGAACAACAAATCGGCTCTGATTCACATCCATTTTCCAGGATACGTACATATATATATCTCCACAGCAGAAACATTTCTTTATTCATATTGTTAGACTTATACAGACATTTTTTTAAACAAAACTTTGTGCATTCATAATTCTGTCTAGGAAAAWTAAAGAATAAACTATACAAACATGCATCAACCTGAAGAAGAAAATGCAACTTAATGGAGTGACAAACTTTTCCGTGCTTATAAGGTTGACACACATGATCTGCATGCCGGCTGGTACACAGTTTGCTTATAGAGATATTGAACTGGAGTATCAGACCAAATAATAATCAAATAACATTATAATGTTCTGGTGGAAGCCAATTGCAACAATATACTATCTTCTCGCTGCTAGTACTGCTGCCCAAACTYCTACTTCTAAAACAACCAACCTTGTTACCAGAAGGATTTATTCCCCTTCTCCATTTTTTYCATCATTAAATAAGTTTGTTAGAAGCCCAATTTCATTGTACAAGACACTGAATTCATAAAAGACCTCTTCGAGTGATCACTTTGATCTTTGAAAAAGAATTCTGTCTCCCAGCAACTATGGGAAATCTTTTACATTAAGATATTTTAGATACACATACATTAGTGATGCAACCACTACAGAACTTATACCAAGATTGCTAGAATCACGGAACTTTGTCAAACCTATCTTGTAAGTACCCTCAGATACATTTTTTCAGTTTCGTATCAAGTATCTAATCTAATCCACTCCCAACCCGTAAAAGAGAAATACTGGATCAGTGCCCTGAGAACTAGAGCTTCGAATCTTTGTATGTCTTCAGGCAGTTGTAGCACAGTAGAAGGCTTCAAAGTGTCTGACTTGTTGATCAAAAATACAAGAAGATGGACTTACAATGACATTGAAGAATTGTTGAATATTATCATTATTTCAGCAAATAAAGAAGACTGATTTCCATAATTAGTATTGGCGCTTGCCATTTCTTAAAATCTTTCTTAGGCATCTGCTGTCGATCAGATTTGGAAATACATATTCTGTATATGGTCCTGCTTTAGTGATGAAAGGTCACAAGCAGGACTGTAGCTTCTGCCATCCCTAACAGAATGCATGCAATATTTTATTAAAAGTATTTGCAAAAACCAGAACTATTATTATAATCACCAGCTTTCAAATAACAACTTCTTTTGTTTATACCTTTTTGTACACTTGTACATGTGCAAAACTTCATAATGTATGAGTATGCAACACAAACTTTTTTCTAGAGTAGCTTTTTATAATGCAAAAAGTTGAAATGCAGCGTTTCATTTTTCTCTTCCTCAGATTAATTAAAACATTCTGCTCTTGATGGCTTTAATGTAATAGGAGAACTGTTAGTATATTTATATACATACATATATACACACACACACACACACACACACACACACACAGGTATTTTAAGCAAGCTGTAAGATTATTCAGCTGTGGCTGCAACTGTACTATCAGAGTAATCCTCAGCATCACCACCAATGCCATGCTATCCAATGTGCCCAACATGTTCCCAGCTGGAGCGTGATTTTAGAAAAAAGGTGTGGTTGTATAAAAAGTCTACATTATGAAGTCTTCAGAGACCACTGAAAATATATGCAGCATAACTTACAGCTCATACTCACATGAGTAATATATAATCCTTACTGCAACAAATGCCTAAGTTGCCTGCAGTGGTTGACCATTCCATCTCATTAGAAGTATCAGTAATAACTAGAAGGGCATTTAAAGTTTGTCATTAGCCTCCAATGCTTTGAATCAGCTTTTTCTGGTGAACAAGTGATAGTTTTAGGAGTTTCTGTTCTTTCAGCATTACTTTGACAACACCTTAGCTCAGGTACACAATTAGGAAATAGCATGGAAACTTTCATGTTTCCATGCTATTAGGAAATAGCATGGAAACGCAGCTGTGTTAGGTCCTAACAAAATACAGCAGTAACAGTAAGAACTAAAAAAACCTGCTTGTATCAACTGAGATATTATCTTTCTCACTTAGCATCTTACCAATATCTTATCTCAATATCTTAATGTGTAGCAGGAATTAATGACATTTTCTGTTGCTAACCGAATGATCTGAAAGTGTCAAGCAATATTCAGAACGGCTAAGTTTAAGAGAGGACAAGCAAGCCACCCAGAAAGACTGACTGTCATGATTGGCCTCCAGAATATTTTTCTTGTTTTGTAGTACTAGGTAATAATTGAAAGTGTTTGGCTGTAACATCTGCTGCTGCTTGAGTTATGTGACTAGCTTTTCCAACTTCAATCTGAGACACATTCTGAACATTATTGATTCTCATGAGTTAGTGTCAAAGCCTGATAGCAAAAGTGAGCTGGTTGCCTCCTACCTTCCAGTATTTAATATCAGTTCTGGATAGAACAGCTGGAAACAATATCACATTTGCTACAATAAAATTTCAGAGGAATTTGTTGAAAATATCTCATATCTACAAAGAGCCAATTTAGAAAATAGCCTTATAAATCTATGGTACTTACAGGAAAAGCCACATGAACAAACAGCTTGAGTTGATTACCTAATCAAGTTAAATAGGACATATTTAGAGCTAAACTGACATCTTCCAGAATCATATAGAAATCTAAGAACAATTTTGTCCCAAGCTCTGAATCCAAATGTCCTCAATTAAAAGGGTTCCAAGCATCTCATATCTATCTATTTAGTAATGATTAAGCTGTGAATGGGTCCTGCAATACTTCATATGCAGCTCCTGTTTATTTTAGTAGATGCTTAGCATGTAGAAACTTAAAACAAACTATTAGTTTGCTCTATTGCTGCCATGCACAAATTGTATTGTATTAGTTTTTATTTTACTGTTTTTTCTGGATTACATGAAAGTATTTAATCCTTTTAAAAAATCTAATGTTTTTCATTATTTTAGCTTAGCATGCATACTATTTGGACTGTCGTTAACTACCATAATGTGTCATAAAATACCTACAAATTAAAGTAAGAAATCAAAAGTCATTAAAAATGTAAAATGAGGCTTTATTTGTAACTGTAATAGTGAAAAAAAGAATGGGACAACTTTTGATGGACTTTTCTTTCCCTTTTATGACATGGCAACAGGCAAATGACTGTTGCGTGCATACCTAGGAATTTCCAGTAGTTGTGTGCACACTGTCAGAGAGATTACATGGTGAATTAATGCTTTCTGAGCCTTGCTGAACTGTAATCGTATGCTGTAAGAGCATCTCAAATCTCTCTTGTAAGCTAGGGAGACACTAACAAAATATTTGAAAAATCTACAGTAGTAGACTTTATGAAATATCACTGAATTCAGTCAACAATGACAATAATYTTGCTCTCTTTTCTTATTGCCCCCTAAACCATCTAACTGTTGAACAGTAACTGTATATTATAGCTATAATTTCATTTTAAAAAAATCACATATTTAAATTCAGGAACAAATATACATCAGACATTAAAATTACAAAATGTTTTGCATATTTTTGCATGATGAAGAGCAAGAGGACTAAAAAATATGTATGCCTTTCYGGTTAAATATTGTATACAATCCTGTGACTGGCAACAGTAACAGAATTGGCAGGAAAAGGTTGATTCATTTTTAATATGGTGGCACACGCTTTTACAGGTGAATCTTGAAAAATGTGTAGTGATACTGTGGTCACTCAAATATGCATGCAAAAAAAAAAACAAGTACAGAAATTCTGTTCTCCATTACTGCCATTCAGATTTCTAGATAGTCTTGATTGAAACAGTAGGTTCATAGAGATTTTAGGAATTCAWTTTTTTCAGTAAAAAAAGAAAAGTCTTTCTATCCTCTGAGGCTGTTTAAGGCTGTAAAAAGAGGAAGAACTATTCTGGTTCTAATTATTAAGGTAATTTTGAATGAACAACTCTCAGATGATGAGGGCTTCATGTTGGTAAGCACTTAGTATATTCCCCAACTTTTCTAAAATGGAAGCAGAAAAAAAAACTGCTACTGCAGATGGAACTCAGTTCTTTCTGAGATCTGCTTTACTTAGTCACTGTATATATCTAAATATACTTCAAACTGTTTCTTTCCTGAAAGTAAGTCTGGGAAATTTGGTCTTATATTTCGTTTTCTCATTCATAGTAGTGGAATGTCTTATTCTTTATAATTTTTAATAATACTTATCTCTCTGAATATCAAAAAATAACTTATAATTCCTAATCCCAATTAATTAATTGTTACAATATAATACAGCAATTGGAATGCTGTTACAAGATGTTTATCATCACAGAAGTAAGAATTTATTAAAATATGCAATCTTTAGATGCTTCTGAGTTGAACACTACAAGCTTATTCATACTGTTTTGAGGTTCTGATACTGAAATTCATATGTGGCAATCAATTTTGAGTACAGACAGCAATATTTCAGTAAAGAAAGCATGTAATCCTGCATCTGTAGTACTAAGTCTCATGCCTGAAACAAAGGGTAAGTACTTAAAATATTAATTGTATTTATGTTCATGGTCAAAGGGAAGGAGAACTACTGTGATAAAGAAGGTAATCAGCAAAGATTTTTGATCTTGCAAATGTTAATATTTCTGGCTCTGACAATCAGCAGCTTCATTAATGCAGCATCAGTAGGATCATTTCCCTACATTTGTGTTGGCTCTACTTTCTTTTTCTTCTGCACAAATCTACCAACACCTTGTTTACTGGCTTCAATAYAGTTGTCTATAGTTTTACAGAGCATATCACTGCTTCCAAGGTAAATACGTAACTTGTAGCCAAAGAAAGCACTGTAGGTTACAGCATCTGAAGAAAAAAAATGGTTTACTTTAGGCTTACTAAAATAAATCATGAACGTTTTTTCTTGAATTGATTTTAACCACTGTTATGGATTGAACTGATTTGCTTCCTAGTTCTTATCATTAAACTGGGGACACCTGCTAATGAGCACTTTTCTGTAAATTGTCGTATGGAAGTGATATGAAATTGCACTCGTGCATTCAGGAATTACCTGGCTCAGTTTTTTTCCTCACTTTCCCCTGTTCCTCCAAAATCATGTAGACTGCACTAAAGTTCCATTCAAAGTCACTAGTAGTAATATTGCTTATCATCCAATCTCCTCAAAAATTCAGAAAGCTGGGATTTTTGCTATTCCCCACTGTCCCAGGGAGTACTTTGTTTTTTCCTCTGTCTGCAAACTGTGATTCTTTTCAGGCAACTCTTTAGCTTTCAGCTACTGGAATGGATGCTAAGGGGAGGATAGAGTGACTCACTCGTATCACGTCCTCTCTGTTTGGAATTGCTGTACTTTATTTGGAAAAAGAAATTACTGTAAGCCCTAAACACACAGTGTCAGCTCCCAAACCAGTCCCCCCAAAGAAGTCAGTACCTGCAATACTTAAGTCCCATTTCTGCAAAAAAAGCAAGAGATTTCCACTTACATGACCACCGTGGTATGACCCAACCTCCGTATGACAAAAGACAAAACAGAGCAGCAGTTAGCTTGATAATCAGACATGTGAGGGGGACAGAATAATGATTCATGAATAGCATAAATAAGAAATGATTATTCACTGTTTTTAGTATCATGAGAGAAAGGGGAAGGGGCATTTAGGAAAATGATCAGGCAGCAGGTTCAAAACAAAGACTTTTAAAAAATGATTTCTGAAATAAATAGTCCCAATGCAACAGCTTAGGAAATCCCTAAATCATTAACTGCTGGACTGATACTAAAGAAAGATGCTTTGTTCCTCTTGCTCTTCTGTATTTACTATGAAGAGTACTGGATAACATCTGACCCTGTAACTTTTCTCACTTTTTCCAGCTTTTATTTCAGTATTCGAGTGGAATATTCTTGTCTCGGCTTCCAAGCTGAGTGGAAAGTTGGAACAGTAATCTTTCCAAAGATGGACAATAAACCACAGTTCATTTTTTTTTTTCAGGTGTAAGTACGTAAAACTCTATTTTGATTTAGTCTCCTAAAATACAGAGAGACGGTTTTGATTAATTAAATTAATGGTAAAATAAGGAATATAAATGAGGAAACATTTTAGCTTTGCTCCTTATCTGTAGCACTGCTTACTAAAGTGTGCCATCAATTTATAGGTTAGACCATCTGAATTTCCCCAAACTTCTGGTATAAAATTATATTAAAAGTAGTGAAAGGGAAAGAATGACTGACTACTTAAATGACATGAGCACAAAAGCACCATGCTGAGTCTCTGAATACATCAATTATTGCTGTGCAGAAAGCACTGGAAACATATCTCCATTTTAAAAGCAGACACACAAACGTATTCTCAGAATAGGAAAAATCTTCAACAGGTGCAGTCATACAAGGAATTGCATGTGTATGCAGGCATGTGGTAGAAGACTTAGCAGGAACCCAGCTTTGTAACATTGGGTGTTTTCTTACAATTTAAAATTCTATCTCCAAATATTTAATAATATATGTTTGTACTTTTTTTTTTAGAAAAACCCACCAAAACAATAGCTCTGACTTCTGAACTGACTCATTTCTTAATGAAGGTGTCAGAATAATTTATCCAGACAATCAGTACAATGAACTGAACCCATAGCAAGCATAATTAATTTGTCACCTCTGTAAAAAGATTTAAAAATTTGAAATAGAAAAGCTGAGCAACATATTCGTTTAAAAACGAGCAAAGAAAAAGTAACATTTTAACTAAAAATTAAGTTACAAAAGATTTAACATTTTATAAAATATGCAGCAAAATATACAACAAATTCTCTATTCATTTGAGTTTCCTAAGGCTAAGTACAAAAACAGTAGATTGATTTTAGAAACTTATTCTGTTTAATTTTAAAATATAACTAGTCTGCTCAAAGTGTAGTTAATCAAAAGGGATGGATTTCTGACAGCTGTTATTGTTTGAAAAGTTAATATCTAGGAATTCTGTATTGATTCAAAAGGGCATGTGTTTCTAGAATGTGTAAAGCTTTGATAAAGCAGAGATAAATTATCTGCTTTCATTTTGTACGATAAAGCTGCTCTTAATATTCTTATCCTTATCCCATAATATTGCATGCTAAATAAGAGCGGCTTTATCACACCATCAGTTTTCAAGTAGAATCATTGAAGTCAGGTGGGCTCTCTGCTCCAGAACGGAAGGAAAGATATGATCCAGTATCATCTTACTTGTAGTGGGTGAATGGAACAAAACTAATTATTTATAACTATATAAAATGAGATAGTAAAGGCTGTATAATGCCATTGATTTATAAATAGTTTGCTCATTGATAAAAGTGAGAAATTATACTTTATAAGGTATAGCTAAATTAATACTTCATTCTATTATGAATTTATTAAAATTTATTGACCTTGCAATAGTAGTGGGGAAATGTTAACAGGAACAAAGTATTCCATTTTTTTTAATTCAAAAATTCTTTTGGACTAATTATTTTTGCTTTTAAATATTTATTTTAAAAATATAAGTGCTATTGCAAAGAAAAACTGATGCACCTTTTTTCAGCCTTGAGGAGATACATTCTGGAAATAGTGAATTCACAGCATAGATCTGTTTCTGCCTCTCTTCCACCCTTCTGCACCTTATTTACTCATTTATTCAGCAAACTCTAAACTGGCACTACACACCCAGAAAAAAACAATTTTTGTGATGCAGCTGTTTCTCTAGGCAAAGGCAAAATTGAGCTGCCTTCTGTACACAAGACAGTATTATCTTCCAACCCAGAAGGTGGAGCTAATGATTTTTACAGCGAGTCATGGTGGGGTGAGGGGAGGTTTTTTGATAAAATTTGGCAAAGAAAGAGCCTCTGTCCTTTCACTGAAGTTTAGGACAGAGTTGTGAGAAACTATATGCTTGACATCCAACTAGCTGAGCGATTAATTGGTAGAAAAAAACCCATAGCTTTCAAAGGTCATAGAAGTTCTCTGACTGGTAGTCATTACTGAACTTTTATCCTATTCTCCAAATTTGTTTTCTTCCACAACAACATACTATTCCTAAATATATGCATAAAGAAATCTGCGTGTACATGCCTGAATGCTTCTGGATATAGTACAAAAATGAGCAAAATATGAGGACATGAGTCTACTAGAAAGCTAAGCTTGCAGTCCAGCATGGGGTAGTGGGGGTAGATACTCACCAAGTGGCTGTTCTCATTCRTAAAGCACCTGCAGTGAGGCCACATGAATTTAACTCCCAAATTTAAGTCTATTCCTGTCTCATTTCATAACCTTGGAAAACTTACATCTCCTCGTCATACTTCAATTTTTCCAGCTATGATCTCAAGATCAAGAATTCTCTRTATTTTTTTCTTCAGAATTAATGCTGCTTGCATAAGCCCCTTGCTATAGGGCTCCTAAATGTTTTCTGAAGAATATTACAAAGTTTTAGAAAACATAAATTTTCATATTGGTRAGCTGCTTTTTCTTTTTGTTGTTATTTATACAGTTTTGTCCAACTATCCTGAAAGCAATCATGCAGCTCCTGCAGAAGTAAAATTGAGATATATACAAGAAATATACTAGAGGAAACCACTTGAAGTCAGACCACAAGAGTAGAAAAGTTAAACCAGGGATTTTGAAAGAAAAATTGGTTTGCATTCAGGATATTATTTCAACACCTGAAACATTAGCCAACAAGCACTATTATAACTTGAATTACATCCCAGGTTGGATGGAGTCTTGCTGCAGTACCAATAGTTTGAAATTGGCTATCAGGGAAATCTAACAATGCCAAGCAGACGGAGAAGTGATTCTCCACTCCTTTCTTCAACAGAAATATTTTTGACTCATGAAAACACTTACAAAATGGAACACTTAAAAGATGAGAACAGTTTATAAAATACAGCTGAAATATTTGAAATTATATAGTGTCAAAAAGGGAATAACTGTCAACCAAATAATAAAATCCAGTTCACCAAAGTAACATTTAGAAGAACCTTCAATCTTTCCATTCTTTTCAATTCAATAATTATTTTTCCCCAAGCAAAATATTTCTTAAAGTTATTTATAATATCTGGCAGAGAAATAACAGCTCTGCAAATATGATGAGAGCTCCAAAGACTTTTGTATGTACTACGGAGTAATACTTCCATTAATCTACCACTGAAATGCATCCATGTCTAATAGGAATGTAGCATCAGTTGAAAAGCGTGCAGCAGAACTAAGCAGTCAAGTGTCAGAGGTAAAAAATATTTTGCCTGATAAAAAGTATACAAACAGAATTTCCCCATTGGAATGAACCTTTCTAGCAAGTAACCTGAGTGCCTAAGGTATACATTTATCAGTAGGATATATTAAAAGTAGTATTTTCAAGGCTGAATCAAAGGCTCTGTAGAGTACTCTGTCATCAATAGTTTCTCATAAGTAACAGCAAGTTCTCCCTGCCTCCCAAAGTTATTTCCAAAGGAGAGCTTCTTCAGATTATCCTGTCGTATTATGGGAGCCTGGCCTGGAGATAGCATCAGAGCGGATATACTTCAAAGTATGTGGCAATGCAATGAGGCAAATATGAACATAACTGAGGTAGGTCCACAGTGCAACAAAGTCTTGCCACATAGCTGCTTTGCTAAAGAAGAACTGTCACAAATTCAGGGGAAAATTGTAGAGCTAGTGTGTTTCAGTTTTACTTAATTGCTAAAAGCAGATATGTATGTATTAGTTAGAGATACGATAGCAGTCTCTCCTATTTGTTGCTTGAATCAAGACAAAAAATGTAGAAAACAAGTATTGCCACCTGAAAGATTTTGGCAACCTACATGAAACAACAGGTCTCAGCTTAGCTGCCAGTAAACAGTCTTGTAATTAAATTATTAGTCTTGTAATAAAATAACCACTGTCACTTTCTGGCAGTCTTACCATATAGTGCAAGCAGTGAATTAACTGATAGAGAAAAACAAGATAAACCAACTCTATCCAACCTGATCACCTCTAGATGTAGGACTGCATCAAATAAAACACAGAACAAGCTTACATGTAACCTACCTGAAATTATTATACCCAAACACTTTGTGAACAAGAATGCTCTATTTTCCACWACTATCAGTGGAATGCTCAAACTTTAAAAAGTAGGAATTTCTGATAGTTTGAAAAGTTTGCCTATGTGGATGTCAGATATTTCTCTGTTATTAAGACCCAGCGTGAGTTTAATCTGAAAAGAGATCAGTTGGCCTACATCATTAACACACTTCTACAAGCAGTGGATAAAACAGTTTTAAATTACCAGAAGTTGCATCATTACAGATTATTATTTTAGCATTGTTAGCCCTCTATAATATGATGTTGCTCCCACAGGAATACTGATTAAAATAGGAACCAGATGTGCTTTTCATGACCAGATTGAAAAAGATAAACAACCAGAAAATCAATTCAAATAAAAAGGATGCCCCGGGGGTGTTTCTCAAAACTGAAGAGGGAGAGTGTGTGTATCTTTTAGAAGGGTGGGGCAGGAACTGAAAAACACTTAAAAACAGAACTCTTC
>NW_028186149.1:8776864-8839482 GCF_003343005.1 Rhea americana
AATTCTTAGAATCATGGAATCATCTAGCCTTTTAGATACCTATTTTGATAGTACTCCAAAGCAACATTAACTTAACATACTGTGCACAGGCAACACTAAAACAAAGAAAAATCTGTATTTTGAGTTTTAGTCATAAAAGGCATCCATGAAAAATAAAGCTCAAAGACCTACATTCCAGTGTTTCAAAGGAACACTACTTTGGTTTACTGGCTTGTAAATATGATACAAAGTTCCAAAAAAATTATCTGCTTTCACCTCCAGACAGACCCTAAAAGGAAGCCTTATCTTCTTGCCAATCCTGATCAGAGCACTTTTTATATTAAGTGCAGGCCACTATCTGGAATCTTGAAGACTGTGACTAAGACTTAGCAGTACTCTGTTCCAGAGTAGGGCAGCTGTCTTATTTTTTGTATGAACAAGGCTTTGTTACTGCTTGGCACAGTAGCTACTCCACCCCTACTAGTACTTCACTGTGAATTACAAATGTCAAAATACATTGTATATTGAACATATTTAGTACAATACTTAGAAACAGAAGATCACATACAATACACCTTAATAAACATTTAGCTTGCCAAATAATATTTCTCTTATATAAGTTTTTAAAAACCATTAGGCAGGAGGAAGGAGGATTTAAATGAGTAGCAGCAAATAAATTCCTTGATCCCTCCTTGTACTCTCTTAAAATGACCCCCTAGGTTACTAGGGTTTGCTCCCTTTGGATCCTCCCTCTATTTTGTAGCTCCTATTTGCAGACTTCATGGGCTCATTACTTTTCTCTGTTGCTGCCTAGGTCTCACCTCTATCCCAGATTTCTCCAAATTTCTCCATTACTTATTCTCTGCCAATGTTTTAAATGCCATATTCATTTCCCTTTTCCCGTAATTGGTTCCTAACTCTCTTCCACATGCTGACACCTGCTAGTGCAGTATCAGCCCCCYGCCCCGGATCCTTGAGGACACTGACCACTCCCCTCATGTAAGAGTTTACCAAACTTACCAACTCAGACAACAGCCTGGGTGAGAAGTGGTATACGTTAAAATATTGGTATTGGATCAAAATTCCATTCTTTGAGACATCATCTGGTGTGTTTGGGATGCTGATGTTTAATAATTATTATAGAGACAATTCAGATTGAAAAGTATTAAATAAGATTCCTTACTCCYCACACTGAAGAAAGAGGCAAAAGTAGCCTGAGTTGACAGAGTAAGCACCCCTCTGGAGGCGTAACAAACAATATTTTCACAGAGCAAAATATTTCAAATACAACATAATGGTAGCTTTTGTGCATCTGCAGAAGTTTTGTGATCCTACACTTCCTCCTGCCTCACAGCACAAATTGTGAAAACAGACAACTATGATACACTCTCAACTTCTCCAACATCAGAAGAACATTAAGTTTCCAAAGTCAAGCACTCAGACATCGGGAAATACCAGAATTAGGATTGTTCATGTAACCCTAGTTAAACTTTTGTGGGCACATAAGTGATCTTTCCTTGCATGACCAACTGTACAACTAGAGACTTCTRTAGAAGATATCTTCTCATCGTTGTTGAAGTAATGGCTATCAAAGTCGTGTTGATTGTAAGTCAAAGGAAAAGGTAGGCAAACATAGATTGTATTACTCATAAAACCTCATARTCCTCATACTAGGGTTTAAGAATTGTAATAAACCCCCAACTTTTAAGAATATCTTAGGAGATCTGTCTTTTCTTTCACATCTCTTTGAGATCTTGAAATTAGTTCTTACCCTATCTCCCAGGTATTACTGAGAATAAACACAAAATATTGGAATGAGGACTTCTCAAATCAAGAAAGGAGACATTAAAAAAAAGTTTTAGTCACCAACAGGAGCAATCACGAAGGACACAGACCATTTACTCAAGTAGAAAAATTAATTTGCACCTCAAGATTATAGAATACATGTTAAATTGATAAACTACTCACCAGAGACATTTAGAGACCAAGAATTCATACAAGACACTGCCAATGTATTGTTCACATCTAGCAATACTATGAAACAATACAGGCATGATCTCCAGCGAGGAATTTTACTGAAATGTCATTAACAAGCAAAAAATTGCTCGTCAAAATTCTTAAAAAAAACTTATCAGTAACTTTTCTCAAATATTTATATCTTCTTATTCAGTGGTTTTCAGTCAAATGAATCAAAACAAAACAAAACACCTTGTCGGCTGCCAAGTCAAGGGACTGTCGCATTTTGTACCTCAGCATGATGGATTTCAGCACATAGTTTACACACAGGAGTTCATACACCTATTCATTGTAAACATTTTGAGAGGTTTTTTCATTTAGTATGCTTCTGGAAAAATCAACCGTRGCATATGCATGTATATTTATCATTTTGAAAATATATTTTAAGGATATTCGGTATTTATGACTTGTTTGTTATGCATATTTACTATTTTCAGTCACTAATCTCCAAAAATCACAGTATTTTTACTTCCTGAGTGAATACTGGGCATTCTCAAGAACAACTATTCCTCAAAGATGTTGCATGTATTTTTCAAACAYATGCCACGTAGTTCTTCATCCATGATATATAGGGCAAAAGCAAGGCGATCCGTACCACTTAAGTCCTTGTGGCAGAAGGATTGTACTGATATGTTTTCCCTCTTTTATAGGATGAAAATGTTGATTGCCAAGGGAGAAAAGGAAAATATACATGCCTTAGTCCTAGCTTTTTAAAATGTCTACCTACCTATCTTTACCTACCAAATGCTCTGCATTCCAGCTTCATAGGACAGCAAGATTTAGGCTTGAGTGGAGAAGCTTTTATGTACAGTGAGTAATCTTTCTCAGCAGTAAGTATGAAAAATTGTCAACTGGAAATAATGTTAAAAGCATAGAAATGATTTTAGCAATGTGATAGTTACGATAAGCAGAGTAAGCCAGGGCTCAAGAGGCAGATCAGCCAGTATCATTTCTAAAAGCTGTTTCAAAGCCTGCCCTTCATCAGTTGCTGGCAAAATTCAATCCTCGTGGATGCCATGAGAGAGGCACATATCCATCTAACACAGCAACAGCTGCAGCAGGAGACATTTAAATTCACAGAAGYACAGCTGTTCACATATAGAAGAGATTACTCTTTGAATCTAAAGAACTACATATACAGAGAAGCAGGAGGCTCTATTTATTCAGAACAGAAACTCTAATAATCTTTAGGCAAAGGATTTTTATATTTCAGTCAGTTTGAAATCAATGAAGTGTCCCACCCTGCTTCAACTCTCTTGCTGGAATTCTGCACTTTTGACATATGCACAATTTGTCCTGCTACTGTGAATGCAAAAGTATTTTGAAACTTGTTCTTCTCTTTTACAATCAAGCCATAGAAAAACTAGTCCATTGGTCCATACCCACATTAGATAGATGTCTCAGGAATTATGTTTACATGCTTGTTCYRGCCAAAACCTCAATTTTGTGGAACRGCATTCGTATTACTAGCACTTTACATCCTCCTCTCATACTAATTATCTACTGACTTTTCTAGTGAGAAGTTATATAGATTTAGCAGGACATTGTGTAATTTGATTACTAGTAAATGAAGGAATGGAAAAAGTGAGGAAATGTGGTGGAGCTCACTCTGTAAATTAATTATTAACACAATTTCTCTAGTAAATATTCCCTTTTATTAGATTCCCTCACTTCAGCAAATGGTTGTCAATCATTCAAGTGGTAAAGAGCTGAAAAACTTTACAGTTTTGTGACTAAATGGTGTCCCTATCTGACAGATTAGGTAATGAATAATATTAGCATTACTAAGAACTGTTCTTGTTCCAATCCACTGAATCTATTTTTTTTTTTTTTTTTTAAACGGGAAATAGCACAGCTTCGCAGGAAAACAGGGCACTTTTCCCCTACCTTATTTTGCTTCTAGAATATGTGTAATGATAGGCCATATAATTAGCTGAAGATTAGGAAAGGTCTTACTCAAGCTATTTCCTAAAATCAAACATTAAATCCACAGCTGTTAGTCAGTAGCATTTGTACCATATACAGGCCCACATTTYGTTATTTTGCATTTATTTGTACTGATCATACCTTCTCCATTAACAACTTTGCACAGAAAATAGCAAGCTACTGGAAAAAAAAAATGTCTACTTAAATTTGAAGATTTAAGACATTCCCAAATGACAAGTCATTATAAAAGGAACTCCTGTTACACCTCAGGTGCAAACCTGGACATACTGAATTATATTGAATTCTGCCGCTGACTTAAATGCRGACATAAACCTTAAACTGAAGAAGTCATAATTTGTCTCAACGTTATTCCACACGGTCACACTTTTAAAGTATTGTGCATGCAAGTCTTTAAAAAAGCAACTGCAAAGGTTAAGCAAATTTGGAAAACTGAAAATCCCATAGTTAAATCACATCCTCCTTACAATTTCTACATGCAGTAGCAATTTCTTCATGCATCACAGTTGAACGTTTTGCTGTTAGGTGAATGTACCTCAGTGACGAGGCACAGCTTTCAGGAGCTACACAATAAAATTAAATATTTGAAGATTTGATGAAAGCCTGATTGAACAAATGTAAATGGATAACTTACAGAAGGAAAGACTAGCAAAAAAATCCAGGAAACCCACACTACCTACACTGCATACATTCCTGTAATTGAGAGCCAGATGTTTGACTGTGTAAATCACTGCAGTATGACAGAAATCTGACTCATAAATCATTCTGATTTAAATAAGAATATATTACACACACATTTAAAAAGAACTTTAAGGTTATAAAGTTAAACATTCGTAAGTCAGGAGATGAGAGGGGCTTTCTTTGATAACACTGATTTGGCTGCCTTTTTGTGTATGTACCACAAACAGAGATAATTTTTAGCATCGCACTTTTCTTCACAAGTTCCATGCCTCATTTAGTGCAAAACATGGATAACTAGTATTTTGTGGATTTTGAGTATTTTACAATAATAATAAGGTTTCAAGATAGAGTATGTATGTATGTGTGCGATGAGGCTTTTAAAATTCTACCACAGAAGCAACAGGGGTTCAAAAGGGGTGGTACATACTGGATCTATCATACCCAATTTAACTGGGGAAACTCATAGCTGAAAAAGGTTGCAATCACCATGTAAGCACCTAATATTTTGGGCTATGCCAAAGACTTGCAGTGCAGGCCCACATGCAGCTGAAAAGATTGCTTCTATATAAAGCTTGGTTTCAAATCAGGATTTGGAAAAAGTTCCAGATGCATTTTTCTTCTTTACCTACTCCCAGTCTCCATGCTTCAAGCTCAGTCCTTTACTCAACTTTCTGCAGTTCCCTTTGTGAACTGTCGTTTTTTTGGTGCCAGATTCCCTCTTCCTCTGTACATCCCTAAGAGTGCCTAATCCCTATCTCCTAGATAAATTCTAGTGTTCCTAGTTCCCACCCACAGAWTTTTTTGCCCCAAATCTGACCAATCACTGCCTCCATTTTTGTGCACAGCCAACTCACCTTCAGGTGAGTTACAGAATACTTTATACGTATAAGATTACCAATCCTTTGAACATGAACAGGCATACATCCTTGTAAGATTAACAGTCACTGTCCCATTATACTTGCAGCACATTTTCACTAATTTCACTGTTAACATTCTTTCCTTTCTGAGTTTAACTGGTAGTATCTTTATGTCAGAAAATGCAACATTTCTAAAAGCAGTGCTTAATATACTGCCACCTAACTAAATGTTAACAGGTAGTTGCTAGTAGTCTACTAATAATTCCAGCTTTATAGTGGTCTAGGTGCAAATCAAAGAGCAGACCATATAATTTGCACAATCAAGTCCTTAGTTATGGGTAGATTTTAATTAGGGACATAAAGAAATATTTGACTAAGAGGACAATTTTCTATTCTCAACCAAACTCTGTTCAATTAGGTATGCAGACAGTATTATTAGATCAGTGAAGCCAGTTTTAAATCTGGGAGGGGGTGGGAAAACTGAAAAGTCTGCCATACAAAATCTGCTTTGCAAGAGGCTTCAATTAGAAGGAACTAAAATTGTTTTCTAAGATTAAGACTAGCAGACAGACAGCTAATAATGGGTATATATTATCACAGCAACAAGGCTTTATTATTGCTTTAAACTTTATTAATTATATTTTTCTCATGTTTTCTCTCTTATGAGCCTTGAAATGCTTAATTATCAAGTAAATTACAACAAGAGTTATGCTTTATATGGACAGATGTGAAAGTTAAAAAAATGTTAGCTTGTTTGAGCACTTAAAAATAAAAGACAAACTATTTGCATATCCCATTTTTTGAGTGTATGAAATATTCAGATCTGTGAATAGCTACACTCAGAGGTAAAAACAGAGCTTGAAGACTATTTCATATCTATTATTAGATCTAATTTTATTAAGATTTAATAATAACAACAGGTGAACTCATGGGAATAATATTTTTGGCAATGTTTTTAAAATGATTTTTCAGCAAAGTTCTAAAAATCTAAGTTTTAAAGTTAATTCTTTCCAACCTGCTATGTCTATAAATGATGCTGCACATCTTAAAACCAAAGAAATAAAACATATTTTAAATTAGGTAGAAGAAATCACTATATCCTAAGTATTCTGGTAAAAGTAAAACTTAAATATCAATGTGCTAGCACATAAGAAATAGAGGCTTTTCCAGGTTCATACCCAGTAATAAGATAAAAGAACTTTTCTGTTAAAAGTTTGGTTTATCATCTCAGTTTTATAAGCTTTCCACCTTCACCAAAAAATTATTGTTACAATTCTGTTCTGCTACAACATCTTAAATTACGTTGACTGCACTCCAAGTGCCCTGATGTCATCACATGTGGAAGGATTCTCTGAAGCTGACTGGCAGTATGGATTATCAAACTATTAACACCAAGGAAACATATCACAACCATATACTATGCAAACTACATTGAGAAAGGAGAGATTCATCTGACTCCCAGAAGCTTCATCTTTAGAATCCCACACTGCTTTACTCCATCCTTCAAAAGTCAGTATCATGGTGATTCATCATCCTAAGGAAATAAGCTGGGATGCTTTTACCTTTCAAGCTCATTACTGACTGAGGTAAGATATTTTAGGAAACATAAAGGCTGTGAATAAGTTATATACAAACAATTTGCTGGCATTAATGAACAAGAGAACTGTTATGTATTTGTCAATTATTTGATAACTTTTTTCTTAGTATCTCCTGCRTCCTATTCCAGTTTTCTTGTAGATTTAAATCAGCTTGACATGTTCTGGATGAACAATGGAGCAAACAAATAAAAATGAACGATGTTTCAGGGATTTGTTTTAAAAATTGCTAGGAAAAACATGTTTGCCTCTAAAAGGAGAAAAAGTAGCTTCCTAGGTGAGTGAAGAGAAATAAAAATTTATTATACTGTTTCTATTTGAATTGGAGGCCTGGGCACAATCCTCGTAACTGGAACCAAAGTGCTTGCCATTTATTTTTCATCTTTTCAGGACATGCASTGCAGCAGTGCTGTGGACAACTGCCTACCAATTAGCAGGTAGGAACCAAAAGAAGAATTACTGTAAAGGGAGTAGATTTAGTTAAAGGATGGTTTACAGTGTGAGGATTTTATGCATTTCTCCAAGTTTTCATGTTTCATATAGTCAAGAGGTTTTAACACATTTCCTCAAATACATCTTACCAAAGAAGCAATTTCTAGCATTTTAGGGGAATCATTTCTTTATTTTATTGAAGAATTGCTTGGGATTTGATTTGCAAAGTCCTGGGTATATGTATTAGTAACAAGATAGAGGAAGAACTGCAGATCAAGTCAATTATATGATCTTCCATAAAACTAAAATAGGTCAATCTGAGAGAGGAATTAGTTATGCTTGTCTGGAACAGAAGTGGACTGAATCATTCAAGGGACCTGGGATTTGTGTGTGAAATTCTGACTTGCCTACGCAGATCAAGACACAACTCTTTCATTAAAAATTATACAGTTGTACTCGTASAGTAAAATATAAAACTGAGTGATTAAATAATACTAGAGAAAAAATTTTTGGAAAAATGTATTCTGTAATCAGACAATAGGAGAACATGAAAGTTAGCAGTAATAAAAGATTAACTGACTAAACCTGACTAAACCTACAGCTAGTGCCTTCTTTTAACTACTTTTACAAAACTTCATGAAAATCTGAACTGAAGCACCAGTTCAAAATATACTTACAGCAAATGATTTATTTTGCAGAACCAAGAGAAATACATACCTATGCCTGCATATGAGTAGCTCCAGCTTTCTGAAACTGAAACTTCAGGTATGTATTTTTCCCCTCTCTTACCAACAGTCAGAAAAAGAAACAGTAAGTTAGCAAAGAGAAAGAAAAATGAAAAAATTAAGTATGGATCTGAAAGTGAAAGTTGTTACTGCTCATAAAAGACCCAGAATATTTACAAAAATATTTCTGCTTGCATCCTACTTTGAGGAGTAAAACACAGATTRCATTTTTCCTTGATTGCTTTCTTTATAATACACAGTAGATAAGCCTTCTGAATGCCAGAGATTTTTTTCATTTCTATCATTCTAAATTCAGGCWGTGGAATGGATCTGAGAACATACTGATACAAACACAACAAACATACTGGCGAAAGTGCAACTGTGGCAAATCTTTTCAGTTCCCATTTCTRGTCAGAACAGTGGTCACGGATTGACACAATACAAGCTAAATTAGGAACAGCAAGGATCACAGTTTACATGGGTAAGCCTTAATGAGAGCCACTTCCTTGTGTATCTATCGGAGGCATCCAACCTCTGAAAGGCACACACCTGSTAATCTTCCATATGATAAGAGGTGTATGTCAAGCTCTCTGCTGCATTAGGAAATTATAGTTGAGTCACAGAACATGGGAGACAGCCCAACAGACTGAAATGGAGATAATGAGAAAGAAAGTGGATCACCTCTGGACTTCGAAGGAAAATGGTTCAAAAAAAGATGACAAATCAAGTGACAAATGGGATTAATCCAAGTGAGCTCTGAGGAAGGTGTTGAGGACTTTAAGGAAGGAAATGAATCATTCTCTGTGGTTGTGTACAGAAATGACTGAGTAACATAAGGTCCCTTRATGTCATACACCTTTGATGCTCATTTTGGAACATTTCAGTGACAAAAAGCATAATTTACTATGTCCCCCTTACCACAAGGTGGCACATATGTACTCCCTATCATTTTTAACTACCTCTACAGTTTGTTTCAATCAAGTTTTAAGAAGTAACTGTTCCTATTTCTRAAAAGAGTGAGGAGCAGGGGCAGAAGAAAGAACAGAGAAGGACCAACTACATAATAACACCAGTTACAGACAACTCCAGGTTCTTGATAAATCTATTCCTTATAGAAAACCAGAGTTTCCATGTGTTTTAAAAATGCATTCATCAGAGTACCAATAGACTCTTTTAAGGCTGAAATGGAACACAGACTTTGGATGCCAGGCTAGTGCCACAGCTGAAAATTTAGCATATAGCAGCAGAAAACCCAGCTTATTTAGCCATTACTTTGATCCTCTACAATTTAAGCCTGCAGGCAATCCATCAGTCAGTGCATGTGGTACATAGGTTTTACTTGCATTGCTGCAACTTTTCATTCTCATTTGCAAGTTTCAGGACCTAATAACTACAYAGGCTAAGGAAGACTGTTCCCTAGTAGTTTTTTTCTTTCATGCTGATAAAAGTTGTGCTTGAATGTCAGACTCTGAAACATCCAAACATACGTTCTTATTTTCCTCTAGTGGGTGATTAAATAAAAATCTCAGTGATTTTCTGTGCAATTGGTCCTCTTTTACAAGTCTACGATATACAAACGTGCCACACAATCTATAATGACCACAACATGCCCTCTCCACCGTACATAATGGCCCCACATTTCATTCATCCATCAGAAAGGCAGTAAGCAGAGTATGAATCTATCAAACTGCAGAAAAGATTTGAAAGAAAATAGAGATGTGTGCGTGTGAAAGACAGAAGAAGGATTTTCTTTTTTAAAAAGAGAAAAATAAAGAACAGAAATGCTAACTGGCCTGTGAAGCAACTCTACCTATAACCATAGAATATATGTTTTTACAAAGTAGATTCTTGGARATTTAAAGTATAAACTATGTACATAGCTCCCTCTGATGACCACTGGACACTATACAACACAAGCCTCCTTTTATTTTTGTTCACGGATTCAACTGACAGCTGACTGGTTAAATTCTAATTGCTTCCAAGTGAGGTCAGCAAAGGTATTTATCGAAAAGGATTGAACCACAGGCTCAACACACATGCACACGCACGCATAGGCACATGCACACCACCTCTCTAGCGTCTTGATTTATGGAAACAATTATAATTCTGGGGGAGTCTTTCTGAGCTGAGAAAGTTTGTAGCTACAATAGAGTGTCTCATGTTGCAAAACGCAGACAACAGAAATGGAATACTTGGGTATCCAGCTGTTATCAACAGAAACAAGTAAGTTATCTGTTCTTTACAAGAACATTCAACAGTTACTAATAGCTAATAGCTTTTATCCTGATTTCTGTGTGTTAGATGCCAAAAGAGTGTTGAGTAATTTTTCTATTAATAATCTGAAAAATGCAGGCRTAAAAAGGAAGGAATAAAACTACGTGGTCTGTCTTGAAATTTGGATTAGAGAAACTTTGTCTGATAAAATATGGCTAATAGTGAAGATATAGGTGTGAAGTAATMAACAGTATTTTTCAGTGCATGAGAGCATAGTTCAACTGAATTAGTAAGGATTTTTTGGAAGGACTTAACTGAACTGAAGACAGAAGTATGTTTACAATCAGTTTAAATGTCTGTTTATGCAAAAAGCTATATAAAGATATCTGTTGTATATACATTTGCATGTTTTAAAAAATCAGCTTATACACGTATGCATGGTACATTTCAGTAGCATAATATATTCTTGCACATTTGTAACAACTGATCATAAAGACTTATACATGCAACTTCTCTCACAGATCTTTTACTTTCAGTGCAAGCAGCAAATTCAAGTAGTACAGAAGGTCACAGCAACAAAGGTTTTTATAACTTGTGCCTTTAAAGGATATTTTGACTGAAAAGATATTTAAGAAGCTCTTCCATTTCACCACTAACTATTAAGGAATAAGGATCAGAATTCTAGAAGAGGGAACAATCTCATTTAAATCAATCTGTAACTCAAAGACAGAAGGCAGGTCGGTGACCTAAGAGCAACAGTCTTCTTGAGATTTAATTTTCATTATGTTGTTCATGAACACCCAGAACACTGCACTATAATGCACAAATGGATACTGACATGGATCCTGCCAATTTTGCTCTACAGATCATACTTTTACATTATCTTTCTAATGGGCACTGTATCTTTAGCTTGCAATGACATGACTCCAGAGCAAATGGCTACAAATGTGAACTGTTCCAGCCCTGAGCGACACACCAGAAGCTATGATTATATGGAAGGGGGGGATGTAAGAGTGAGAAGACTTTTCTGTCGAACTCAGTGGTATATGAGGATTGATAAGCGAGGCAAAGTAAAAGGAACAAGAGAAGCAAACAACAACTACAGTAAGTATTATCTTTGCTTTTGCTATTTGTCTCTAAGTTTTTTTAAAAAAATCACATATTGTTTCCTATCCCTTGACTTACAGTAATTTCAAAATAATTTTGTATAGCATATAAGACAAGGTTTCCAATTAATCCTACAGCAGGACATTTGTTATTGATTTTGAAATGCATTATTTTAAATACTACATTGTAGATCTGCTAATGTATTAGTTACAGCTGGTAACTGTTAGCAAACAGAGAGACTATTTTAACAAGTGAATTAAGTTTGTAAGTATAAAAATGCATAACCACAAATTCTGCTCATAAAATACTTAAGAAACATTAAACCACATTTATATATCATTCCACAAACTACCTACAAGTTTGGTATGTTAGAGTTAACAATTGAAATACATGCAATATTAGAAAGTTTAATGGAAAGAATTATGTAAACTGTCTTGCAAAATCTTTTAGATATTTTGCCAAGCCAGGAACAAAATCTATTATAGCTTCTGCAGTTCATTATTACAATGATCATGATGATGAAAAAATATTCTCTCCTCTTTCTTCCAAAAAGATGACTCATCTAGAGGGAATGGACATATAAAAGTTTGCAAAGTTCTACCAAATACATTTTCTGAACTGGCAAAAGAATCATTGTTCTAGAATATATTTTTCACACATCTACCTGTATAACTTTCATTTACAACTTCTCGAAGGCATCATTTTTACATTCACTATTTTTGCCAATTTGGCTTTTATGTTATCACAAATATATTGTATGTTTGGAGAAATATCACATCTCCATTAAAAGACTATTTTTAAAAAAATATAACAGAAAAAAGCATAGGATTATATCAAATACTTTAAAACAAAATGAGAAGGAAAAAGGGTCAGGGACATGCTGGTCTAGTGCTTATAGTCAACTGAAAGGACATATCTGTCCAAAGATACAATTAAATGCAGTTTTAATATATGTTGCACACACTATTGTGCTTTATATAACAGCAAAAAAATCATACTTCAAGAACTGTTAATGTGTTTCAGCTTTTAACTGAAGATGACTGCTGATTTTCTACAAAAACAGCACTTTTCAAGGCTAAGTGCCTAGMTAGTGGGCTTCATAAGTTATTGTTCTACTTCGTGACTGCATTATGTGGCACCTTGCATGGCTAGAACGTCATTGACTAATGATACTGTTTCTTTTAAAATTTGTTTCTGTACGTCTGCTTTCTTCCTACACTATATTCTGTAAAACYATAATGCTCTGGAAGGTATCACATGTGCAGAGGCCAAATAATTTATTTGGTCCATATTCAAGAGTCTCACTAAATTTCAGGAGGACATTGCCAGAATAAAGACTTACAGGGCTAGTTCATAAATGAAATGTTGGTCCRTTAGAAATCAATGGAAAAACTGTTACTGTTGAAATAGTTTCTTTTTTTTTGTAGAGAAATGAATATCCATTTTACCCTTTTTTTTAATTAGTACTTACAAAGAAATACTTTAAAGAGATTACGACAACATATAGAGCTAAATAATTATATAAACTTGCTCTTTGTGRTCCCATGCTGGTTAACTAGGGACTTGGTTGGTAATTTAGCGTTATTTCAAATTCAAGCATTCTCAGCAGGATTCCAGGCTGCTGAAGCACACTAATGATATCCTGAAATGTTCTGTAGTGAAACCATTAGAGGATATCAGGTTGACTTGTGCTAAAGGCAACCTATTTTCTTTTAGAGTTTTTTGAACACTTTATGAAGATTTACTGATGCCAATAAACTACTGCAAACTATAGGACTTTACCTTGATTCATTAAACATTTATACTGAAATAAAAAAAATTTAAACTCTTTTTTTTTGGTAATTATAGTAGTTATCAGGAGAAAAAGAATCATGATTTGAATGGTTTCTCTGGTAACTGAGACGCACTATGATGTGCTGAGATGTCTCTACTGTATTTAACTAAAGTATGTGGGAAGTCTCCTACCATATTAAAAGTCTCTMATCGCAATTTATCCATTGCACACTAGAAAATAATTATGTGAATGCTTTTGTTGGATAAGCAGAATAGGGAAATACAGATGACGGGGACTGGCAAAGTCTGAACAGTGATAATATTTTCTGAGAAATACAAAACCTTAATATTGTAAGTCTTATTTTTATCATACCCTCTACTCAACRGGATATGTAAAAAGCCTTCTTGAAGATGTTTTTATGGCCCTATACCAAAACACATTTAAAGAATATGACACAGAAAAAAAAAGACTGCACTAATTTGCTTTCCTCAAATATATTTTTTTAAACACTAGAATACTCAACAGGCTATTTTTATCCAGGGACTCTGAAAAGCATCACTTAAAAGTTATATGCATTACCAAGACACATTAATCTGTGTGTTTGTTCCTGTTCTGTGATCTCCAGTTCTAAAATTTTTAAGTAAATAGTAAATAAGACCTGTTTCTCAGGATGGAATCCCAGAACAGCTGTAACCAAATTAATCAACAGCTGTCAAAAATGTTGCTCTGAGAAGTATCTTCACACTTTATTCTAACTGTCCATTTATATATCCATTTATATATCATAAATAATTTTGTATTATCATAATAATACAAAAATAATTAAATTCTCTACCTTTCACAGAGGAAACCCCAACTTCCCCTCCTATATTAAATGGAGAAATCCTGTCACCATGATCCTTTACATTAAGTTATAGGTGTGAGAAAAGGAATCCCTTYGCCTTTGGAATCACTAACGTAAGATACTCAAATGAAATCAAGAAAAATTTCACACTTTTACTATCATAAGTTAATAAAAGAAGCTGCATTGACAATCTTGCAAAATTGGTAACATGTTTTCAGCTTATGAGTTGTGAAGTATGAACACTGTGTACAGCAATCATCTTCACCATTTGAAATGTTTGTAGAATGATGATAACATCATTATTCTACACCGTTACTTTGGCAAGTGCCAAAACACATGGATCTCTTTTCATTAGTCAAGACTACAACAAAAGAAYGCAAAGACATCAGGGAATAGGATCTCTGCAGTAGGCTTCTGCAGTCTAGCTTCTGTAATAAGTTACAAAAATATATATATATATGTTTACACATGCCCTATAAAAGCAACAGGTGAAACAGGAAGCTGTAACACTGTCTTTACGATATGGATGCAAACCGCATTATATTAAATATACGGATTGATATTCCATGACAAAATTAAATACTTAACCAAATCTTTACTCACTAATCATAATTAATCTATCTGTACTTATCGTTTACTGGTTTCAAAATGCATTAGAATTTAACTGCTTACTCCAAGTAATTTGTGTACCATGTCAATGCAAGAAAATTGTTGAATTCTATCTATAATATTCTATCTGTAATAGCGATGACCTTGTTAGGTACCCAAAGAACACTTATTCCATGCACACTTCAGTAACCAATAGAACCTTCTTGTGGGCATAAAGTGGTAACTCAATAGTAAACTAAGCAAATCAGGGGACAGTGATTTCCTAAGCAGTAGAAATCACTTTACACTTGACGCAGAGTGAAAACTGAGAGTCATATACTGAAAAGCTAAAGTAAGCATCAGAAAACAGCAAAGACAGAAGACCATCCAGTACAATTTGTAATTTCAAAACATTTCTCTCTTTGACAATCATTTATTATACCTTGTCCAAGCATAATTTGCTTCTTTAATTCAAAACTAAATTTTCTATCTAGTTCATTTAAAATGATGCAAGTGGGGCACACTTTTTAGTTCATGATTAAAAAGTAAGAGTGACAGAGCAGATGATAGTGATAACCTGGCAATCTGTTAACTCTCCATCTTTGATGTCTCTATTATTGCTCAGGGTTTCTTTAATTTCAGCTTTGTGTTTATGAATTTTGCCAGATTTATTTGATTTTGTACAGAAAAAAAAAGAAGAGACCCAAACCAGAGTTTATTTTGACTCTATCCAAGAGGATTTACAGCTACAACTGGATGATGCTTTAGGACTTTCCACGCTCTGTTGCCTTTGGAATCTCATTTTAAAGACTTCAAAGGGCCTTTTAGTTACTAGAAAAGCCTTCCCGGAACCTGAGTCCTAACATGTCTGATCCTATCATATTCCATGTGTGCTCTAAACCCAAAAAGTGCCTACTTCCTTTTTTTCCCGCCAGTGGATGAAGCCAAAAACATAAAGAAGAAAAAAAGATAGTCTGGTGATATCTTTGCACAAACTGGGACACACCTTACACTGGGAAATTTGTTCTATTTTCATCAAAATCCAACAATTTAGTTTTCAGTATCATTAAATGAACTCTACCTCATTTTTCTTCAAAGCTAGACCCTAAACTGATAACAAAATATATTTTAAATGCATTTTAGCAGTTTAATACTCAAACCCACTTAGAAATCAAAGCGATTTTCAATAGCATTTTATATATACTTTTTACTATAAAATAGATGTTGGGATATGTATGCCATGCCATTATACCAAATTTGATTTTTGTTATTTAAATACATATTACATAAAGAAACAAAAGACTCAATATCTAAAAATCATAAAATATATTTCAAGGCAGGATTGTCAGCATGCCCAGCAAATTTCTCTCAATAGCTTCAGAAGCAGTCAAGTATTGATGTTCCAGATTCAGTTAAGGACTATGTGCACTCTAACCATATAGAAAGTCTGTCTTTGTAACTGCATTCCTGATTTTTTCAAGGTTTTTTAGTTCAATCAATGTGCTGGCCTAAGCGGAAGATAAACCTTGATGTACTTTTGCTTCACATTATTATTCTGCTGATCTTTTATTTCACCAGAAAGGGGTTTAATTTAATGACAATATATGTATTTCCTCTGTTAACTTAACATACAGTGCCAAGATGGATTTAAGCAAAGATGCTGTTAGCAGCAGCAGCTGAGGTATATGCCTGGCTGCCATCTTTAGCTGACTTTTTGATAAGAATAATTTGAAGGAAGTGAGAAGAAGAAAGGTGGGAATAAAGTCTTGAATCATTGCAGCAGGATTCTTCAGAGCCCATCTATCTGTCCAGATCAGGATTCAACTGGCACAAGATGACAGGAAAGGATGACACAAAGTGCCATGAAACTCCAGAAAAATTTTTGAGTTTGCTTCTTAAATTGATACCAACTTTTCTGCGTATGGTACTTAAAAGTTGAAAAATAAGCAAATAGGAACAGTAGCACTTTATACTTGCTCTCTGAGCACTGTGTGAATGTGTAAGCTGTGCAAGGGGAGAACCCAACCTCTGAGCTTGTGCACAATTAGCTGCTTCCCAAGCTAATTTACACCACATGTCTGTGCRTGCTTCAAAACTGGGAGATAAGCTAAGAGCATGCAAGTAGTAAAAAACCTTTAGGGTGAGTCTACTCAGCTAAATTGATACACTTGACTTTAATATACCTTTGTAATTTGGTTGTGACTCTGCAGTTTTTTTCCGAATCTCTCAGTAGTGAGGTTTATCAGAAATGGAAAATATTACATTACATTACCATCCATCAAATCTAGTAACTAACTGCTGAAGTAGTTAATGGATATATTTGTTTAAAAGGATAAATTACAGTCCCATCACCCACATAGTTTTTTTCTCCTCATTGTTTATAATTTATGAATGTAAAAAAAAAAAAATCAGTATTGTTTCATTAAGCATGTTATTGCTCCATCCTGAAGAAAATGTGCTGAAGTGGCCTTGACCTGAGACTGAAGAGATTTGAGGCTAATCCAAATTTTAAGCAATTTGTTTACAGACTTTGGGAGAAATTCTTCAAACTCTCTGTGCCTCCATAAAGGGGAATTATTTGCCTCTGTGTAAAGAGCTGTAAAAGTTATTAGTGAAGAAATCACCAAATCTAGAAGAGAATTGTGCAGTAATATTATAGACAGTAAATACTATGGAATATAACGGAATATTAATTTCAAACTAAAATAACTGAAGTGAGGAGCTGGACAGAACACAGAGCTTAAGGGAATCTCAAAGAAGCAATTTTCCATACTGGTAAACAGACTTTACAGTAACTTGATAGAATATTTAATTCCTAAAGTACTCTTTCTTGGGGGGGGGGGAAAAAAAAAGAAAGAAAGAAAAAAAAGAAAAAAAAGAAAAGAAAAAGAAAATCCAGACTTCCCTCTTTGCAGCTTCCAGCCTTCTGCATTGAGTATCTGAAAGTGATTTTTAAGATTTCTAGGATCTTAGAGTACTGAGCAAAGCCCTGTTTTCCCTTCCATCCTCCTTTAAGTTCAGGAGCACCAAGACGTCTAAAACATGTAATTATACTGCTCCACACTGCAAGACTTATCAACTAGTAGTATATTTTGGAACATTTTTCTCATCAAAACAGAATCAGTTTAGCCAAATGAAGGCTGTAACTCTTCTTGGGTGGCACACTGCTTTCATTGCATAATTGACTGTCTATGACTATATTTGGCAACGGTATTTCAATTGTCTTTTTTGACCTTTATCTTTATTTTTAATTTTTAATTCTGGAAATGAGCTGATGGAAAGGTCAAGTTAGCCTTCTGGTGAATGTAATTTAGAAACATTCTTAAGAAAAAGTTAACAGTGAAAATTCCTAYGCCAATAACATAATAGAGGTTAACACTTACAGCACTGGAATGTCAAACTTCAAAACATTCATAACAATGACATCATTTACACAAATGGAAAATATTCTTTGTAACAATTGGTGTTGAAAAGTTGGAAACAGATATTCACAGATGTGTCTGACAACTTCATGAAAACAAAACAGGCAATAAAAATACCAATGTAATCAATAGGCTCTCTTAATTATTATTTAGCTTTTGAAACAGAGMACAAGATTAGGATTAAATTCTAGCAGGGTTTCTTTACAATATTCACATGCTGCCTAGGACACAAATCTAGTACCTGCACAATTTACCAACAGAACAATGTAGGCCAGTTAACATCAGTAAAGTCAACTTATTGCAATTGGGGATTTGCGCTTTTAAATTCAAAGTTATAGTGGGAATCTAACAATTCAAATTAAAACTACACAGGCTGAAACGACAAAAGAATCTAGATGTTTTATTAAAAAACATTGTTTTTTTTTCCTTCAGTATGCTGCTTTTCAAAACTCATCACAGTCAGGATGTCAACAGATCAATGCAAAATCATAAATGAAAACATAAGCAGCATGCCTGTGCCACAGAACTTATAACCACAAGAACATCTAAAATAGGGAGAAGTAAGAATCACCACTCATCTCCACCATTAAGATATTTTTCAAACACTCCCATTAGCTGTTTGGTTGGTTATTTTTWGACAGTCTCCTAACATTACTATTTCAACCCTTAGTAACACACTCGCCTTACCTCACTTCCATTTTTGGTAAGCTGTCTTGCTTTATTTTAAGTATGCTAATAGACACTGGGAGGTGCTATAGACTATAAAAATAAGCTGATCAGACTTGTCCTCAAGTCATTTTAATACTTGGGAAGTTTGCTGCTTGTCTAGCTAGAAGGTAATGTCTTCCACAAAAAGAAAAAAAAACCTCACTAAGAGGAATCATATGTTTAATCTGTGCTAATTTACAAGGTTTTTTTATTATGACCTTTAAATGCCAAATGTCATTTGACATTTTAATCAAACAGAAGTGATTGTGTACAGTAAATATATCTAAAGGAAGAACTTTATGATTGTTAATGGCAGAAATGATTATACATGAACATATATATTATCTAGAGCAGGAAATATTAGTARAAAATTTCACAACTTACATCAGATCTTAACACAGTTGCATGTGTAGCTGTGCTGTGCTGTCTGTAGCTGCTCAGGTGACTTGGTGTCATAATTTTGTAGGTTATTTGATGCACAGCTGTAAGCAATGTAGTGGTAAATGTAAAGTTTTTTATGCTTATCAGGTGCATGGAAATCTCCACTAGAAGGGCCTTCTGGCTTCTTGGATAGCACATGGCATACCATTTGCATTACATGATGGATTTAGCTGTTGAGTGGTCTACATGAACTCAGAGGCACAACGTTCAGACTTTCTGGCTAGCCATTGAGCATACGGATTTAGGAGTGAATGCTGATATAGCTAACTCGGAGAAAGAAGGTAGCACACAGCAGAGAATGAACCAGTACCATCCAATCCTGTTGTAGCTTCTGCCACAAAAGACCTTATAAAAACAAAAGCTTTACTCCCGGTCAGAAACTCTGCAGAAAAACAGAAAGGATTACTTAATTCTAGAGAGTACAGTGAGTACTAATAGAGCTGGAAAGTGCAACTTTCACCAAAAAGAGCAACTCCAATTCCACAATGTTCATTTGCTTCTTTCCAAGTAGCTTACACCATTTAGATACAGCACATAATGTGCAAGATTATACAGAAAAATCCAGACAGTTCTTGAGTGGTTATTGGTGAGATTTTACGGTCATTTAGTAAAACTAGCTATGTAAGTCTARGAAGTAATTTTTTTTAGTGCAAATACATGAATTTTCTCTCTCTCTCTCTCCCTATATATATATGTATATACTCTCACACACACACACACATTTTGTAGCAGAGAAACTTGCTTATTAGGGCCACCTTGCAACCAAAGACAAATTTATGCTGTGGGAAAGGCCAGTAGAAGATCTTCCTCAGCAGCAGTGCTTTATGTTTACATTACGTGAAAAACCAGCAGGTAAGAAACCTTGAAATGGCTACGGCCATGTCTTTTTCCAATGCTGCAGCAAAATATTTTATCCTTCCCTAATGTAAGGATAGAGGCATAGACGAGTCTGTGGCCAAAGTGAGATTCAGCCTCATTGAGCTCTCCAGCCAACCTTTTAGCTTTCATTAGTGTGGCACCCCTAAACAATAGCATGCTACAACATAGCACAAAAAGAAGTTTCTGCACGTCTGCAAACATATAAACTACAAGCATGACAAATAGCCAAACAGCACCCTGTCCACAAGTGCTATTATTAATCAAAACCTAAACTGCATACTATTTTAAGAGGCTATTTTCAAACTAAATGGCAACGAAAAGCCATTCTTCTAATTCAAGTAAATCCCCACCTCTATAATTGAACCTTCCACATTTTTAATAGCGCGCAAAGATCCTGGCCAATATTTCTTACTTCAGTTTAAAACCAAGAAGAAAGATRCACAACAGCTAGAACAAGCAAGCACTTATTTAGAACACTCTGTAACAGTGTATACAAGGCAGAGAAAAAGAAAGGTTTTCTTGCACCTTACATCCAAATTATGATTTCAAAAAGACTATTCATCCACTTAGGAAACAAATACTGTCCACCTGCCTAATCACGTAAGAGAAAACATGACTGGAGGCAGGAACAAGTCCRTAAGAGGAGAAAACCATGCTGAGAAAGAGAACAAAAACCTTTTCCCTGTAAGGAACCCTCCTTGCTTGCTGTTGGCCAGCCCCAAGGAGCTGGATGGGCCCTGCTTCCTCACACTTAATAACATGCAACTGTACAGGTGTTTTGAGCCTCTTGCTCTCTTTTACATCCTGCCACCCTGCAGTAATGGCACTGTGTTTTCAGGGTGCTAAACAGCAGTTTGAGCATCTGTTTCAGCAGTCAGGCAGCAAAATTTTATTATTGAGACAATAGTATGGTATGTTTTTCTACTTCGCTACTAGCATACCAGCCATACATTTGGGTGAATTGATGTTGGAGTTGCAGTCATTAGCAGGTCATTAGTTAACAGGAAGCCAAATGTCACGTCAATTTTGAAATCTGGCTTAGGAGAGTTTGCTCAAGTTATAAAATAAATGTCAAGAGTCGTAGGCTACCTACACTGGCCCCTTTAAATGCCTCTTAAATTGAGCAACAGAAATAATACAACTATTAAAAAAACCACTATTTTAAATTATTTTATATGCATTTCAGCCAGAATGTCCAAATTAGCAAAGTGGTGCCAAGTAAATTGTAAATACCATAGCAAAACTACTGAGTACGCCTTCTTCTCTGCATGCTTGTGTGCCTTGAGAAATTTGGTCTGTAATACTGAACATAACTGTCATGCAACAATATTAGAGGAAATAAAAAGATTACCACATCTTTCTAGGAAATCATGCTCTGCTAATTTTTTAATGAAATAATCCAGTCTTTTTAATTTGATTGCGTCTATTTTAATCATATTGTTCTGGGACAAATTCTGAATAATTTAATGAGAATTTCTGAAATGGCACTTTTATCCAGAAAGAACCCTGGAATCAATACTGATCYATACAAAAATGCTAATGCTATCATCACTTAAAAACCAGAATTTAGAAGGTTATTTTGTTACATAGAAGGCATAAAAACTTTAATTTAGTAAATGGTGATCAACCGAGCTTTGATCATTTAAAAGAATGTGATGAGTTCCAGGTCCTATATAAGCAGAAAATAATCTAGGGATGGAGGATATACTTAAATATAATGGAGAAAATTTTCAAAAACTTTTAATACTTGTGAAGCTAATAGCTGTTTTTGCCAAAATTAACCTCATTTTTTCTTAGATATCAAAAAATTTCATTGCTGACATTACAAAAATCTTTTTTTTTCTTTCCTCTTTTTCCCATTAACAGTTCATTTTTTCTTTCTGTGATCTCTTTTTTGTTAGGGATATCCTGCACTAAACAGTTCATCTATATATGAGAAAAATTTAAAAATATTAGTTTTGTACAAATTACATAAGAAAGTAATCATACTTATCTGCCCAAACAATTAACTATGTGAGCTCCAAACTCACATAGGTGAGTCTGCACATGCAGGAAAATGCAGAATATTTCTGCCTCTATACAGCTACACAGTATAAATACTGAAGATTTTGGATCATGAGTTATTAGATTGTCTTCGGATTGTGCGGCACACTTCCATACTTCAACACCGCAGTTACACATACTTTCTGTGGAACTCGGTGTAGCAAAGTGGAACTCCCAGCTGTAGCTCCTGTTCCATGAGCTGACTCTCTTTTGGCCCCAGGCTCACCAAGTGGAACGGTGCTTTTCGTATTTTCCCCTTAATTTCTATCCGGCAGTTCCATCCTAAATTTGCTTCTGTTAGCAGATCTCTGCAGAATCATGTATACTTTGGCAATCATATGTGCTGCATTCTACCTCACAGGTGGTCTTGTACAAAAAAGTCTGATTTGAACCTCATCAGGGGGATTGTGCCATGCTTATTTCATTAACATAAGTTTCTACGTTAAAAAGATGTTCCCTTCTCAGTTGTACAGTATTTGACTGAACCACACTCTCAATAACTACAGAGACGTAATCAACCTGAGAAAATAATCATTTGCAAAGTAGAGCATTAGCTCATTTTTTCAGTCTAGAATCGAGATTTGGCTCTTCCGTTCATATTGGTTTACTGATAAACTTCAATGAACTATCTTTAATAGTCTAAAGAGTTGTTTTTGAAAGCAAAGAAACATTGCACAGCTGTGGAGGAGTTAAGTTACTGACTAGTGGAAAAGCTATCTAACCCTGTGATTCATCAAGGAAAAGTTTGCTCAGGAGCTGAAAGACCCATATTAGGAAAGAGAAAAATATGTGCAGTTTGTAAAAGTCTGGCTCTACCAAAATCAGTATGAGTTACTGATTTCCTACCAATTGGTTCAGGAGCTAACTTAAAGGATGCCAGATAAAAAACTACTGCCACTACAAATTATTTTCTTTGCTTTAAAATATGCAAATATATTAATATTTATTATAATATATAATTATTATTACACAATATATAAAATATTAGTAAGATGTATTAAAAGTAAAATACTTTAAATTCTATAACCCTGGTAATATCRACTGGCCATAGAGAAAAATGAAATCCTTGTTTCATCAGTAATCGCTTTCTGACTTTTAAGTCAGCACTTCTTATTTGTATCTTACTAACATCTCTGGAGTAATGTTGCTATCTCTATTTATTCTGCTACTCAGGATATGGGCTTTAGGATGCAATACACCAGAATATATCCAATTTAGGATACTCAATTTAACATACTTAGCTATAACTTTTCAAACATAAGTTAGCAAATATATGTGCAAATTTATTTTTCACTATAGAAGATATTAATGGATGTTAACACTGCATTTTCTAGAGCTGTATCAAAACCACACAACCACATACCTATACTGAATAGAAAGTGATTCCATTACTTACATCAGATAGACTTTATAGATATATAACAATCTATGTATGTAAAACTTTTTTATGGTGTTATATTTGCATCCACACGTGACTCAAGAATACAGCAATAGTCACGGATGAATTAAGATGAAATAAAAAGAGCAAAAAGACAGAAACACTTTGTTTCACACTGTGCAGCAAAACCCAACATTTTTCTCAATTTTGTTACTTTTTCTCCAAATTCGTGTTGCAATATGGTGGAAGTCACAAATGCTTTAAGCAAAAATAAATAAATAAATAAATAAAAGGTTTCTTCATCATCCTAAGTTACTGGAATATCCTTAATTGTTTCAGTCAGAGAAAAAAAAAAAAAAAAAAAAAAAAAGAGCTTTTTTGTATGTATTTTAGAATGTACCAGTACCTGTACTGCCAGGCTCTGTGCTGGTTTAACTTTATGGTCTTCAAGAGAGTTCTGATAGGGCAAAATTTCCTACTGAGTTTAGTGTAACTGATCTTTCCTGTTACAATCACTAGGGAAGCACAGCAGCCTAAGGTGATGATGTGCCTCAAACGCTTTATTTGCTTATGTAGCCTCTGCTCCTCAGCCCAGATATAATCTAATATTAAAACCCACCAACCCTCATTTGAGTTCTCTAGCCCTATGACCCTACAGAAGAAATCTCTACCRTGTTACGATTTCCTACAGAGAACTTATTTTACTCTTCCTTACTTGAATAAGGTCCCTGTTTAAGCCCATTAGCTGAAAAGTATGTTTTCATATATCTACATATCACAGAGCACCTGCTTTCCAGATTTTACAGGAGTCTGTATATTCTGCTATGAATTGCTTACATATTACTTCTATGGAGCTCCTCAGAATTTCATGATATCAAGACATAAAAAAACAAAATAAGAATTATGCCAATTGTAGCACAGAAAATGAAAAGTGAAGAATGTTCCAAAGGCTCCAGTCTGAAGATGTTACCAAATGCCTGAGTGGTATTTTTTCAAGATCAAGAGAAAAGTATGTCTTGTGCCAATGCACTACATTGCAGTCTATCAAAAAAAGGAATTTGAATATTGTTAGAGATGGAAATTTGCAATTCTATCRATATAATAATATGGCTGCTGGATGGATTTTATATTTATAATTTAATGTCTTAAATAATACTTTAACGGACTGTTCATAGATAATTTTATAATAAAGAGTCAYACTACAGTCATATAGCACCTGTGTGTCCTGAGGGCCAAGAAAACAAACTTCTGCAGTTTACAGGCACAGGCATAAATCAGAGCTAAGTTTTTAAGGATGTTACAGTAAATAAAGATGGAKATAGGCAGCAGCACCTACATGAAAACCCTTCTTTTAAACTAGCCTGTAGATGGAAGGACTGGGGTAATGTGAAGGATCAGCTGATAACAATGCAAGGCAGCTTTTCACCTTCAGAGTTTCCCCTCTAGACCTTYAGCTGATATGAACAATCATAACTTCATTGAAATAAACATAACTGCACTGATTTACACGAGGATTACACATAGGATTAGACCAAAAGCAACGAGAAGCTAGGTTGTGAATACAAATCAGTAATTCATAATAAAAATATACTGTTAAACTTATGTTTTATGTTAACTACYCAGTTCATTTATTTCGCGACTTTACATTTTAGCCATGACTGATAATTTCTCTTCAGAACACAGCATCGTTACATAGTGACACACTGGAAGCATGCAGACTGTGCTTCTAGAGTCCTTCCTTCCAGTTTTCAAGTACAAGTAACTCCCACTGAAAAGCTAATAATGTTGTTTCTTTGTAATAGTTGGGAAAAACTAAGCGCAGAAAGGCCGTGGTCAAGCTATGGCAAAGGTAACAAAGCTGACCAGCAGCAGATGCTGCGGAGTGCTTAACGCTGTAATGTGATAAGCAATCTCGAATCAGGTCTCATGGTCACCACATGTGCTGTTTTGATAGCATCCTTCTGGAATTGTCAGCTCATAGTACTACAATAAAAATAAAATAAATTTAAATAAAAATAAATTTATACAGCAGAGGCATATGTGTTTACAAACCCATCACCTTTCAGGATCTACTACAGGCATGGCATTACAAATAATTCATTCTAGAAAATATTTACGTGACATTAGTCACAACAGCATTTTCACAGACTACAAGATTATTCACATGGGCAAAACTAAGTTGTGTGCATGAATATTTGTATCATTAGACCTAAAAGGGTAACAGGTAACAGCTGATTTCCTCTACATCTTAGCATCTGAAGTCATTACAACAAAATAGTTTGTTTTTTGCATCTGAAAACTTCAGCTGCATTAAGAAAAATTAAAAAACATAAAAATTTTAAAAATACACAAATAAACACAAAATAAGAGAGAAATTTGGCTGCCACACCCTTGATATAGTTAGTCCAGTAACAGTAGTTGTTTCTGAATGAAAGGAATAATTTTCTCCATTGCTGCCGATGCTGTTTTTTCAATTTTGACATGAAACTATAGAGCTAGAAGCCAACTAAAGATTAATTGGAGGAAATCAACGTATTTGTAAACATCTGGTGATGTAGACAAAGACAGAAATTTTGAAATTCTGCATGTTYGTAAGTCACTGGCAAACATCCTATGGATTTCCCCACAGTCAGGATTTCACCTTAGACAAAGAAATTGTGGACTGATAAAACTGTTTGTAACTAGAGGTAAATTAATGACAATTAAGACAAGGAAATATTAAGCTCAAAATAAACTACTTCTTGTCTACTATCAGTAGATAAAAATCTACTGATCGTTGAATAACGGGCAAACACCCATTTTGAACTGTATAATGAGCAAGACCTGAGAAAATTCCAGGTTCAAAAATCATTATTTATTTAATCACATTTGGATTAGATGAATTGATTGCTTTGGGTTTTGTTTCGGATTTTGTATTCATTTTGTTTTAGTCTACATTTCAGTTGGTCTGTTGTAGATTTTGCAAGTTCAACTAAAATCTGAATTATTTGTCATTAGCAAACCCAAAGAATTTGAGAGACCGGATCATCTAGATATATGTCCAGTAATGTTTTGAAGGCATTAAGAATGAGACAGCTGGTTTCTATCACTACCCACTCTGTGGTGCAGCAAGAGGTTAGCACAACTTTCTTAGCAGCTTCTTGCATTTTGAACCCTGAAAGGAATTACATAGTGCCTGCTTGTGTTCTTGTAGATGCTGTGATTAATATATTAAGATGTCTGGCTTCAGCTATTTCTAAACCAAGAAACAAGCCTGGAGTGATTGAGTTTCAAAATTGAACAAAATATTCAGTTGGATAATATTTGCTCTACCTTTTACATAAGTACTTAGCTTCTTGTTGTTCACTTTCTCAATTTTACTTGTTTTATATAATTCAGCTACTAACTATATCTGGAAAACATTTTCACTATTAAGAACACATTTTACTTTGTATTTAAATGGATTTTTCAGTTTTCAGCACTGAGCATGTCATTGCGGCCATTTGTGAGCATTTAAAAATAGTACTTAGTAATGTTTGTCAACAGTGTGTAATTCTAAATAATCCTAAAAGAACAAGAAAGGAGTTTTTAGATTCAGTTTGTCTCCAGTATGTGACTGTAATATTCCTCTGTAAAGCCTATGCCAGGAACCAGTAAAGCTGTGACAGGAATAGTTGCAGACAATAAAATATACAGAATAAACCAGGTACATCTCTAGGGTGAGTGAATAAAAAAGAAATGTTCCTATAAAAAAGAACAGGCTTTCATGCAAATGTATTTTTGCCTCCTTTAACTTCGAGAGGAGGCTAGCACCTTTTGTCAGGTAATATGTACATAATAATTATATCATATTTACTACTGTCCATAGCCAGCTTATACAGATACAAAACATAATATCACAAGAACTTCACAGAATATCACAAGAATTCTTTAGAATACAATAACTAATCACTGACTTTCTCACACAAAAGACAAATGATATGTGCATATGCTCTCCAATTTTCTTAAGAAAATCAGGAGAAAAAGTCTTCCAGAAAGATGTGATAAATGACTAATTTTATGTCAACTATGATCACTAATTATACACATGAAAGGGAGAAGGGAATTTAATCAGCATTGATACTAGGAAATAATATTAAGACAGAAGCCTTTTTCCAGATGAAAGTAGAATAGTGATAAATACCAAGGAACAAGTTAATTTACTTGAAGACTTTTGCATTAAGGAACAATTTGGAAAGATAGGAGACTCTGGTCCTATGTGCAATTTTCCAAGCGTCAGGTAATCAAAACAGCCATAAGCACTGAAACCCTAAATTTGTAAACTGTTGTTCTATCCTCCTTTATTCCCCTATTTTTAATATCAGTAAATTAAATTATTAATGCCATAATAAAAGAGTGCTATGTCAGACTGAAGATTAAGACTTTGGTTTTATAGGACATAAATTCTTAACTTACAATCTTAATTCTAAAAATACACATTTTTTTCCAGTATAAGCATATGTTTAGCTCCGAGGCAATTTTTACCACAATGTAGTTTCCAGCAAAAATGAGAAGTGACTAAGTACTGTATAAGAAGCGGTTCAAGAAAATATTTACAAGAAATGCACAGCGGAGATCAGCAAAAGTGAAGGGTTTTAATGAATTCAATGACAAATTTATCAGTCTATGCTTGCTTGGGGCATGGTATTCAGTGGTTGATACTATATACAGCTGTCCGCAAGACAGACTTCTAAATTGAAGTTCCAAAATTTTACAATCTACTTAAGTGAAGAATGTCACGCTCCCTTTGTTTTCAAGATCAGATTGAGAGGCATACTGGAAACAGAGTGGTTCAAAGTGCTAACAGTCCAAGGAGACATACATAATACAGAACGCAACTTAGAGTCAGAATTTCCTAGATCAATTCTTATTAAACCATCACTTACAAAAAGGAAGGAAGCTTTCCTTTGATATCGAAGGCTACGTAACCCACCAGCTTTAAAGGACAGTCAGAGGTTTTACAATAAAGAGAAGTATTCTCAGCCATTCTGAACAATTTCTTTTCAGCAATAAGGAATCATACACATTTTTATTCAAGAGAATATTGTGACTGAAATCCTTGCTACAATACTTAGTGGAGATAAAGTTTACAAAGTATTGTCAACTGATAAGCACTATTTTACATTTCTCATTCAATTTGAAAAGTAACTGGAAAAGGTATTATGGATTTTAGTATTTCTCACTCAGACTGCAAATTAAATGGGGTAAGGTTCTAAGAAAAAGAAAGGTTCATTTCCTAAACATCAGTCTCAAAATTCAAACCAGATTTTTCTTCTCATGCTGTCATACCAGTAATACAATTTCAGAAAGGTCAGATTATACAGTTGATGATGCATGTAAAACTGAGTAAATAAATACTTCAAACAGCAGACTCAAAATTGGAATTTAGCTTACTCCTTCCTTTTCTGTCATAAGGGTGAACACCCAAAAGTCCAAGTACAAATGCAAAGAAGAAATCTTGTAAGTAAAACAACAACATTTCTAAATAGTCATTTTAGTTCCCTGTTCTGCTTTGTTTCTTCTGTTTGGTTCTCATCTTACCCTTTTTATGCTATCTTCATAGCACTTAGCAAGTTAGTGGTTTCTCTCAGAAACCATCACATGGCTTAACTTTCGTAACTATCTTATCTGCCAACTGTTGAACACCACCAATAAAATGGTTTACTATTAAGTTGCTCTATCTAGCAATCCATGTATTGAACTGTTTTGGGGATTAACCAACAGCTTAGAAAATTATGGGCAGTAAAATGTCAAGAAAGCAAGCTTTAAAATGATCAATAAACGAAAATCCACCATAGTAGCAAAATAGATGGTCTTTTGCTTATCAATTAGTTGATGTTTTAAATAGCATGCCTACTGTTTTTCTGCCCATAGAATTGCAAATAAACTAATCAACCCTCAGTCACTTACGCTTAACCAAACAGCTGTTCTGAATATGAACTTSCAGTCTTAGAAGCTAATTCTGCTACTTGAGGTGCCTGACCAAAAATATGCTGCATCAAGTCCTCAAGGAATAAATCTGTATTGTCTCTCATGGTTCCTGAGACAACTACAATTTTCCTGCTTGAAAATTAGGTACAGGAGGAAAATGGGAATTTTGAGTGCTTTGGACATTTGTCCATGATATCCAGATGTCTGGCACTGTACTGAATCGGTAGCTTCAACTGGACTATTGAAAATCCTTGACAGATCTATTGTTTCTATGCAAATCATTTCTAGTCATATTTATAACTAGAGTGCTTCAGACATTCTACGCATGAACAGTAAAGGCATGCATGGATACAACACAAAGCCTCCTAATAAAAAGCTTTTTTTAGCCTTTCATATTGGTCTCTGCCATAAATAACAATGTATTTTGCAGACAGTTATGCCATAAAATCTAGACACTAAGTATCACATGGAGAAGTAAAAATAATACAAATAGAAAAGGAAAGTAATAGTGAATGTATGTACCAGCTGGGGTGTGCCTGTCATGTAACTTGTTTTCTGTTACCATTTATTAAAACCATATCCATAGACTGAAAATTCCTGCTGTGGGAATGATCTCTACCCTGTTGTTAAAACTATTATAACACATAGTTTTATATCCAAATCTACTTACAGAGCTTAGGAAAGTAAAGTTCTATGTGGCACCATCTTGGAAACTCACTCTCATTAAGGACAGTACAGATTACAAATGCAAATTCTAAATTTTATCAATTTATTAATGAGGGGAAGGGACAAACAATTAAATAATCCTACAATATCTTTCAAATGAGGTATTTGTGCTAATCTTTACACCATTAGGCTTTATATTTCAGAACGAGCATACAAATTCGCTACCTAAAGATGAACTTTAAAATAAATATATTTTGAAAAGTCATTAAGTAAGCTGAGCAAAAATTAATGCTTCATATATACACCCTTTATTTTTTCAGAAGATAAACAAAGCAGTAAGTGCTTCTCGAAACCAACGACTTAAAAACTATCCAGTGAAAGTATTCACTTATTTTCAGAAAACAAATATTGATAGAGTCCTCTGGGAAAAAAAGTTTAAAGTCCAGTTTAATAAACCAGCTAATGAACATTACCATGCTGGCTCACTGAATGCACTAGTAACACCAGTAAAGGCTATCAAAATTTTCCAAATTCCGGATGATCGACCATCTTTATTTGTACTTTGTTGCTTTAAGAGACACAATTTTAACTAAATAAACCCAGAACAAAGGAGTAAAAAGCCTTAAATACCATTAACTTCTTTCTTATGATCAATGAATTGAGTATTTTTCTTGGCCTTGAATCACCTCTAAAGGTCACTTGAATTCATGAATACATACCCCAAATTTAATTAATTAGAAACAAAAGTCATATTTAAGAAGTTTCATTCTGTTTTGACTTATTCTCCATCCAAGTCTTTTCTGCTCCCCTTTTGAAGTTTCAAACACTTTAAGACAATGCTACCTAGGAAAGGGTGTTTCAAAAACACATTCCTCACAAGTGCTTAGTTGTTGGTGCCAGCTTTTATATCGTTAAACATCAACAGCAGACTAGTTTTTTTCAGCTTCAATACACAGAGAGGCCATGCGAGAGAAACTGCTATAGTATTAAGCAAAATTCGGTACTGTAAAGCTCTTAGCATACTTAAAAATTCGCTTTAGATATATTAGCTAGTTTGGAAATTCTAAGAGTGTAAAATAACAGCTAGTTCCTGCCTATTTGACTTTTTCTTTCCTTAAAAACTCTACTTTCCCTTTTATTCCTTCTTTCCAGCATTTAGGAGACCTAAAAGCCACAGTAGCTAAGCCTCCAGAAACATTTTATCATAATACATGTACCTAATAGAAAATAATGCTGTGATAAAATTGCTGAATGCCTCATTGAAAAAACGTATTTGACGTCAAAACTCTTCTTCATATTAGTGTCTACAGAAACACGTACACTAACAAGTACAGGAGCAGTGACCAGAAATGCAATGAGATATTTCATGAATATCAGCAATACATGAAACATCTAGAAAAAGAGCCAGCTGATAAGGGACTCAACAAAATGCATACTTTAAAATCTCTTTCTGTATCTTCTTGAATAGTCTTACCACCTTCCTGTTATGGAAGCTCTCTAGCAGGTAAAAAATATCTAGTCTCAGAAGTTCTTTTCTCTTCCAAGGAAGCTTCATTGAGCAGGCTGTTCCCACCTCTGTTTCTGCAGTAACTTGCTGCATTTATTGTGTTTTGGGATTTCTTTGTTAGTTTGTTTTTTTAAAAAAACAGCTCTCAGATGTATGAAGAATTTGTTTATATTATGTTTTTGTACTCTTTCAGACTCCTGGCTGCAAAATGATTAACAACAAACTTCTCTAATCTTGCAAAATCACACTGCTTTCATTACGTTGGCAAAGATAAGATACTACTTTTTGAGGATATTGTGGGCAAACAAAACTATGCCAAGTCAGCTGTGGCAACATCCAGTTAGAAATTAGTTTAATATAATCTGTAAAAACATTCTATAGTAACATAAGCAAACCTTTACTTAAAAAAAAAGAAAACTTCATGATATTATTAAAATAACTTTTAAAGAAAAAAATAAAAAAAAAATCAATATGAACTTATTAATTATAACAGAAAAAAAATACTAATATCAGGTGACTCAGAATAAAATTATTCAATACCATTTGCCCAAGAAAAGGATAATCTCACATGAGAATATTCAATTTTGTATCAGTGACATAGTGAAATGCCAATTTTTCTAGCTAGATCACCAGACCAAGGTATGGTCCTGTCCTCCATCTCACAATCACGGAATAAATCCAGAAATATAAGTATCTACTTGTAAAGCACTGACAAACCACCATCTTAGACCACAATGCCAGTAAACGCAAGCAAATTGTCTCAAAAAACTGAAATAGTTCCACTCACTAAAATTGTTGCTTCAACCCAAACAGCTGTTTTGTTTCAGTTTTTTCTCCTGGAATTTCTATCAATTGTCTGATACTTAAATGCCCAAAGTGACTGAACACACTGCAGCCGGCATCTACAGTCATCTCCTCCTGCAGAAAAGCTACTGTCAGTCTCAGCTGAGTGTCAGTAATCTTTTAAGTACACTGGACAATTTCAGCTCTGCAGGAAACTTCATTCACTCCAGGAATTTTAAGCTACACTCTATACACTGACCATGCAACCACATAAAATTGTTTGGAATTTCATATTGATTTTCTAGCAACTACAATTGTTTTCAATTTTGTGGGTCCATTTTCAGCTTGCTTACTTTCTGTCTTTAATCTGATTTCTTTCCCAGTTACCTCACTGTAAATTCAACTCTTCTCTTAATATCTTCTGAGCATTTATGTGGATCCTTTAGATAAAGTAATTCAAAAACACAATTTAGATTTTCATTTTTAAACTCAGGATACTTAAGACTTTCTCATCAGCAGCATCTTAGCAATTTAAGCTTGTCTCTAAAGCAATTTTGAAGTTATTAAGACAGAATATTTAAATGGAACAACTGAGAGGGTTTTTTGGAAATAAAATCTAAATATAAGAAATTTCCCTTTCTCATCATAGCTGGGTGAATTTTTCCTTTTCATGAACAGAGATTGAAAGGATTAGAATTTTCTACTTCAAACAGACRCATTTAGGAATGGGCTTGCTAAAACAGATTTGACAATGAATAGTGTACTATTACAGTAAAGAGGAGAGCAGACTTTCTGATTTAGGCTGTAGTTGCTTCTTTCTCATTTGTCTAAAGTATCYGGTGCTAAATAAATTCAAATTCAGAATATGAACCAGTTTGCAGTTGCTCTATTTCTGTGCTTTTACAGAAAATATTTTAGCTTATCGTACTGCTCCTGCCTCACTGAAGAAATTACCATTTGTGTAAAATCCTTGCCCTACTGCGTTTGCCGAGCTCCTATTATTGACTTCAGTGAGGAAGAAATTTTTGCCTTCATCTATAAAATCACCTTCAAGCATAACATAACACAGTAATTTTACTTCCATTACTGTTTTTCTGTTGATGTTGAGATCTATCTCCTTCCAGTGAATCTGCCAATAGGCATTAAACATGAAGACGGAAGTACAGCTACATTTAAGTTCCCAGTAGAGSAGCAAAGAAATTAACACGTTTTCATTTTGTTCATGTCTTAGAGTCATGTCCTAAAGACAGTCAAAGAAGACRTATTAGAAAAGACACTCTAGCTTCAGCAAGATTTTCTTGATTCAGGTTACTGTTCCTTATAAAGTCAATCTTTAGAGTATATTGCTGTTTTGTTGTTAATTTTAACACCTTCAGTCGTTCAGAAGCAAAACACTTCCTGCATTTCTAAAAAATGCAGATTACCCTCCAGTAAAGTAAAATTTTTCTATGGCCAATTCTATTAAAAGGTGCAGAAATTCATACTGTTTCTTTTTGGGGGATTGGTTAAGAGACAACAGAACAGAGTCAAATGTTATTTATGTGAGAGTTAGCCCTAATTTTGGGGGGCATCTAATTGCTTAAAGTTGTGAAAATTATATAATAATAATGTAGCAAAGAGTACTAAATTCCAGCTTATGAATCTCAAATGATCTGTCTTTAATTATGAAAAATGTACTGGTTTGTATGCACAAAAGGCTCTGAATACTATAAATCTATTACATATATTGTCCTTTCAATATATGTGTAGAATATAATTTTGATAGCTAATATTTTATTTTATTTAAAGTGCTTCAGATTTGTCTTACAGGAGGCTTACAAAATATTTCAGCATCCCCAATTTCTATTTTTAACTCAAAAGTTGGAAAAAATGCCAAATTCTATTTGTATACTCAAATATCTTGAATAAGTGCTATGTATTCACCTTCAGGATAAGTTTTGTTTGCCCACACAGTTATGATTATTCATTCTTTAATGACAACCTTCTGCAACCTCACAACGAAATGATAGTACAGCAAAACTCTTCTGTAAAGTTTCCATATATAGGACATTTTTGTCTGAACTGAAAATAAAATACAAAAACAAGTACCCCAAACCAAAATAAAGTAATTCTTACAAGTTAGTATGAATTTCATCATCCACTTCAGGGGGAAAAAAAAACAAAACAAAAAAAAAACAAAAAAAAACCACCTAAACGTACAATTCTAATAATAATATTATGTTGGGCAAAAGCTTTTGGCATTTCCTTTTTAAAAGTAGCAGTACTTCTTACTGCTGTAATTTCAGCCAACAGCATCTTACTCAAGGAAATCTCAATTCTTATTAGCGTAATTTGCGTTACAGAATCACTCTGAATCTTTTACTTTTTTACTCCTGTATAAATAGAAAACAGTTTTGAAAAGAACTCCTCTTAAGATAACAGCCAACACAGGCAAAAGAAAAAATGAACATAAGCTGTCCCTGTAAACATGCAGATTGCAAATTACTAGATAGTCTCTAGCCATTAAAATAAATCAAGCTCTGAATASCCTTTGGTGGAAATACTGGGGGCAAAGAAATAACAACTCCTATTTCGTATTGGCAAAGTCTATGAAAAGAGAATTATCTGATATTAATCCCAGGCTAGGAGAGAACTGGACTTGATGACCCAGAGATCCTTTTTGCTCTTTTGTTCTTTGTTTGGCTAGATACAGATGTGCATCTGTTCTTCAGCCTTCACTGTGGTTTCTCTCAAGTGAAACTTAGATGAAATTTAATACATTTTTGTAAGTTTCAGTTAGAAATTGCCCTTTGCAAGAATTGTTGTTATGCCTGCCGCAGAGTGGAACTTCTCAAAGAATTCAGAAAGCTGTATTTAAAGTTGGCTTAGCTTTATAGTGAAGTACAGAACTACAAGTGTTCAGAGAGACGAATGCTCAGCAAAGCACATACCAAGAAAAGAGATAACCGATCCACTGGTAGGGAAATAGGAAGAAAAAAGCAAGCAATAACAGGTTAGGGCTGATACATGAGTAAATCAAGGAATAAGAAGAAATTAAAACAGAATAGTAAAGACATCATGGTATAGAAAAGGTATAAGTAAGAAGAAATTTCAGATACTCATGCCATCTTTTAGAAGACTAATTAATGAAAAATTATCATCATTTGTGGTATTGACTGTGAAAAGTCAATACAAACTTGAAAGAGAGAAAAAGAAGGTAGAGAAAGGCCATCTCTCAGACCACAGTGTAACACAATATGATTCTTAACATTCTCAAACACCTACTGAAATTGCAACAATGTTGTCAGTATTAGATCAGTGGCTATGGATGGATGCACTAAAGAGTTAATTCTGGATCTCTGGGGCAAAACGTTCTTTTGGGTAAAAAAGATTAACATAAGTAGTTCTTGCAAAAATGTAATATTTAATCTCTCTCTCTCCCCTCCATCCCCACTCCTTAGCTGCTGGAATCTGCCTGTAGTTGGCTGGCTTTGAAAGACCTCTTCTTTTGGGGGAATGAGTCATAATACAAATCCTACTACATACAGCTTTGTAGGTGACTCAATATTGGAAAAACATGGSTCAAACTCAGAAGTACAATTCTAAAGTATTACTTAAAACAAACATCAATAATAYTTAAATTTGAAAGCTATCTGGTGTTCCTTAATACCTTATAATATCCTCCTGCCTTCACTCAGTCTTATTTTTTTTTTTAATCTACTGAAATACATATTTTATGCTACAGATAACTTAAGCGTAGTRTAACAACCACAGAAAGCTGTCACAGATACTCATCAGCCATATAGATTACTTTATTTTCATCTACGATAACTTCAAATGTTTTCTGTGTAAAATATTTGAATAAGTAAGTTCTCACAGTAGCTTTTAATTGTTTTCAAATGCAGGTATCTTTAGAGTTTCTATTGGTTTTAAAAGCATGCAGGGTCAAGCAAATCCTTTATCTTATTTAAGACACTGTGGTCTGTTTTCTATCATTTGCAAGTTCTAAGGTTTACTCTTGTTCAAGAAGATACAGCTAAACAAGTCTTCAAAATACAGGCTTTACACAGATTCTGTGAATCTTGATKACTACACATATAATCCTTCCAAATGAAACCCTGAAGTTGATAAATTCTAAGATACGCTGATTTTTTTGAAAACAAAAACTACTTATACTAACATGGCAACCTCAGAATATAGTAACTAAAAATTATCACAGAGATTTCTTCAAGTGATTTTGTGCAGACATGTTCATGTACAGATTTTTAAAGTCTAGCTTGTTCTTCACATGAATAAATACGTATTTTCCTGTTTTCTTTTTAAGAACCTTTGCTGCATATATCCATTAAACACAGAAACATTACACAACATTAGTTTAATTAAACCTTGTAAGTTGATTGCAGAAACGAACAAGCACTTTACAGACATCACTGTGCTTCTTTGCAGGTATTCTAGAAATCAGAACAGTGGCAGTTGGAGTAGTGGCAATCAAAGGAGTGGAAAGCGAATACTTTCTTGCAATGAACAAGTCAGGAAGACTGTACGGAAAGGTACGGATGCAAATTTTTCTTGATGCACAATCATCATGTACTATCTTAAAAATACATAGTTTTAGATAATCTTAATGTCATATCTGTGAACTTTGTTTAAAATGATTCCTAACAAATTAAAAATGTATTCTATGCTTTCCTCCTAATTTTATGCTCATTTAAAGATAAAGCAATTAAAGTTACATCCTTATTAAAAATGTGAACTACTAAGGGGGAATATGCTAAGCTAAAATACTCAGTTAGATACTTGGACTCAAGACTTGTAATAAATAATACATATTATTAACATTTTTAATATATGATGGACATTCTTCTCATCTTCCCTYATCTTTGTATTTAAAAAACACGTGTACTTAATTTACTCTACACTATTATTCATTCTCAACAGAAAGTATGCAATGAGGACTGCAACTTCATAGAACTGATTGAAGAAAACCATTATAATACATACGCTTCTGCAAAATGGACACACAAAGGAAAAGAGATGTTTGTCACACTAAACCACAAAGGTGTTCCCATGAAAGGTAAAAAAACAAAGAAAGAACACAGAGCATCCCACTTTCTTCCTCTGGCAATATCCTAATCATAAATGATCTATACAGAACTAGTTCCAGCAGGAAGATTATTTTTAAGGAGACTATTTGACAAGGTATCAAGAGAGGCTGGAATACTACTGAGAAACTGAACAAGCTGGACTTGCGCATTTATGTTTATTTTTAAGAGACTACATGAAAAAGATTTGAAAATATACACAAAACCAGATTTACTAACTAAAAGTTGTAAAAAATTCTAAAGAGTTGTACAATCACTATCGTAGTCATTGTAACTGGGTAGTTTTTAAATTAATTTACCCTGAAGAATAAGTCATGACTTGATTATCTGATAATATTTTATTTAAAAAAAAACTATCTGCTTCTTAAATATGGCTGCTATAATAATAATAAGCAGATGATAATGTTGTGTAAAATATGTCAGACTTAAAGGCTGCTGGAATGAGTTGTCAGATTATCAAGTCAACAGTAAACGTGGAGGTTGAGCAGTATTTTAAATACTTTCCCCAAGAAACTGATATCCTATACATAAACTATATGATCAGAAAAAAATATAATCCTGTAAATGTTTATTGTTGTATTCATATAAAAGAGTTAGTTTGGAAAAATTAAGTTTACTCTACTACAAAATGTTCCTATCTATTAATGAAAAAAATACCTAATGCTGCTCTAAAAGATGTTTCAAAATAGTGTATGTAAAATAAGAATAGGAATAAATAATGTACTTCATCTCACTTTTCACAAAGTAACATTTTATATAACGACGAAGCAAAAATTCAGACATATTATGGTTTTTTATGTAACATATCCTATCTTTTGTATAATTCCTGTTAGGGCATACAGCTTTTAATACTGTTTTTTCCATCGTTATACATGCTTTTTCTGTTGTTACAGCATTAAACTTTATTTTAAGTTGTATTTGAATTTATTGTTCTAAGTTATTTAAATGTTATTTATAAAGAAAACTTATTAAGCTGCATCTGTTTCATATGCTTTTAATTCTAAAGGAATAACAAAATGGTCTGGCTGAGATGCACRAATTTTTTCTGTGACCAGACACAAAGTCTAGTACACAACCCTCTTGCCAACATACATTGGATGGCAGACAAAAACGACAGCCTGCAGCAAATCTCACAATGGACTTCTCTGTGGGAACAATGTAAAAAATCTTTGCCACATACTCACACTAATTGAATTTAATAGCATGGCCATAGTTACATCAGGAATAAAGATGCAGAAATTGTACTAGCAGGTATAGGACTCCGTAAAGAACCTATATGACCTGCATGACTAATTTCCAACTCCAGCCAAAATCAACTGACCCGATGAAGAAAAGATATTTTAATTTATTAGCTATTAAAGTGTCCTAGTAGGTCATCTCATTTCATTCTGCTTAGTATGTCTACAGGTTTTCTCGTTATTATGATACTTGTACACAGATAAAGATCACCAAAAAATTAACTAAGATAACGCCTAGATAATCATCATCAACGTTGGATGGAGTCAGGATAATTATGAAAGGACTTAAATGCTTTATTTCCCTTACGAGTGTCTAGAGCCTATCAGTGTTCTGTACAAATAAGATTCATTCTTTGTAAATACAGTCACAAAAAAATGTCTGCAAGGATTTTAGCAATCTGTTAAACAAATATTTGTTTAACAAATACTTTAACTTGGAAATCATTAATGATTTTTGACTTGCTTATGAAACAAAGTGTAGAGATAACTTGATCTATGCAGAAATATTTGTCCACACAGCAGTATCAGTAAACCTTCACTGCGCCTTTGCCTGTTTATCTATCACTTCTTCACTGAATAGAATAGACTGCGCTAGGAAAGAAACATTGTTGCTTTAAGTATATGTCTGAACTACCTTCTGTGAAAGCATAAACACCGTAACAAAATTCACACCCCTGATCAAAATTAATATACCAGCAAAAGTTTCTAGACCTAAAAGCTAGGTTAGTTCAAGTTTTGAAATAAAATTTTTAAAAAATTTCTCACTGAGATTGTTTGTATCTAGAATCTCTATTGAAGCTTGAATTAAAATATATTCCAAAAAGCTTAAAATTCAGTTCAGAAGCAGACTAGCTCTTCTAAAGATCTTTTTATTGGGTTATTCAAGAATACAGGTATACAGTCAAATAATTCTTGAATCCCACTGGTAATTCACACTTTTGATATATACTTTATCAGATGGATTACTACATGTACATCACTATCAACAGAGGACTTAGGACAAGAAGGTGCTGGCATGTGCATTTATGTTGAAGTGAAGAGTAGTAAAAGGAAATGCRTAAGTAAAACAAAATCAATACAAGAGATGTAACAAGCAAAACTGAGCTTTCTTTGATTAATTTGGAGAGCTCGTTTGTTCGTAACTTGTTATCGTTTTAGAATCTCAAAGGTTGCTAAACATAYGAGTATTAAAATTCATTCTTCTATATGGACCAACATCTGGCAGGTTAACTTCTGAGTAGTGGGTGGATGTAGAATGGAGTAGTATATAYTTCTACAGTAAAATCTGCTTATTTTAATCACCTCCAACTAATAACTACTTACAAATTTGACCAGATCATTTTGGTATTACTGAAATATATGTTTCTCTACTGAACTTCTGAAATAAACCGACTGCATATTTTCAAAYGCAAAACATGTTTTCTTATCCAAGGTAGTATATACAGAATATGTATTATTACACTATATACTATCTATTATATATTATAGAACATCTGGTTATTTTTAAGTTGTGAAATCATTAATAATTATTTTTCTATACTGCACTTCATTCCCACTACCTGTAAGATGATTTATCTTTTATCCTGTACTGATCAAGGGGAACAGGCTTGCATAGGCAAGCCCTATGCTGGGCTTTTTAACTTCTCTGTGAATCCCTTTCAGTAGTGGGAATCACCTCCCTAACAGAAGTCCTTATAGTAACAAATACAATATCCTTGATATTAAGTCTCCTTATGAGACTGAAGATGAGTGAATTACCAAACCATCAGAGCCACATGGTTGCATCATACTGATTTTTCATTTATACCCCGGGAATTCCAGGGTATGTAGCAGAAACTTCTGTGATGCTAATCAARTGATCTGAGATCAACTACCCAAGATGATCCTTGAATTTTCTTTTGTAAGGTTTATCTTTCAGATTTTATTGCGAGAAGGACACAGTCAGACTTCTGTAATTAGCATCAGTATGTTTTAAAGCACTTCTGGCACCAGCTTTCATGCAGTGTAATATCCTTCTTATTTTTTTCCTTTGAAAGAATAGAAATGTATGTTATCAAAGATCTTTAACATAAAGCTATACTGCATTATTTTTAACAAYTTCTTCATGATAATACTCTATATCATGAACAGGCAATGTCTGTCAAGATTTTGTGCTTTACTGGCCGCACTGTATAGGCCATCATATTCATTATCATCCAGGCAACAAGAACTGAAAATACCAATCCACCTACCAARTAACACAAAGGACTACAAGGAACCCAAGTAATTTCCTAGAAAAATTCTTTTGAGTTAACAGTTTTATTTTGTGCTATAAAAGTAGATCTTTGGAATCAAATTCAAACTACTGTGGCAACACATGTTCTGCACTCTGTTCTTTGTAGCGGTGCAAACTTATAGTCAGAAACGAGGTATGGAACCGTAGTGAAATATGCACTTTGATGAGGTGGGGATTGCCATCATAAGGTATTATTTATCCAGCTATCTGAATTATTCTGCCATAAAAGCTGACAATTTTTCAAATGCTGGCAACACCCTGCCTTATTTTCAGAGGGATGCCATAGCAATCTCATTTAAGTAGAACTCTGATGATCCAAGAAGCTTTCAAGCTACTGCAGAACTAAACAATGAAAGAATACTTATGCAAGGCAGAAATAGTAGGAATGTAAGTGTGAAAGCTAAGAAAAATACAGCACTTGTGCAGTGGAGAAAGCAAGAAAGATAGAATATGCATAATGTGAAGAAAGATTCTATCCAACTGCAAGAAGAGAACACAAGCAACAGAAATGAAAGTGGGAACAAAGATAATTAGCAGAGATAACATGCATAGAAACTGCCAACARAAACTACAAGTTAGAAAACAATCAGAAAAATATAGGTGACAGAAAAACCTGAAGGAAGAAAAAGAAATATATCTTCAGGTAAACCAAGGCTGCTTTAGGTTTTACAGCTGTCACATCCAAAATGCATCTCGTGAATGAATGGCTCTGGAAAAAATACTCAAATGTAAATGATGTGATCCTACAGTAGCACAGAGTCATACAGCCTTACACAGTGCAATAACTTCCTTATGCTGACTAAGTGGAAGAGGGGTCATAATTGAGAAGAATCAGTATTTTGCCTTTCTTTTATGTTTTCCCTTTCATTTCTTCAGGCATTTTATTAGTCAAATAGACTAAAAGAGTAGAACATACACCAGGTTGTTCTATTCCAGTATGTAACGGAAAAGGTAAATAGAAAAGCCAACTGAGAAATTTTCTAAGTATCTTTAACTTAGAAAATCAGTTCTAAAAGAAAATTTCTTTCCAGCTGTAGAGCGACTGCCTCAAAAAATGCTTTGGATGTTAAAAATGGAGAGGAATAAGCAGAAAATTTATAATGACGACCAACAACAGCAAACTACTAAAAGATAAAAAAATCTGTTTTATTTTTATGGGTATTATTCAAATAGACCTCAGAAATCCTCATAGCAGCCTCTCACATCAATTACCTCACAATCCAATCTTAAAATCGATCATACAGCATGCCATATGGGAGGAAAACTGATTCATGTGAAATAAAAAGAAAAAGATATACCTGYCTGGATATGATTCATTACTAATCTTTATAATCCTAATTTCAAGAAAATYCAAATAAACTGGGCTATGAAAGTCAATGTCAATTGTAATTGCTTTGTTATTCCTACAGTGCACTGGCTTAAATCTATGTTTTTTTCCATGTTTACCACAGATATTATGAAGTATGAATAGACTGTGGTTTAGAACYGAAATATAAGCTCCTGTGGTTTAAATAGCCATTCTATTTAGCCACCTTCAATAACCATTCACATTTCCCAGAAACTGTTCCATTACGCAGTCCCTTAAATTTAATTAACAAGGTTCTACTTACTTCTTACCTTTTGCATTAGTGCTGATAAATAGTCTATGACACAGAAATGAGCTAATTGCATCTGGAGAATCTTATAGAAGACTGTAAAAGCTCATTCCTCAGAGGCTTTCAAGACCTGACTAGACAAAGTCTGAATTCAATCAACTAGACAACTAGACAAATTGGTCTGAATTCAGTATGGGTCCTGCTTTGAACAAGAGATTACACTAGATGTCCAGAGTCCTTCCAACCCAGATGAGTCTATGGTCCCAGATGAAAGTAGTTTTGCTTAAAACAGTTATTTAGAATGTAGTTCAAACTCTGAACAACACAAAACATGAAATCCATGTATGAGAACAACTACACATTCATCTCAAACTGTGTCTATATTAACTTGTGTGTCACTAGAGGTGTGTAAAATGGAGTAAATACATGCTGTAATAAAATAAACAATGAGAAAATTGGACAATTTCCATAGTCTTTAAAAGACATGATATGCTACAAGATGGCCTCACTTATTTCTCTATTGCAAGTACTTTAAAATACCACCATGCATATAATCAATTACTAAACAATGAATCAATTCAGAAGTTATGAAAATATCTGTACAATGTTACTGCTCCAAATAAATACCTGGTTATATTTTAAAAATGACTCTAACAAATAATTTTGATGTGATTAGTGCCTCCACAGGCAAAAGAATTTGAGAAAAAGATTAACWTGTTTTCTGTATGAGCATTTTGTTGGAAAAAAAATTAAACTTATGTTACATCGATGAAGTAAGAGAGTAACAATATCTCCCTTCACTCAACAACCACTATCTGACTAATCTAAATACTACATAAGCATAGGTAATTTATCTCCTCAATACTTAAAGAATCATAAGAATTTCATAATATTTAACAGTTATAGGAAATGCAAGTTACAGGTTAGATAACTCTCCCAAAATCAGTAAAGCAGCCACCATCAGAGTAGAGGTCCATGCTTAGCACTAATATTACACCTTTTTTTTTTTTTTAAGATAACATTTAATAAAAGAGAAATTCATTTGCTCACATCACTGAATGAGTTTTCAGAGCTAACAGTTATTTAAATTAAATGTTCACTTAAAAGAGAGAAAGTGAACTCACTAAGAGAAACAAAGTCTCTACTATTAACAGAATCATTCTGAAGAGTAGGACTGTCTTTAAAGCAGAAACTCAGAAGGGAAAATTTTCAAGGAGCTCATGAGGTTTTAAACAAGACATTAACTTCAATGGTATTCACATACATAGCTAAAACTTCTGAAAAAAAAAACAGCATAGGCTTAAATTGATAGTCTTACATAAAATACCACTGTACAGTATAACATTAAAAATTTGCAAACAAAAAAAATCATATAGTATTAGAAATACCATGTGTTCAAACTTCATCTCTGCAAATAACTTCACAATACCTGGCTGAGGAATGCTAGCTTATAAATCTCAAGTGTTCCAGACACTGAAATTCTATAACTGCTTACATTCCAGACCTAAAAAGGGAGATTTTTCTCAATTTTCTGTTTGGAAGGCAGATCCTAACTTACCACAATTGCTTTGTTTCATTAAGAAAACTCTTTTACTTAGAGGCCTGGCACTTGAAAAGACTGATTCTTAATACAGATGAAAAAGAGTACTCAGGTCAGAGGAAATTGCTTCCTGATGAGAATCAAGTATTTTCCTTCAATGATAACCAGAAAAGCACAGGATTTTGAATGACTATGCATATACTTGACACATAAAGGTTACAGTATTTTCAGACTGATATCCAATAGCAAATAATAATCCTCACTTTTATAGTCATTTCTAAAACAGTGTTTTAGTGAGGATGGTTAAAGATGTGAACACTGAGCATTGTTAAATTAACTATACATTTTCAGAGATATCAGGTACCTCAAAGTGGATATCGGTATCTCATTAAAACTTGAAGGGTGTTCAGATAAGTAGGTTGCCAAAGTCTTAGCGATTTCAATAGCAAGTATCCAGTGTGCTCAACTACTAGCTATTTGCCTTACTTGGTGGCCAGATACCTTTGTGAAGCTGGTTACAAGTTCACTTTACATATATCAACAACTATCCCATCTTTGACAGGATTGACTGGTCAATTTTAAGGGCACAGTCCTCTGCAGACCAAGCTCTTTCTACAGCTAATGGAGATAGTGAAATCAGGCAGCACTTGTATCACTTGGATGATTTCTGTCACATAGATTTTTTTTTTTAATGACCAAAACAGAAATATTTTTTTCCTAGCTTTGCAGTGTAAAAATTGAAATCAATTCATTCTATTGACCAGTCTTCATTGGCTTGCATCCTTATTTTCTGATAATTTACCAACATTTGACTAAATGTAATTACAGTAGACTGACATACCTATAGTGTGATGTTCACTGAACAATTCACATAGATCCTGATGTTTTATTTTTGTTTTCTGTTTTCATAAAGCACAACAGTCCCTACTTCTAGTTTAGATCTGTCTACCTGAGGAAAGAACTCCAACTAAACATGTTTCATGGTCCTAAGTATATTTAAAAGAATCTCAAGTTCCTATTTTATTCTTATAACTAACTCATTTTTATTCACACAAGAATATATATATATATATATATATATACACACACATATTATAATAAGGTTATGTGCTATAATTTTAGTTAGAATTTGGGACAGACTCCCTTTACGATTACAATTTACAGCTGATTGCTTCAGTATAAAAATGATTTACTATTACCTCGGACAGCACCTGAAGCAACGAACCTGAAGCAAGTCACAGCTAGTGATTGCTGAATTTTCACGGTTCATCAACCAGCCTTCAAAACTTGGTTCTGCTACAGATTCATTACGTAACTTTAAGCAAGCTACTTTCTTTTCTTAGGTAAGGAATAGGATGTTGAAAGTACAAGTCTGGTATGTGCTGCCAAAACATTAAATGTATGCCCACACCAGCTTTAAGTTACCAGAATAACCACAACAGGGCAGAGTTCAGCAGGGGTGATGTCACTTATTTTCTACCCACACCTGGACAAGCAACCAGTTTCCTCTTCATCATAAATGARAACATGAGACTATTAAATAAAATTGTGAGCATCCTGCAAGCCTAAAGCAATATGACAGATTGCAGAATAGGATATTAAAAGAACTAAAATAGTGAAGCTTCTCCATTTTATCATTGGAAAAAATAAGTCATGCTATCTTCTCTTGTAAATACACATCAAGATCACAACAGCTTCAGTGACTTCAGAAATTACTGCAGTTAAAACAGACTCAGTTAGGGCATAAGAATTATTATAATAAACACCTCAGGTGATTACCAAACTTTCTCACCCTACAAATAATTGCTTTCTACTCAATTTCRTATTCTTGTTTTCATATACTAGTGAAGTGCTCTAATGACAGAGATCCAGAAGGCAAAGGAAATATGACTCTATAAACACAAAACCATGGGAATTTATAAAAATCACACAAACATTTCCATTGGTTTTAGGTTTTGTAAAAGCATATTATTTTTTAAACCCAAATGTTCCTCTGACAACTGTGTTCAACGACACAGATACATTTCTATTTTAAAAACTACTGCAAACTGCACAACACACACAAAAAAGGATGCTGTAAACAGGAATTTTCTTTCAAGACTGTAATTTGATGAAAATAAGATTGACTGTCAACTTTAGAGCAACTTTATTTAACTATTCTACTTGAAAAGAACCACTAAAGTCAAAAGAAAAACGATAGAAAGCTAACAGGCAATATATAATGCCAGTAAGATATTTAACTTTTTACGCCACAGCTGTGTGTAGCCAATTCATATATAGATTCTGCAAAGCTCTATGCTTGGGAAAATGCCCATTTGCAGCAACCATTTCAGTTCATTTTCAAGAGCAACTCTCTTCTTTGCTCAGATAGCCCATCTTACTGGGAAAAACCCATGGAGTTTTCTTACATTTACATTACAAGAGTGAGTTTTGCAGGAATCATGGCACATGCTAGAATGCTTCCCTTCCTCTGACACGTCTGCAGTATTTCACTAGTTTAGGATTTCCTGAGTACAGCATGCTCCCTATCTTAACTCCTTATGACATTAAGAACCTAGTTTTGATAGAAGCTTATCTATCTTTTCCTTTAAAACATTTAACATAACTGTAGAAAAAATAAAGCTTGTCAGAATGACATTGACAACAGAGGGAAGCAAGGGAAGATTTATCAATAGAGCAGAGTGAATAGCCTTGAAAATTTGCACAGAGATACCATTCAGAGGATATCTTATCCTCAGGTAACTTCCAACAATAAAGAAATTCTAAAATCATTCCTCAAATTATCTTTAAATCTGGCAAAGAATCTTCCTATTTTATATAGACAAGTATACATTAACACATGGAAAATCATAGATTCACAGACTTCATTAACTTGAATGACACCTATGTTTGATGCAGAGGTATTTCCCTCTGAATCACTTTGCAGCAAAAATAATGTTTTCCTACCCTGGAAACTGAGGAAATTAGTTAAAAACAGAAAAAGCTCATGAGCTCATGGAAAAAAAATCCACACAGAAACTCAGGTACACAAAGTTAACATTTCCCCATCTTCACCTTTCCCCAATAACACAGGGCCCTAATACCATGGAAGGAAAGTCAGTCTCTATAGGACACACCAATTCAAGAAATCACAGAACATCAGTGGGTCTGCAGCCAGCTGCCTATAGCACAGTTTCTCACAGCTGTATGTATATTTTTATCCACAGAAAACTTCCAGTCTTTCTATTGTGCTTGGACTTCACTGTGAATATTCAGAAGAGATTCTACCGGCTTCCAAAAGTATAAATAAGATGAATCAGAGGTAATAACCCCACATCTGTACAGTTCTTTAACATGCAAGASATTTTGCTCTCCTGCTGCTTAGCAGGATAGAAACACTAGCACTTATGCAATTAGAAGACCTCATTGCTTGATACATGATACACTTCCAGTATTGTTCTAGACAAAAGCAAGCATAAGCTTATAAAGACTGCATCTTAAGAGGTAAGTCTCATAAAAGAGTGCTTAAGCATCACCCAGAAAAATAAAATTAAAATAAATGGACCAATCTACACAAAAAAACTCAGCTAGCATTGAGCATATTGTTATTATGTATGGAATACAGCATATCATTTGCACTTTCATAAACAGTAAATTGCAGTTGCCAGATTTTAGTACATTCTGAACAATAATWATTTTGACAACATCTATAGAGAGTGAATGGATCGTATAAAGAACATGTAAATAATTTGGTCATTGGAAACAAAGTGGCAGGCAAAGATGGGAAAAGTTGTTGGGTTGGGAGAGAAGGAAGATAATGAGTAAGAGAAGATAGGTAGCATAAAATGATGGCTGTAAGTGCAAGAAAGAGCATGGGGAATAAGACAGTAAGAAGAATCTGGTTAGCTTGAAGAAACAAAAAGTTGAATCACATACAAAAAGGGAGCAAGCTAGAAGGAATCAGTAAGCAGCAGCAGCACAAAAGGCTTAAGATAAGATCTCAACAGCATGTTAGTATCAAATCATAAAACTGTCTAAGACCTGATCCATCAGGGTAGARAAGACAAAGTGGTAGAAGGCACTTGCTAGAACGCACAGAAGAATAAAAATGTGATCCATATATYGGCAACTCAATATTAGCAGCTTCCTTAAGTAACTTGCACTGATATTGTTTTGAGCTTCAGTCAAATGCAAATCTCAGAAAACTGGGAGRATATACATTAAGATTCAATCAAAATTCACAATTAAGTTTTAATTACTGTAACACTTTGATTCTTCACAAAATAAAGGGAAATAATACTAACAATTCCTGTTGACAATTAGATTTTGCAATGYACCATGTTTCATTCCAATATGCATAAAGTAATGTGTTTTGTGTGTTTAAAAACATTTACAAGACTTACAGGCTGCTACAGAACTGGCAGATCCACTAACTTGTACATTAGTAGTAGCATCTTTACTAGTACCATTTATCATGGTTGTTTTAAAGCTATTAAAATTCCATTTCCTCCATATACATTTCTTCGGTTTCAGACCTGAAAAGCAAAAGTTAAATTTAGGTAAGTGTTGATATGATTTTGAAAAGCTTCCTATGAATATTTCCAAATTTAATTAAAATTGWTTTCTTTCTTGTCTCAAATACGCATGCATATTGTTATACACGTGCACATCCTTAAGCTTAGGAGCAAAATTGTTAACTTAAACAGTAGTATTCACATATTAAAGTAAGCCAGMATCTTCACGGATGATCTTTCTTCTGCTGCTGCTTGGTTTTGCACATGAATGAATATCTTTATCTTGCGGTTGTTCCAATACTGGTAATTCAATACATTCGCGTGCTCTGTTGAGGCTGCGAATTATTCTGGCAGTGATATATAATTTACTTTACTCAGTGGTTTTCAATACTTATTCCAGTAGAATTTTGCTCAGCTCCCACACCATAAGTTTCATTAAGATATGGAATCCATGCCATAACAACGATCTATTTTGTTGGGATTTTTGGGGCAGTCTGACTAAATTTCAGATAATTCAACCCATTATCTATCTATAGTGGTTACATATTACAGACTAGACTGTGGGTTATCCAACTCTTCAGAGTGCAAGGCTCATTTTGAATTTGGTGCGTATGACTTTGAAGCATGCAAACCTTCTCTAAATTAGATTTTTCGGTGTACTTTTTCTATATACAATTTTCTCTTTGTAACTAAAAGGAAAATTCTGCTGAAGAAACAGTGACTGAYACAGAGAAAGGTTTTGAGAAAATATTTTTGTATTTTGTAGCTACTTCAAAAACATATTTGTCAATCAGCTTCAACATACAAGATAATGAATTCCACATTGTCATAAAATCTAAATAAGCACTAAAGATAGAAATCTGCTCTAAATCTAAGTTTTGGAATGGCTATTAGATGATACATACAATCTATAAATCATGAACTGTTACTGTTAAACCTTCTGGATATTTAATGGTAATAATAGTATTTCTAGCAGAAGACTCTAAGACAAGTATAGTCTGAGTCTTGTAAGAATATTTTTACAAACTGACCATTTTTTTAAGAGAAAAAAATTCAAGGCCACTTACATATAATGAGAAAGATCTTCTAGTCTTCTGCTTTAACTAAGAAAATTTGAATCCTCACTATGTTCATTATTTTTCTTGGTACTTATTATAGTGTTGCTTAGGCCTTGAATTTTAAGGCTTCCATCCTAACTGCATTAATGTGCTTAYCACAGATTCTTCCAGAATACTTCTCCTACAGAGTATCACAATGAAAGCAGTGAAAGGAAATCCACATTCACCAGTTCAATTATGAAAGTGACATCCTACAGCATTGTTATATCCTTGTTGATCAATTCTGCAATAGTTAAGTACTTACACAGCTGAAAGAGCTACTCTAGAACAGAGTCACTCTGCAATAAGGCAATGACTTGAACTGGATTAAGCCTGTATAGTCTTAAAAATAACACACTTACACTTCAGTATCATCCAGAAAGTCAGCATCTCCAAAAAGATTATCAATTCACATCCATTCAAATTCTGAGACATATTAAGCTTCTAAAAACTAACACTGCATTATTATTCTTGTTATATTAATAACTCTAGAGCAGAATGAATAAAAGTTTTGGATATTCACAATTAAATTTGTCCTTGAAAATACTTAAGAGGAAAAAATATTGACTTAAATCCGACTGACTAATACTGATGTAACTTCAATCATCCTAYGTAGGAAGAGTTCTAAAACTGGATCTAAAACATATGAAAGTGATATAAAGATAGAAAGGCAAGCAAGTTTCAAAGGTTTCTCATATTTGCAGTAAGACATCACCACCATCATCGCATCGGAAGCTCTGCTTCAGCTAATCTTGCTATGCAAATAAATAATCTGAATGCAGTATGCTTCCACAATGTCATCTGTATTCAGACAATGGGATATTAAACAGGTTAGTCAACACAGATATATAGCACAGTTGAGCAGTTAAAGTAGGTTAAGCACTCTGACATGCTTTTGCCAAAAACACTTTGAAATGTCAGATCCAGTTCTATTTTTCTTAAATTAGAAAAAGAACTAATGCTGTATAATCAGCTGACATTCTTTGTTTCCCTTCCAGACTGCCAGCTATTGTTTTTAACTATTTACTCCTACTTATATATATACACACCAAGAATCAGAATTATGATATTATTATTATTATTTGAACATCGAAAGTCAAGTTTGACAACAGTATTACTAATACTGAACTCAGTTATTGAATACTTYTATTAAGGGAAAAAGCAATAGATTCTCAATGAAATGCAAATCTGGTAGCTTGGACAAAATATGCCTCAGTGAAAATGAAAAAAAATTTAAGAAGTCATCAGTACCTGATATCCACTGAAAAATTAAATCTACCAATTCATCCTTAAAATCATCATCAAAACGTTTAATGGATTCTGGAAATGCTTCACAGAAAGCAACATAAATGACTTGTGACAAACAATCAGGATATACCTGTCAAAATAATAACAACACCGTATCTAACAAGGCTACTAAGAGCTTTCAAATTACAGTATTTAAGTTAATGTAATAATATTCAAGTAAAACATCGTAATCACAAAGCAATTCTGTTAAAAAATAGTACAAGCTTTTATTACTTGTATGAAACATTAGATAACTATATCAATTATAAGCAAATGCATGTCTCCATAATTCATTTAACCACTGTGTAAGTCAAAGTTCACAGTTAAGTCTGAACAGTAGAATAATGATTTAAACAAATTATAGATTTGAACAAGTCACTTGTTGAGGCTAAAACTAGGATGCAGAATAAAATATTTGTTTATATTTAATCATGATATGTAAAGAAAAACAAGAATTTTGGAAAAAAGCTTGTCTTTTTATAGTATAATGAAATTTTATTATTCACATATTATATAAGACAAAAAAAACCCACTTCAGATTGCCCATGATTTCTAGCTTTTCTTCAACAATATTTCTGATTGCTGTCTTGCATGTACATACTTGCAGCTCTCTTTTGTATTTAGAGTATTGCTGATCTGGCTATATGCAAATTGGTTTATGTGACATGTTAGTATTATGAGCTGAAATACAGCTTCTAGCCACATATCATTGCAAATGCTAAGTAATTTTACTGTTGTACAGTAACTGTACTGTTGTACTGTTACCTGAAAAAAAGCATCTTTAGTATCCCTAGGAACAAGAAGAAAAAGTGCCACAAAACTGTCTGCAATTCTGTCAAATAAGTGGTCTTGATCTTCTTGGTTAGGCTTCAAAAGGGAAAAAAATAACAATAAAGGTAACAACATAAATTCAGAAACAGTTGTGTGCTAAAATATCGATGCATGACATTATTAAACTACGTGTATCCCGTGATGTGAGGAACTGACATAAAGGAACACCACTGAAATACAAACACTTAAATCAGTTTGCCCTCTTTCCGCAATATTTTTCTTTAAATGTATGTATGTATAAATGTAACAGATGTTTTCTTCAGTTTATTGCAATAGTTCCTGATTCAGCACAGCACTTAGTACATGCATTATTTGAAGTGTATGTTAAGTCTATCAGCCCACAATTAAGGTAGAACCTAAATGCTGTGTTGAATCAAAGTCAGTATRTCTAAGCAGACTCTCCTAGCATATGAATATTTTCCTTCTCTTCTTAATAGAGAATATAATGATCATCTGAGGTAACAGAATATATACCTTCTTGATTTATTTTCTTAACCTAAATATTCCAAAACTGTATCTTATATAAATCCTACCATCATTACACAAAGCAAGTAAAGTAAAATAAACAGTCAATTTTAGCCTAAAGTTTTATTTTAAGCCTCATGGTATAAATCTGTAAACTAAATTAGCTCTTCTTAAGTTCAATTACTGCTGTTTGAAGTTACATGAAAAGTTAATTTTTGGGTTACACTTCATATAGTTAAGTCTAGTCAGCAAAACATTTACAAGTTTGTATTTGTAGAATCTGCAGTTTATTTCTTTGATTACAAAAGCTCTAAAAATGTTTTAAATTCATTTATACCTTAAACTTTTGAAGAAACCACCACCAGAAAGAATCCTGAAACACTGCAATAGATGGTTTTGAGAGAAACAAACTTCTCCAAACTTTACGAACATCCTTCTGTTAAAACAACAATAAAAACATTCCTTATCTTGATTGCAGGGATTTAAAAATCCCAAGAAGCACGAAACAAATCAAAACTGGACAAAGATATAAAGAACAAGATCTTTCTTTTTTAAATACAGTCCAGAATAAAATAGGAATTTCTTTCAGTTTGGTGAATTATTAGACAGAAAGAAGAAAAAAAAAAAAAAAAAAAAAAAAAAAAAAAAAAAAAGCTTGTGGAAGAAAGGCTTAAAAATAGCAAGTTCTTTAAAGAATCCATTACTTCGGGTACCTCAGCATCAGGTCCTCAAAATACAGACACTGATCTGCATTTCCAGGATACCTGCAACTCAGTTTTTTATTGGATTTATAAATTTTCAGTAAACATAGGACTCAGAGTCCAAACACCTCAAGTTCAACATATAAAAATGAAGGTATATAAAATTAGTAAGACAGCAAGTCATACCTGTTGCGTTAAAATCATAGCACAATGACAACTAACAACTATCTAAAAGCATAAATATAAATAATGAAGACAACAAAGCAAAATTCAGACACTGGATTCACTTATTTGCTTTGGCAGGTGGTGATTTAAATTGTGCCAAACTTTGCACAGAAGTGCTGAGAGGGTTTGGAGAGTCCTTGCATCATCCTTATTTGGGTACATTTGCAAACATTCAAGCAAAAATGAACAAAATTTTAAAATCAATCYTCTAATGGATTTTTTAAAACAGGCATGTGGTATTTCAGAAAGCTACATTAGGTTCTAGCTGTGTACTACAAACATCCTCATTGGGCTAGCTGCAGATTATAAATTCTTATCAGCCTTTTATCTAATGCAAGTAAACAGCTGTTTCTTGAGCATAAATACATTAGGTTTTATACAAGAACTATGATGTTTTATATTTTATAGGACTAGGGATTACTGTTGTATATTGATATTGTACTAATAACATCAACAAGAATACTTCTGATTATAACTTTTTTGAGTGAAAATGCTTAAATGTACTTATGCACATATGCTTTCATAAGTGCTGCTAAAGGCCACTCCTTAAGCACTGAGTACACCAAGACTGCTCAAAAATCTGAATCTCGAGTTGCATCCAAATACGCAAAATTTGCTTTTGCCAACTTGATGTTATTAGACTTGAACAAGTAACAAGAATTAACAGTTTCTATCATTCATAAATATCTGAAATAGTCTAAATTCATTCAGAAAAATATAGCATATAAACAATATTCTTCAGTCTTATCTGGTGCTAACTGTTTTCACATTATGAAATTCAGTCTGTGTAGCACTATTTAATCATGGGTTAATTTGTAAAAAGTCATAAAAATCATTTTTATATTGCTTAAGAGTAACAATTTAGTATACAAAACAGATCAAACATCAGGATTTCATAGTATCCAATGACATCAGTAACAGACTAGCGATAGCTTTATGTTAGTGCTATGTTCACACTCCTACTAGGAATCTGTTCTTCTGAAGTGTGTGTGTGTGTCTGTGTGAAAGAGTGAGCAAAATATATATATTTAGTTGTGTATCTTGTATATTACATATGCATATGCACACTGTCTCCATATATATCTTTGTATTTATATATGCACATACATACACACATATGTGCGTATGTACCTTGCTCCCATCTGTTCTTCTTGTTTATACATTTATGTACTAAYGTAGACCTACAGATCTTGCAACATAAAGCATAACAGCATAAAAGAAGTGATTTTGAGTGAGCTACTTAAGATATTAAATTTCTAAAATATTTGTATGATGAGAATTCAAATCTGTTCTTAAAATAAATTTCTCTTCTTTTTTCTTTATCATATAATTTACAGTCTATTTATCTAATCTATAACTTTTTGTATTAAACATTTATATTTTCAACATAAATATTTTTATTATCCATTTCCACTTCAAATGGAAGTTACAATAAAATCTAACATACTGTAGCTTGGCCTTCCATGGCACTATGAATTCTGTCTCTGCTGAAAACTGACTTTTCCAAGGAGAAAGCTACTCTGGGCCAAATAACTAGGCATAGGAATAGGGATCACTACTGGAAGCAGATCACAAAGACCGGAGAGATATAGCTCAAAAATGTCCCTACTGAATTCACAGGGGAAAGAATATGCCTGCTTGTTTGTCTGTCTGTTGGTAAAGTAACTAAAGCATCCAAAGCCATAGATAATTCTTATTAAAATCAGTAAAAAKTAGAATACAAAGGTTAGGGTTGCAATTATACTCTAAATTGTCATTTAAGATTTGTGTCATAGATGGTTAATTCAGTCTAGGGGCAGATACAAAAACTGTATCTTTACATATAAACAGTATCCACATCAGTCCTGTAAAAGATGGGTGTACACATACTGGAGGACTTATATCATCAGATAATCTTGCCTTGGCTGACAAAAAAGAGCTGTTAACTATCATTAATGAACAGTGCACACAGAAGCAGCTGGACACCTTGCTGCTGTTAGTCACATGAAAGAAATAAAGAGTGGATCCTCAGGTGAGACACATGAGGAGATACGTACTTGATGCAGATGCAGCGAGGTTCTATCTGACACTGCTGCTACAAGAGTACTTTCACAAACATGAGGCTCATGCCAACCAGCCATGAACAATCACCCACAGAGAAACAAACACAAAATCTGGCTTTACTTTGCTTTTTAATTTCTTTTCAACTACAATCCTAGCTTAATATTTATTTCAGTACTTTAATTATTGGTCAACTCTGTGATATAAGGACAGGGCAGCAGAAAGAATCCTTTAGTAATGCTGTTCTACTAATAAATGACTCCTAGATCTGTGATTTGGTAACTTCAAGAAATGCAAACAGTGGTACTAAAACGTGCACCAAAATCAAATACCTCAGAGTAATGTAGCAAAATATTTGCAATACTATGTATCAGTTTCTGTTTAGTAAACTGGAACAAAGAATACGTACTTTGAAACGCTGAGCTTTTATAACGAAGTCCCAAAGTTTTGGAGCTTCCAAATGTCTTGGTAATTCTAAAAGTTGTTTTACCTTGAAACCAGGGTAGTTATAGCTCTTAAAAAAAAATATTAAAAAATATTCTAGATCAGAGGTGTTCATTTGCTCACGGCCTCATTTTGTAAAAATACTGCTTAGCAGTTGCTTTCCTTTAACACTCAGTAAGAGTCAGTCAAAGTACAAAAATTAGCCACTTCAGTCTTTACTGAAGTTTGTTCCCTGTAAGTTTCTGCTTTCTCAAAAAATTATTTTCTATAATAAAATGAGTAAACTGCTTTTTTTTTTTTTTTTTAAACAGGGATTTTTGTTTCTTTCAACCTTTATATTAGTTTTTCAATATGAGATGACAATAGCTATTTCTTGGCCACTGTGGCTCTCTCTGCTCTGTTCTATTAGCACTTGGCATGAGTTCCTAGTCATGTACAAACTCTGATTGCCCACAAAATYTATACAGTGACTTTCTACATTAAATTGTCCCTAAGAGTCTACCAGAGTAGCTCTGGTTTAAAATGAGCTGACTGCCTTTCCAGGCAGAAAATTCAATGCTCTAGGCAGTTACTGACTTGCAGTAAAACTGTTCATATAGAGAGTATATGTGCAAGGATATCATGCTACTTGGTTTGAAGACTTTGATCCTCAACTCAAGTAGAGTTACCAAAGCCACTCGACTTCCCCTTGCTGAGAGTACTTCCTGTACAGTTACTCTGCTAATTACGTTTCAAGTACATAATAGGAAGTGTCCCAACAGAAGCTAAGCCAGGCCTCTGTCAAACAATTACTCTTCTGCTTCATTATCTACTCATATATAACACAAAAATGCTGTCATCCTTTACTCAAATCATTGTTCAGCTTGTATTTTAAAAGCACAGAAAACATATACAAATGAAACTTAGTTGATAGTGTTCAAAGCACTATATATAAATAGTAATAACACCACTATTGCTCGATTTCTGAYCTACTGATATCAGTATTACAAATCATACGCTAATTCAGGTTCGAAGGGACCTCAAAAGGGCTCTAGTCCAACATCCTGCTTCAAGCAGGGTCAGCTACAAGATCAGACCAAGCTCTCAAGGCTTTATCCAGATTGGCTTTGACAACCTTAAGCATGTAGAGCGCAGAATGTAGGTCTCCGGACAACCTGTCCCACTTACTGACATGTTAGAGGCAAACATGCTTTTGGCTGCTTGCATACTGGCTAAAATAACCCAATTCTGGGACAACACTTTGACACTTACGTTTTGAAATTTTTGAGATGTCTCAGAAGAATTTAAATGGGTTTATTATTTTTACGTACCAATTTTTTTAACTGAAGTTTAACTGAGCTTTAATAAGCTCAGTGACAAATATGGTATGGCCTTACATTAAAATTTTTGCATCACCTAATCCTCAATGAGTTATTAATGGCATCCAATTTTGTAAGTATTCACATTAACATTTCAAATACAGAAGTTGATTATGCTAGAGCGCTACCAGCTTCCAAGAAATACCAGGATCAAGACATTCTAAGCTATCAGAGACACGTTTGTTCTCCGTGAAATCTCTCATCTAGCAAAATTCAAAACAATACATACAAGTTTACGTAATCTTGGAAAACTGATAATGAATCTTGAACATCTGGGTGTCCAGACATTTCTTTCCCTTGGTTTGGTATTAAACACATTTGACTTAAAAACAAACATTCATAAGACCAAATGCTGTGTACTTCTTTCAGTAATAAAGCTCACCTCTACATTTCTACCCTTTGACTTGTCAACAGAGTATTTGGCAACCTGAAAAATGTTTAAATACACAATTCAAAATTAATGCTACATATATTTCAAGCAATGAAATTAACAATATTCAGCTAAGATAATTCACATTACGAACGGAACTTTAGATTAGAAACAATTGTCTAAAATTGAGATGTCAGGTGACATAACATAACAAATCACTTTTGGAGATACAAAGGAAAAAATATACATTTTCATGTTGTCACCCCCCCTCCCACTCCCAAACATACAGAGAAAGGTATCATCTCACTTCTGGATTTAAGGAAAAGAATTTGAAAGTTTGGTGYACCCCGTCTAACTTGAAAATAGAATCAAAAATAGGCAGCATACCTTTGCTTCCCCCATCTCACTTTTTGGATTCAAAACTCCTTCTGCATCAATTTGCTCAGCAGCAATGGCTTTAAAAATGGCAAGATTTAGCAAGAAATCTGGATTGGTGATTTTATCAATTAAAAGCTCTAATCAGGCAAAGACTTTTAATATAACTAGATCTACATCTAAATGTGTATATGCCCAAAACTTAATACACTGTGTATAGTCCTACTTCATCACTGAAATGATCAGTAGGCATAACATTTTTTTTTTAAATCACAATCTATATATGTCTCTCTCTCACTCTCTTTTTTTTTTTTTTAAGTAATGCCAAAATTTGCAGAAAATGACTTATGCTTTCACAGACTTTGCCTGACTTTCTCTAGGCCTGAACCAAAATGTACCTAGAGACCTAGGAAGAACCAAGACTTTAGCTTATTAGAATTTTTTAAATTATAGGTTTGACACTTTACTCTTACAAACTGAGGAAAAGACTAAATACCAACTGACTAAACCTGGAGGTTCTCTAATATGAATGCTTCATTTTACTTTAACATCTAGAATTTAACAAACTCAAGGTCTACATGCTAAATCTACATAAACAATCCTAAATTTTTTGGCTACTACTCTAAACTGTTTCCAAGAAGTGGAAAGAAATCACCACTTATATAGGCCTTAATTAAAGGGATTAAGTATTGTTTTCACTTTCTAACTATGTTCTATTAGAAAAAACTAAAATGACTGTTACGCTGTTCAGGTGGAATAAGATGTTCCTCTAGATATCCTGGTCCATGTTGTAACGAAAATATTTTTCGAGCATGTTCCTCTAGTTTAGTGATGCATGCATTTACTCTCTTCTCCAAATCTGAGAGAGGGCTGATGTTTAATGGCACATTTTCATGTAGATATTTAGATATAGCATCAAATGAATAGTCTTTCTGTAATTTATCCACCAAAGAATAAGGTTCATCCAGAAAGAGAAATCTGGGCCACTCCTTCTGTAATCAGTACGTAGTTAAAATTTGTTATTTCTAGATATGATACAAGTGTAAAGATTACATTATATAAAGTGAATTCACAAATTACCTAAAGAATTGTAGAACCAGTATAAATGCATTTTACATACACCTCCAAAGAATCTCTATATTTTGCAACACTGTCAACACACCCTGTTTTCCTTCTATTCCCTATAGCGGATTCAGAGATTATTGTAACATCTCAAAAAGTAGTAAAAAAGAAATAGGCCAAGGAGGCCCATTATATCATACACAGAGTAATTAACAAGATTGTAACTTTTTTGGTTAGAAAAGAGGTTACTCAATGAAAAAATGGTTATTATTCTAAAGAGACAAATAAAATCATGTGCAATTTGAATTCTCTGAAAGAACAGTAATGTCTTCCATCTGTTGAGAATATCCTTGGAAGTATAGGCAAAAATTCTGTTCCTCATTCTAGCAAAGCATTAAAACTACTAGCTTAAGTAGATGAGCAAATTGCTGATGCCAATGGCAGACATTTGAAGTTAATAATCAAATTTGTTGCTTTCCTGAAATAACTTAGTAAGTATTAACAGTGAGCAATTCATTTGTTTTTATATCCTTTAAGAATAGTTGAAGGACAACGGTTCTACCTTAATAGTAGGACAGTAAGATAAACTATTTCAGAAAAAAAGAAAACTATTAAAACATACGATCATTTTGGGATAAAAGAGAAAAGGCAAATAAAACCAATTAAAAATTGAAAATGTATTAATGTATTTTGTTTTGACATTTTCCCAATTAAATGTTTCCATTTTTGTCAAGCTGTTCCTTTTAGATTATATCCCCCCAAAAAAGCTCTAAGGCAATTTCAATCTGTCAGAATTTTTAAATTTTTTCTTCTTTGTTTCTTCTGCGACAGAAAAAGTTCTGGTTCAGTCAAAAAGAGCAATTTTTCCTCATAGCTCTAAAGTTAAATGGCCTTGAGTGAATCAATACTTGCAAATAACATGGACAGGCCAACATTCTGTTCACTCCAATAAGAATGTAATTTAAATGAATCACTTGTATCCACATTACATGAAATTCTGTAACAAAATACACAGCCATATTCAAAGATCTCCCCAACAGTCTTATCAGCACAGGAAAAGAAGGAAAGCTCATTTAAAAAGCAAAACTAGCTATTCCTCCTTTCACACTTCTCAGACCTTTTTGCCTCAGGATTTAGGACTTTGTATTATGCTATTGATGTTGTGGACTGGTCAAATATTATAAACAAAGCTTGAGTCAGTGTCATTACTCAAGTATGCTTCCAACAATAAAAAATTGCTGCATAGCAGACAAAAGACTTCCTCCATGGTTCACTTCCTTCATGGACAAGACTTCCTTCATGGTTTTTCTTTGAGAAAAAGAAAATTTAGCAGCATACAGCCCGTTCTCTTGAAGGCCTGCCACTTCTACAAACCCGTAGTTTCCAGGGTCTGAGGGTCTAGGAAATACAATTTATGTTCAAATTCAGTTCTCAATATTTATATCCACATGGCTTTGCTCATGACCCCATTCCTGCATATTCACTTCACCATACATATGGGTAGTTAAAATAATAAGCAGTAGGACTCACCAAATTTTGAGACCGTAAGAATTCTTCAAAAGAGAAAGGAGGCTTTTGCATTTTCTAATGACATAAAATAATAATTGTTTTTACCAGAATATTTTTTTAAAAGCTAAGACATTTATTAACATTCATTTAAACTTTAGATGATTAATACTGACAGATAAAGCGACCTTTGTAAAGTATAAYAAGCATGTTCATTATCATTTTTTCCAATAAACAAAATGTTGAGAAACATGCTAAAAACATGAAAGATAACTGAACCGTAAAAGCAGAACTTCCATCTTGTTCCAAGAATTTTCATGCAAAATATCTGTAATGTTATTTTTTTTACTTAGTTCTTTATTTACTTCTAAAATACATTCTTAAGAAAAAGTCCACTCACCTGGTAAGCCTGCTCTGTTCTCATATATACACTCAATTTTTGCTTAGAAATTGGAAGACATACGAGCACTGCAGATCAGCAAAAGCCTCACAGAAAAGAAATCAGTCAGCTGGTATCTGTTGAATTCAGTATAATTAAGAACTCAAGCACAACTTTACAGTATTGCTTGTGAGTAGAAACCAAGTATGCGAAATATCAATCTGAAAAAATTACCTTTTTAATAAATTGTGAAATTAAGAACCTCAAATAAAAGTTATATAGTAACCATTCTGAAGAACAGTTTTGTTAAAATATAATAATAATAAAATGTACAGGACTAATTCAGATAAAACAGATTCAGATTTCAGGCCCAGCTTTTAAAATACAGAGCTTTGTCATTCCCAAACAGTTTTTCTCTGGACCAAGCATCCAAGAAAATCATTCAAGTAGGAGAYGGAACTCTTAGGAAAATGATTAAGTTTGGCAAAAAAGGATTTTAGAAATATTCCAATAAACATTTATTACTTTAATGCAATTAATTACTTCACATCAAGACACATTGTCGCAGCATAAGGTGGTAAAAAGGATAAATCATGTGAAATGTCACCATTTTTTTCCTTTCTACTGCAATGTATTACATCGTGCTAAGAAAAACTGATCAGGTCAAAGCAAAGACAAATAACAACARAATTCTGGTAAAAATCCTCTGCCATTGAATGCAATACCACTGAAGTCAATGAGGTTTTAAGGGTGTAACTGAGATCAAAGTTTGGCATAAAATCTGCCTACAAAGTTAACTTTTTCCCTAAGGCTATTACAACTAACATATCACAGACTTTATTTCACTGAGTCAAGAGAAATCTTCTGTATACCAAAATTATTGCTTTAGGCTACCCATTTCAACCTAAAAATGCAGTTGCTGAACACTGGATGTTGGGTAAACATTGTTGCAGAGCATCACCCTTAATCAAACCAAGTTTCACAGGAGAGATCCCAGGTCCCATTTAGCAAGAGAAGCAAAATAACGAAAACAGAATACTACAAAAAAATATCATGCAGTCCTTGGTGTCAACACGAAGTATGTAGTTAGCACCTGCCAAACAAACAAATACAGGTTATAAAGTCCAAATGACCTGACTTCCCTGGAGTTAACTGGGCCCAGGCCCGAGGCAGCTGCCGCCTCCGGGGAAAACACTTCAAGGCAGTTAAAATTTAGGGGGCGGTTTAACGCGAGGTGGGACGAAAACCAGTCGAAAACGGTGCGTATCTTCCCTGCAGGTAACAGGACGCGACTTCCCTTCAGATTTGGGGGCACAAAACGTGGAAACACCACAAGGCGGGACGACGCGGCGCCTCCGCGCGCGGCCGCTGGCGACGCCCCACAGAGGCTGCGGGCGGGCGCGCGGCGCGGCCCGCGGCCGCCTCAGCGGGGAGCAGGCCCGAGCTGGGGCCAGCAGGCGCGGCCCCCGGAGCCGAGGGGCTCGGAGGCGCCCGCGGGGAGCGCACACTGCCGCCGCCCGCGCCGCGCCGCGCTGCCTCCAGGCCCCGCGCGCCGTTGCTAGGGGCCCCTAGCAACAGCGCCCTACGGCCTGTCCCCCGCGGAAAAGCRCCCTCCCGGGCGCGCTCTTCCGGCCCCGCGGCGGCCGAGCCCCAACACTTCCGTTCCGGGGGCTCGCAGGGCCGCGGAGCCCGGGAGGAGCCGGGCGGGCTGCGGCGGCGGCGGG
>NW_028186149.1:8840267-8851612 GCF_003343005.1 Rhea americana
AGGGATCAAAACAAGTATAAGTATTCAGCTTTACCAGAAAATAGCAGCTAATTTTTCTGGAATAGATTTTAAATTTATGTGGGGGAGTTAGCTGAGTCTTTCATTTTTGCTGTTTTTCAATTAAACTACACTTGGTTTTATTTAAACACTTCACTCTGGATCATATCACAGAAATTATTGTTTTTGCTAAACATGACTGTTTTGTTACATCATTTCACAAGTGTGATCTGTGACATGAAAAAGTAAACTTAAAGTAACTGAAAGTAAATAATACAAATGACTTTTCTCATCTTAAGTGATGCAGTACAGAACGCAAAAGGCAGTTCGTAACTACTGCAGGCTGCTCAATCTCCAGCACTTGGGCTGCTTTGAAGACTAGAGAGGCCCCTGGCTAATCTAATCTGAAAGGTTTCACTATGTTTGTGATTGGGAATATCAGTCTCTGYACACAGTGCTAATTCGATCTGGATCAGGCGTGGGCATGCATACAGTCATTACTCAGGTTCATTACTCAGAGAACACAGTAGAAATTTTATGCCAGCTGCAGAGGGTCAGTGTCTGTCCTGAAGCAAGCCTTGGAAAAAAAAAWGTTAATCCATCAATTTTTAAAAAATAAATACGAACCTGCAGAGTGAGTCTAGACTGAAACCAGCCCCAAAGCCAGATTTCAGTCTAATTTTTCTTTTATCTCACAAAGTTTTGTCAGTAGGGATTTTATTCAGGTAGTTTGGTCTGCCTRCACACAATAAATTTCAGGATAGAGATCTAAAATTGTACAGTTAACTTTTCTCTTATTATGGACTTCTGTCTTGCAGGCATTTCTTCCATTATCAGTAGTCCTGGTGAAAACTAGTGGGACAGCTCATGCAGGTAGCAATCGATGTCTACCAGTGTATTTTCTGCAACAAASAGCAGACAAAAGAATAGCAAACAAAAAAGATACTGATCCTAAAAATTTATATTTCTGTTACATAAGTGAAGTGAGTGGGATAATTTATCTAGGTAAAATGATGATTGTACATATACATGCATTAAGAATACAAATCTCAGTTTTCTTCTACCTGTTTATATCATGCAGTCTGGAAATCGGTTCGGAGTTCTTGGTGCTGTAATAAAAGAAAGAATAAAATCATCTGATTCAGTATAGGGGGTATCTACTTTGATGAGTATTTTTTTGCTAAGTAAGATCAAACAGAATTTCCAGTAAATTAGTTCATTGTATATCAGATCTGTATTTATCAGGTGCAACATATTGTCTCTTTCAGCTAACCATGTATTTAAACTCGTCTACATTTTTAAATGAAGAAAACTCTCAAGGACTAAAAAGAAATACTGAATGTTTGGAAAGTCCAGAATTGCAGACTCCATCATCGTTTCAAGATAACCCACTTCAACAATTACAGTTAGCATCGCAGGAAGTACTTGAAAAGGCAAAAAAGAGTGGGAGATCAAAGTGCCCACGATGCAGTAGTTCAAGAATGTTTTATTGTTATACATGCTTTGTTCCTGTTGAAACTGTCCCTACCAAAGAAATTCCGGTTGTGAAGGTTAATCTCTCTTACGTATTTTTTTTGTAATATTCTTCTGCTTGTTAGCAGCTAGTATATGTGACTATTTCTTTTCTGATTCATTTTTTATGAGCACTTACCTTTAACACAGTAGCCATCAAGTATGAATAAACTACAATTAGATAAAATTATTATCCTTCTTATTTAAGGAATTAAATGTACAAGCACTGACAATGTTCCAGTCACCATGAACATTTATGTATGTTCTAGATGAAAAGGATCAGCTGAAACCACTGGGATTCTCACACAAATGACTGTGTTTTCAGTTAGTTTTTAAAAGCTTCTTTACACTGTTCTTACCTTCATTCTTCAGTCGTAAGAACTCTGGCCAGAACAGAATGTACTGAAACAAATGGTATCATCTGCCCATAACCAAGGCTGAATTTTACATAAAATGTGAGCTAAAATGCATTCCTAAATGTAAAGGGTGTTTAATTCAGATAACCACTCCTAAAGTAAAAATAAATAAATATTTCTAAAATGTAGTGTTCTTCAGCTAAAATATATTGGAAAAAACATCAAATGTGACTGAGCTACATTTTGCAAAATCCCTTAGGAGCAAAAAATGCATTTTGAAGACACTTTGAAAGCATTGTGAAAATATTTTAGAAGTACTTTGGAAATCTGACCTAYTGGGTTTCATTAATTTAAGTTAAATAAGTTTGGCCATTTTTGCAATAGGGTGAATATCCAATACAGATGCATATTCATATTTGGGACCATTATATTACTAAATTTAAACTTTTATCTTCTTTACCTGATTGATGCTAATACTAGAGCTTTTACTACCCTACTACTACACCATTCCATATTGTATTCATTGTATACTTAGCTATTTACATGAATGGAGAGAATGTGAGAAGTGGTTTTTTTCATTTTAGTTTATTTTTAAGCCTATTTAACCAAAAACATTCAGTGAGACTATTTGAAGCAAGTATGTGTTAATTATATACCATAGCTATTTCTCCTGGATTTTGTTTGTTTTTTATGTAGACATGTATATAATCATACATCTTACTTATTTCTATTCTTATTGTAGTTACCTTTGAAGATTGAYATTATTAAACACCCAAATGAAACTGATGGCAAAAGCACTGCTGTGCATGCTAAGCTCCTGGCACCTGATGATGTTACAATTTATAAATACCCTTGCATTCCAGAATATGAAGAAAAAAGGCATGAAGTAAGAAATACTATGTAGATAACAGGGCTTTGTGCTGGGGAAATGCTGAGATATCTTCTGTACTCCCTGCTGCAGCTGGTACTGCAGTCCCCTAAGAGAGAGAGGGGGGGAGAGCGATAGTATATTAATCCAACCCACCCRTTTGAGTTCTCTCAAAGCACATGTCCACAAGTATTGTTATGGACTGCCCGCCAAAGCTGAAAAATACTGTATCACCATCTAACCAGTTTGAGTTTCTCATGTCTAGCACCTCATATAATTTGATTTATTGTGTCCTATGAGAATTATTTTATCTAAATCTGTGAAACTATTCAACTTAATGCAAGCTGAACATTGTTAGGTGTCCTGCTCATCATCTGCAAGATTTAAACTTCTTTAAAATTTATAACATTCACTATTACAGAGAAACTGTTGTCTACCTGAGTCAGCATAGAGCCTGAAAAAAAAAGTGAGATTAAAAACACATTTGAATGGTGTGATTAATCTAAAACCTACCATTAACACATCTGATGTCATAATTAAAACTTTCATTGATTACCTGAAAAGGGGGATAACGTGCATAGCTCAGGGAGAGGGTACTTTCTTCAGATAATGAAATGTCAAGGAAAGAGTAGGAGGTATGAGGCCAGGAGCTGAAAAAAGGAAACTATGATGGAGAAGGTAGGCAAAATGGGAAGAGGTTGCAGTGACTTAATACTGCTCAAGCTTTCCAAGTCACAGACTGTGAATGCAATAATAAGCTACCGAAGAAATACTGTATCATAAGTAAAGGCAGTCGCTAGTCTTTTTGATAAAACGTATTTGTGAGAGCTGCAGAAGGACAAAACAGATTATTTCTTCTGACCCCAAAGCTGTGAATGAGAATAGGATGGAAACTATTCTTCATGGCCTTCCTGGTCCATACTCTACAGTGACAAGTGAAATTCAAACTACCTCTTTGCTGACACCGTTGTTTAGATGAAAAAAAACTTTCTTTTACAGAAGTAATCAGAATCAGTAGTAGAGGCATGAGATTACATTAATAAAATACTCTAATATTCATTATTTTAATACAATTCCTTATGCTTTTAGACAATAGAATATTTTATAAGAGATGCTCTCTTACTTCTTCACTGTCTTAAATGTTTGTGGGTGCAGATAAGAAAGATTTTTATTTTTTCTTTATTGAAACAATTCTTAGTATTTTATAAAAGTATCATATTTCGATGACACTCTGATTTCTTTATTTTCTTCTTGTAGATAGCACTTATCTTTCCTGGCCCCAATTCAATTTCAGTGAAAGATATTGCTTTCCATCTCCAAAAAAATGCTAAGAAAGGTGTTTATGACAATGATGATGGCTGTTCCAGAGAGCCATTTCTTAAGCAAGCAAAAATAGACCCTGAAGAAGAAAAAAATGTAAATGAATGCATCTCAAGCAACAGGAGTGAAGGCACTAGACTGAAGAAAATAATATTTATTGACAGTACCTGGAATCAAACTAACAAAATAATAACTGATGAACGACTTCAAGGTAAAAAAAATAAAATAAAGTTGAAATTGAGGTTTTATTGCTACAAAAATGATTGAATCATATATATATGTATATATATGTAACAGACCTGAGCATGTTATAAGTGCATGTGTTACCATAGAGCTGTGTAGTCATGAAATACTCAGTATTTCAATGCTGTATTCCTGAGTCAAGACTCCATTTGTTTTCATATCACATATTTTCTTTTCACTAATTGATAAAACTACTATTAAGAAAGCATTTCTTTACATTTCTTTTCCCCGATTGTCTTTTGGAACAGATTTCCTGAATCTCACGGACTGGAAGCTGTCATGTTAGACAATGTAGTCCTTTAACAGTAGTCCTTTAAATGAACTGTGCAGGAAGCCAGAAAAATTTCCTTTGTACATCACTATCTGGGACTTGTTTTTTCATTTCCTAGTCAGTAAAGGCCAGGAGAATTTTTGGGTATGTTTTGTGTTCCCAGGCAAAGAGGCCACTGGTAAAGGTGCTTTTTTCCTTTTTCTAGTACAGTTYTTTGTTTCATAGTCACTTCAATGACACTAGTATTATCCAGTCAAAAGAGGAATGCCTGCCTGCCCCCAACACCCTCCAATCTTTGAAAGCAAATACCTAAGACTTCTGCAAAGTTTTTTTTTGTCTTAGGTTTATTAAAGAAGGTTACATTTAAGTATTCTGAAGAAAACCACAAAATATAAACCAATTTAGCAGTGGCATTCCTTTTTCTTTCTTTCTTTNTTTTTTTTTTTTTTTTGAAGGTAGGTGTTTGAAAATACTAATATATATATCTGCTTAGTAGTGCCTGCTTTCCACTGGCTCCTACAAGTGCTTTCACAGGCTTCTTACATGAAAGATGAATGTTGCCTTGCTGTGTAGCCAGCTGATTAAAGAGTCCCACATGTTAGTATAACTTATTGGCTAATTAAAATTCCGTTACCAAATATTTAGTTTAACACAAAACATACTCTATCAAATAAACAGAARTATTACTGTAAAGATTAGAGTTATTGCATGTTGTATATTACTGTAAAGACTAGAGTTACTGCATTTTATAATTTACTGTAAAGTATTTAGAACTTTTATAGAAAGGATGAAACTTTAGAAAATTAACAGTCAACCAAGGGAACTGAAGGTTCCGTAGAAGCTTATGCAGTGTATCAGCCAAGATTTAGTGATTGTTGTTACTTTTTAGCTCTTACACCATTTTTTCCAGTTGGCCTATGTGCATGCAGATCCAGTGGACCCTTCCCTCATTTCTAGAACTTCATCTGTTTCAGTCGTATTCCAGTCCTCTCTTTCCCCAAGTACCTTCCACTCCTCTCAGAAGTGCTCTAGGAGGTGAGACTGGTGTCATGTGAGTCAGGCTCTCTTTTATCCAGCCCAAGGGAAAATTCTACCCTCCATGCAGCAGGTATACATCTGGTGCATTCATCGCTTTCCTTTTTTACAGGACATAAGTTGCATTCTTGTTCCTTTTAGAGATAGCAGTTTTGCCTTTCAGGATGGACAGGGACGAAGTTTCCTCAGACATAAACTGAAGGAACGTGCATATCATATGCACATGAAAACTAGAGGACTGTTGTGATTTTTCAGTTCTCCTACAAATTAAGTCATCATCCACATAATATTCCTGAGATATTAAAGTTCAAAAAGGAATGTTTACAATTCCAAATAAGAAGTTACTGCAGTGCTTATTCAAAAAGATGAAGTTATGAGAAATACTGGATGGAGACCATTAATGAATTAAGCCAAGAAAATGTAAAATAAAGCCTGTGTTTTGTAAGCCTGGACTGATACATGGAGTAAATCTAGCTAATTGCACTGCAAGAGAAAGCAATTGACTCTATCAATCTTAAAAATAGGCAATCTAGAAGACTTGGACAAAACAAAATACTTCTGTATCTTCTTAGAGAAGTGGCATAATATATCTTTAGAAAGCAAAACCAAATCAGTTGCATTAAAGACAGGAAATATTTGAAAGTTGGTAATATTTAGGATTGATCACTTCATTAGAAGTGAAACAATCACTAGATCAGAAAGGAAGCAGTTATATTTAGTTTTAACGATTACTCTCTCAAATGAGCGATGAAGCATATTGGCAACATCAACGTGGTTGTTAAAGAAACAGATTGCTGTGGTATTTTTTCTCTAATTAGAGCTATTTTGTATTAGCCAAATGTCTTATATCAGCGTATAGCTTCCCTTGTAGAAGGGTGTATAATACCTCTGCTTTGTTTTTTTTTTTAACTTTCTGTGCTTGCCTTTAGTTCTGCAAGAAAATAGTACCCTTTATACCTTTGCATAGCCAGGATATTTGAGAGCAGAAAGGTGATGTTCTCTAAGACCAGCTTCTCTTCAGCCTCTTTTTTCTGATAGCTCTTACCCTCTTCTCACATTTTTGTCTCTCCTCTTCCCTCAAAATCAAACTTCTGGGTGTACAATGCAAAGCAAAGTGAAAATTCTGTTATAGGTTTCTAAAATCTTTTCACAATAGCATGGACTGTATTCTACGTCTGGGAGTTTGGTATATAGTCAGGGGGCCAACAGCACAAGAAGCAAGGTGAATCCAAGGTATGCGAATCCCTTCTGCTTCACCTTAAATTGTTAAATTATTCACAGAAGTTGGGAAAGTAGACATTTACTTAGGAAAGGAGTGGAATTTTTTTCTGAAGTACCAGTTTCAAGAAGGTACCAAGACTTCTTGTAGGAAATTAACTGATATAATTAAAATAAGGATAGGCACATGGGCAGGAGTAAGTACCTTGCCTCTTGAAGGGAAGGAAAAAAAAAAAAAGCCCTAGGAGCAAACCATAACTACTCATTCCAGAATTTTCAGCACACTAGTATTTCTTGAACTAGTAAATCTCCCAATCCACCATACAAATATTCCATAAAACCAAGATGGGATTGAAGACCTAGAGTAAACAAAAGGCTTCACCTGTGTTTAAAATGGATAATGTACATACGTTTTGTTGATAAGAATCTGAGTCTCCCTTAGATGTAACATCAGTGACTAAATATGACTAAATATGATCTTGAAGGTTTGGGCATTCTGTTGTTATAATGAAGTAGCACAGGGACTGTTTTGYGATAATTAGATGTAGCATATGGAAAAAGAATGGAGGATGAGGGAAAGGTGGAAGAGCTCTCTGAAAGGTGTTTGTATGTCTCTAATAATCCTATTGTCTGCCAGAAGGCATATATACAGGAGGATAACTTTTATAAGGGAAAATTTTGTTTACATTCAATAGCCAAGTGGATTTAAAGGTAGCTGTATTTTCCTCTTGCTTGATCTTAGATTTACATAAACATTTATTTCTAATGAGCTCAAAGTATGTGGATGCTTAAAAAAAAAAAAAGTTGATTTCCTTCATAGTTTGAGTTGCTTTCATAAGAACAACCAATGTTTGTAATAAAACATAGCCTTTGGCTGTACACATACAGTACAAAGATGATGGAAATATGCTCAGTAAGCTGTAACCCTTAATCCTTCATGTATTTGTTCCAAAACTCAGACTCTATGTTGGAAATTAACTGATCCTGCTTGTGCAGTAAGCTCAGYAGCATCAGTGCTCTCGCGTTCAATGAACTTACGTTTATATTCAAACCATGAATAGGTGATAAATTATGTTGGAGGAATCTTCCTCTAAATTTTGTCCATTACTCTTAAAGTGGAAACGTCATTGAATTTGATGAGAGTTTTCACTTTCATTAGGGCTGAGATTTCACCATTTTTTTTTCTACTGGATCTAAGGCTAACCTTGTTCAAAGAAAGAAAAGGATACTAAACCATCCCAAGATGCAAATTTTGTATCTTAACATTAAAAAAAAGATAACTTTACAAACTGATCTTATTATTGATAGTAATATATGCTATTCTTCATAATCCAGCTGTCCACTCCTGTTTACAAAGCAGTTATTCAATAGTATGATTTGAGTAATTTGTGTATCTTAAGAAATACCAAATAAGAAATTACACACACAGACTATAGGAGATAGGAGATTCTCATATGCCATACATATCCATACACGCMATGAATATCTTGCTTTCATCTCAAGCTAGAAAAAGTTTAATTGCTAAAAAAAAATTTTTTGAAATAAATTACTGGCCGGGCTCTGGTCCTGGGTAATCCAAGTGTGATTATTACAGTTATTTAACAAGCATAAATTGTGTCTAGCTTTTAGCAAATAGAAATAGTCCTCATCAGAGTTCAGAAAAGCTATGGTAGTCTGAAGGACTGTTTTACACTCAAAAGTATTAACCTTGTAAGAGATGAAGTTTATACATCACTTTATGAACACTGACCAGTAATAGGTATGCATTTCACTCTTGCTATGTGATAGACCTTGCATCCAAACTGCAGTTCACCCAGTCGAGTCAAGGCTCCCTGTACATTTTAGATGCGAGTGTGCAGATTTTAACCTAGCTCCTACAGCATTTTTTATCAAATTTCAATGTGATCTATAAAGGACAATATTATTGCCCCCATTTTATAGATGAAAAACAGATATATACATATACAGAGAGAGATAGAGAACTGATTTTCATGCAGACTAGCAGCAAAGCCAAAAGCAAACCACAACCAAAGATTTGTTTGATGCTTTATCCAATCTGCATCATCTAATCTACGTCATTTCTTTTTCTTGACAGGGCTGCTACAAATTGAGTTGAAAACAAGAAAAACTTGCTTTTGGCGTCATCAAAAGGGAAAGCCAGATACATACCTTTCCACAATAGAAGCAATTTATTATTTCCTTGTAGACTATCATCAGGAGATTTTGAAAGAGAACTACAAAGGGCAATATGACAATCTCCTTTTTTTCTTTTCATTTATGTACACTCTGATTAAAAATGCTAAGTGTTGTGCAGGGAAAGAATAAACCAAGATGACCATACATGGGTGAGTAACATGATATTTTGTTTCTTTTGCAATGATAAATTGCACAAATGCAACTACTTTTTATCTGAAATCTGAAAATAGATTGTATTCTTCATGTCTATGATGTTGCTCCAAATATAAACTGAAGACCTCATGCCATGCACACATAAGGCTGTGGAACTACTCAGATGAGCAATCCCAATAGAATTACTTATTTGAAAACAGCTTTGTTTTGCTAAATATGCTGTGTTTGAACCTACAGTCCTAATCTGCTAGGCATAGTGAAAGGATTGCCTGAGGTGGAGATTGGAAGACTTGGCCCTCATCCCATGAAGGGTGATCTGTCCAACTGTAAAAAAGAATTGGTGCTCTTTTAATTGCTCAGATGATTTCTTTCTGTTTTACCCAGTAAGACTGGCTTTACTTTCACAGCATCAAAAACCTACTGAAATGATTAGGGTGGTATTAATTAGGGTGAAAAAGATGACAAAATGAAAGGCCACATTAACTGAGTGAATGGCATATAATTACACACTTCAAGTTTACTTCTGGAAATTGTCCTAGTAATGGAAACAAACTATCTGTTTAAACATCCTTGTACAGTGCATGATTTCTCTGACGTACCATTCACATATTTGTATTATCTGCAACTTCTTGAATAATTTTAAATTTCTTCAAATAAATTTTCCTTACATTTAATATTGTTATATAATACAATTGATTATTATTTTTAGGATCTCTTAACTTTTCTCGTGGCATATCACAGACAGCAAAGTTTTGCTAAGTGCCACATACTTGTGTATTAAGCAGCCAAAAGGGCTAATTGCATTACTGGGGCTGTGTGAAAATGCAGATCTGTTTGCAGGACCTAAACCTAAGTAATATACAGAGATGAGAAATAAGAGAAAAGGTGGTTCTGACCACAGAGTTTGACAGATCTTCCTTTGGGCAAACTATGAATCTACTGTGTTATTTCTTTTGCAGTAATAGTGGAGATCTGCTCAGCATAAGTAAAACTTTGTCTGCAGTGAATAGATTTTTGCTGGTATGTGTAGGACTGTGCTGGCAGAGCGGTCATATATGGATGTGATTATGTACATGTGCCTTTGCCAAGCTATACCAGAACAGGTTGTGCTGGCACAGGAAACAGATCTAGGTAATATCTTTATAATCAGAATTATAAAAATATATTCACATTATGCTAAGATGTTCTGCTACAAAGTTTATGTTGGTGAAAAATTATAGTTTTAAAAAAACATTTAAGCTGGGAAAAAACTCTTTACACACAGGTCCAATATAAATGGATAAATATTTCTTAGTATTTTCAGAAGACTGTTATGGAAGAAAAACGGTAAATCTGATAAAAGTGACACAGATTAAAAACTATTATATATTATWTTTAAACAAAAATTCTGAAGCTTATTTTTATTGTAATTTTCCTCAACAAATTTGGCTAAATTATTATCTGTAATGTACTGTCCAGGAGGGCACCCTTCACATCGGGCAAGCACAGAAACTGTGCCTTGAAAACCACTTTAAGAAATTGTTTTATACTTGCACAGAAATCCATACAAGCGCTAACAAAAAAAAATTGTACTATAGTTTTTTTTTTTTGATTTTTATGCATCAAGATATTGAATAAATTAAAATAAATACTGCTTGAACTACAAACTACAGCTATGCTTTTTCTGCAAGTCATACATACCTCCAGGTGTGTATGCTCTTCTGCACAAGCGAACGCATATAAAAGATGCATTTCTTTGAACAACCAAAACACTTCACTCCCATTTACACAAAGAAATGCTGGTTAAGTTATATGGATGCATATGAAGTGCAGGTGAACTACCACAGCACTACGAGAAACAGCTTTGAAGTCAGTATGAGAAACAGCATTTTAAATATACACATATAATGGCACAGCTGTTAAATAAGCTACAAGTTTATGTGCCAGGCAGTCAGAAAAATCAGCAGTCATGTCTCAGTGCTATTGGAACAACATATTTCTTACTCATTTGGTTCTTATTGCTATTGAGAGGTTATTTTGGCTTTTTACAGTGATTAATGCTATTTCCTTTGGTATGAATTTTGATAGTCTTTTGACATTTCCATCTGTTCTTGCATTTTTTAAACAAAGATTGCTTTGGTATTTTGTAAAAATCATAGAAACTTTCACCCACTTTAAACCAAAAAAAAAAAAAAAA
>NW_028186149.1:8851687-8873393 GCF_003343005.1 Rhea americana
ACTTCCAAGACACACTTCCCTGAAAACATGTTTTTTTATTTAAGAAGTAGAGGTCAGATAAAAGCTTATATAAGCTGGTCTTTGTTACTTCTGAAAAATAGTTTCTTAAGGTTAAAAGTGTTTTCCAAATTCAGGTTTTGTGTACCTTGCTTTATTTGAACAATGGGAATTAAAAATTTATTCTGAAAGTAAATTAATTTTAATTCTTAGATGAAATCAATGTACAGAAAAGCATTTAAAGCAGAAAAATCAGTGTACAGGAAAATCAATGTACCAAAAAGCATCCAGAAATTGGGTTCAGACATTTTTTCTTCCAGTGTAACTTTGATGTAAGGCAAGAGTAATTCTTAAACTAAATGATACAGGCATATCTAATGTCCGTAATTAATTATGGACTGTTGATACTCCTGTGATAACCTTTCAGGAGGGCAGGAAGGGGGCTATTGTCACTTAAGCTGTAAGTCTGTTCTGCCTGAGCAGCAGATGCAATTCCCCCTTCTCTCCCATCTTCCATTCTTTCCCCAGTTAAAAGATTTAAATCCACCATTTAATTTAAATACTGGTATAAACTGAAGTTATCCAACCAAGTTATCCACCTCACACTAAAAATGTCTTAGTACCTCTGATACATTTTCCAGCTTTTAGACCAAAGAATAGTGTTGTACTGCCAAATGAAAGCAATCAAGTGGTTAATCCTTTCAAGTGCAATTAGCAGCACTGACCTCCCTGTTCTTTAAAACGAGGGTCATGGGGAGGTAAAGGCCAGTTCTGGGCCTTTTCTTTCATATCATAATACCCCTTCACTAACTATCTCTTCTGTTTCCAAAAACATCAGAGAGCAAGGGGGAAAAACAGGCTTCCACTTCCATTAGCAGTAACTTAAACAGCCATAAGTTAAAGGGGGAGGAAAAGGAAGAGCATCTCTATCTATCTCTTTTCACAACAGAAGACATCTGGCCTCCTGTGGGGAGGCCCCAGATAACAAAGAACCTGTCATGACAAACCTCTGAGATGTGTTCAGAGAGCCATTTTACCTGCAGTCTGGCTCATTCATTTCCTGCCACTGAAGCCATCTGCTTTTGCTTATTGTGGGTATTTTTGTTCTTTGTTTGGCCAGGAGTGTAAAGTGGCTTCCCTTTAGCATGCCTGTGTGCTTGGTCAGAGGGAGGATTTAATCCCCTTCTGAGAATGAATACGAAAAGGAGCTGCAAAAAAATAATTCCTTTCCTGGAAGGTAGCWCAAAAGTCATCCAAGCCTAGGTTGAATAAAAGGTCACGTTAGTGTATGAGGTAAAGATACATAAGGCTTGAAATAAGACGACAACTTGGAATCTACAGCGGAAGTCTTCCAAAGCACTTGTAATCTCACCTGATTTAAATCTGTTGCCACTGCTTCTTGCAGCTTTTTTTCAGTTTGAGTCCATCTTGGTTTTCAGGTTTCACATAGACTTCTTCAGCCCCAACTGCAGAGTAATATACTAATACATTCATGCTTTTCTCTGACGCTGCATTTCAGTATTTATGTTCAAGTTTTTGTTTGAATGCTTTAAAAAGCATTTGTCTATCTTATTAGATGAAGGTTTTAAAATACTTATATAAAACATAACATTATGTGAAAATCTACTCCATCTGTCCCAATCTTTGAAAGTACCAAAACAAGTTAAGGGGAAAAAGGCTTCCTATGAGTTTCCCATCACCTACCATAACATAGTTACACCCTCAAACTTCATTAACTTCTGTGTCTCAGCGAATTCCAAAAAGCAGTGCATCAGCTGAATTCTTCCACCTAGTTTTGACAAACAAAACTTTAATAGTGACCACAGCAATGTTAAAACAGGAAAACTTTCATCACTAAGATGAGATTATGTGGCAGTAAAACAGTTGGATCTGCTGATACTAGAACAGGAGGTTACCATTAAGGCACTGAATTACAGAGGCTAAATCAGTGTATCAATGTAATCCCTGAACGGTTATCCTTTGTCTTGAGAGACATTATTTCAGTACAATTCCAATACTGTCAAACTTTGTAATTAATAACAGTGCTGATTTTGGTGACATTTGCTAATGCCAACATTCAAGATAAGTGTTTATATGAAAAATTTTACAACATTCTTCCTGCTCACTTCTGAGTCATAACACATTACTGCCATTTTAAAATGGGTTCTGAAGAGAAATCAGATGCTATAAGACTAAGTAATGTTCCACATGAAACTTTAAAAACACTTACAGCTAAGAGCATAGTTTCTTTACCAATACCCATCAAAGCGAATTCAGATAGTTCTAGAGCCCCACAGCAAGACCTGGGAACCATTTCTGTAATGCAAAAGGGACAAAATATTTTTACATTACTGAAAAATGATATCTTTGCCTAATTAGAAATAGTGGTGCTAACATCACATTCAAATCAACGTGCTCTAGCCATGATTTTACTGCTCACTTTTCAGGCCACTCGTGTTGCAATAGGATGTTTAGAAATACACCACAGAAGACTGAACAGAAGAGAACGCTCCATACCATTGTATCTGAGTTTGAGTCCTGCTCTACCCATGAATATATGGGCTTCAGTTTTCTCACCTGTAAAATTAATTTCTGCCTCTGAGTGACATGTCTATATGTGTATATAAAGCTGTGCCCGTAAATCAATAGAACCTAGCATGAAATCTGAGGGCTAAGTATTACTATTTGAAAGGTTCAGGGATAGATCAGCTATACAGAAGTATATGTGTACGTATAAATATGATTAAATTATGCACATCCTTCCCAGTAATCAACGCATTAGATGGGACAAACCAAAGATTTTCTCTTTTGGTAATTCTGTCATAGGGAACAAAGTTTTACAAAGCTGTGAAGTATCACAGCTTGTAAGATTAAAGAAACAATCTGCTATAGGGATAGAACAAATATATGTTTTAATTAAATACAGTCATGCAGTGGAGTCTATTAAGGCACACAGATGAGTTATTTGACTAGAAATTATATTTGGATACTTTTCAATTTTTTAATGTATCATATCCTATAAAATCTGCACTCAGTAATGAATGCTTGTGTACAATAAAATCATTTAGCAGTGGTAGTAGCACACATTTTATATATATATATTTTTTTCCATAGAACAAGCTATGGAGCTTTCTGTCCTGAAAGATTGCAGTGAGGGTGGGGAGATGTATAAACTGAAAAAGTATCTTCTCCTGCAACTTTTCAACCATGTCGCAATAAAAAGTTGTAACTATATAAATTACAAAAAAACTTTAGAGCAAGTTAATACTACTTAAAGTACAATAGAAAATTAAATAGATAAATATATAGCTACACAGATCTATATATCAATGCATATTTCACTTGACTCCTGACTAAGACTGCCACTGGATCTTATAATGAACTAAAGAACTTGAGCTCCAAATCACTGAGGAAAGACAGCAGAAACTTCTCATGCTAGACTGTAGGTTTTATTAACATCACAGGCTAACCTGAATGAAAGCTACTGATCTTATTAATCATGAAATTTTGAAGCAGCACTACCAACATTACAGTTCCCCAGACATCAAACAGACTAAACGAATGACAGCACCTTTGTCTTGCGCAGTTTTTCTCTCAAAGTGTCTTCTGTTCATCTCCTCTCTATACCTTGAACATATGTATGCCCAAATTCAGTTAACTCATGCCTTTGATTGGCGCATTCCCTGGTAAAGACCAGGCAATTCTGAAGGACACAACAAGAACTCTAATCTTTTATTCCCTATACAGATATGGTGAGCAGACTTAGTTTGTGAAGTCTGTACCAATCAGCACAGTTACTATAGCTTGCAATATCATAAATTCTAAAGGAAATTTCAACTACCTGACAGGTCCTTGAGATGCGTTGCCCTCAAGTGCACTCACAGGCTGGCTTAAGTCAGCTTTTTTGGCCTTACCACTATAAGAAAACATATTCATCTGTGTGTAGAATACGTGGTCTTTTAAAAAAGCTTAGTGCACCAATACAGTTGTTCTTATTTCTAGATTCTCAAACTTTCCTAACATGAATCTGAAAGTACAGAGAAATATGAACAGTTTCCTAGCATGAATCTAAAGTACAGAGAAGTATGAACAGTGTGTGAAAGTGCATAGGCATCTCAAAGAGCCTCCAGTTTCAGCTAGGTAATCTTCCTTTCTTCTTCAAGTGATTCTTCAATATGTTCGTGCTCACTAGGTATGACTCTAAGCAATGCTGACAGAATGACACGGATTTTACTTCATTTCTAACTCAGCTGAATTCAGATCCGGAACTCAGGGCAGAATCTTGCCTATGTGAGAGGGGCCTAGCTGTACAGCTCATGGATGTGACAGGCCATGAGGAGGTAGACAAAACATCTGGCACACATTTCAGATGATGCAAGACTCCAGCACCGTTGATGGAAATTTCATGCTGTATATGATGCAAAGTGATGCTTGCTTTGCTCTTTTGATTACTGATTTTATAAAATAGATTAGTTTTATACTGTTTCTCTGATGTTTTGCTTTTTTGATTAATAATATTTTAATAGTTTCAAATTCCTGATTTCATGCTAACATTTACTACATTTTAGTATCATTATATTACAAATAATAGCATGTAAAGCTATCAATGTAACCAAACTTTATAATACACCTACTATCCTACCAATCTGAGATAAGGCCTGGCCTTCACTGTAAGTTTTTGTGCTTGCGATCTGGAATATTATATAACTTAATCTAGCAAAACAAGTCATCTGTGAGGTAAATAACATGGAATTCCTATACTTCTTTCATTTTTTCCACTATGTTTTAAGATTTTTTCTTCCTAATTTTTATGTATGTCTCAGTGCCATCTCCAACGCGCATACTACCACACTGATTGTATGTACTGTCTAGTCGTGTTTCACGTCTGTATCTGCTAATGTCTACAAGTCATGTAGTAACGTACTTTAGCACTCTTGAGGCTTTCATCATCATGAGTTTAAAAAGTTGATTTCCATATGGAAAAAACCTTACTTTTACTCAATTCATAAAAAATAATGTAAAAAAGATTCATAGGATTCACGACATTTTGAAGTGAATCTCTCATAATCACCGAGTCCTACTACATTTCTTGAACCCTACCTTCACAGCCTAAAGATGTGCTTTAGTGCAAAAATTTCTGGATCTGTATCATTTGCTTTGGAGACAGATGATAATGAACTGAGCAGAATTGGGCTCCTTTTCACTTAAAAAAAAGTGAAATAATAACAAAAGTATTCTCAGACTTTCCCACAACAGAACAATATTTTTAGGTGCAGCAAAACAGTTTGCTCAAGCTGAAACTACAGAATTAATTTCAGATGTTGTTAATGGTAAATAAAAATGCTGCATTTCAAAAACATCAAAAATGTTTTATTTCTTTCAAAAATTATCTTGGGGGCTTCCATTTCATGACTAAATAGTTGCTAAGTTCAGCATAAATTGCAGTTGACCTGAACCTGCATTTTCCAGTAATTCCTCTATTCAACTGAAACATTTTATCTAGCTCTGCTCACACACTTCCTTGAGCAAAATCAGTGCTGTGATGTCAATTTTTTCTATTTACAGAAGATAAGGAAGCAAACTGATACACTTCAATTTGCAGAAACCTCATGAAAACAGAGTCTACTCCTTCCAGCAATTGGATTGCATCACTTTCTCAGCTCCACACAGGTCTAAGCACGCCCCAGAGTACCATCTTCAATACGCATACCCATGTCAGTTAAGAGTAGAAAAACAGTCGCCTTTTTGTTTGTCACAACGATATTGGCAAAAACCATAATGTAGAAATGATTGCATTGTCCAAAGCTTCCTTTTTTCTGAATATTGTATTCTTAATCTGGTTTAAACCCCGTGCCTGGATTGGCTGCTAGATTTGCCAACAAAACTATACTGCCAAACTCCTAAATGCAGGAAAATCTCTAATGTAAGCTTAGCCTGTTTTTGCTTATTTTAAATTTTAGAAGGAAAATCCATTGAAAAATTAAAATCAATTAAGATACAATCCAGTCTTGAATCTTTTGAAGTCCATGAAAGCTAATGCAGCAGATTCAAGCCAACAGGACAATGTGCAACGCTGCAGCTGTTCCTATGGAAGGTCCTATGGAAATGGCCAGGATTTCTTTCCCCAGGACTGCAAAGTTCTGCCCCTCTGTGTAGGCAGTGCCCAAACATGTGCATATATGTGCAAACATATATTCATCCTGCATATGAGTTGTCAGTTTAGAAAAGACACTTATTCATCTTTTTTTTTCCCTAACATGATGGTGCTTTCCTTGTGAGACAAGTACAATCCATAATTAATACTGTACTGAATTCTGTGGCTGGTTTTTTTAAGTACCTGTTCTGCTTCGCAGAGTACCAGCACTCACATGCCACCGACAACAGAACTGAAATCTTCCTGTGCTGCTGAGTTCACCATGTCATTTACACCAATGACCAGAGCCAAGTCCATATCTGAAACAGAAAGGAAATATATTGCAAAATGTATTATTTATAACCTGAAGCAGTGGCTTTTCTTTTATCAAGGCGACACCAAAGCACATTAATCAAGCGTACAATAAACGATAACAGTTTGTTGTTTAAATGAAAAAATTAGGTCCATCTGTTGGTGTTCAAATCTAGAATCAAATCTTGGCAGTTACATGTGCTAATGAAAGCTATTATAATATTTTTGTGCATTCTCCGTTTAAGATTCCATGAAGATAAATACTCCTAAGATTTAAYGAGCTCTTACGCAAGGCCCTTGTGAGGTTGCTAAATAGAGCACATAATGTGGAATCTGAGTACGACTTCCATAATATTATAACATGTAGTTTATTTCAACACCATTCACTTACAGTCTAATTCTACAATTCTGTTCAGTGCCTCATTTCCATGGCTGTGCATGTGAGAAGCAATCCACTTGCACAGAGGCCATCGTAGGTCCAGAGATTCCACATCTTGGGTTAAGATGGTAGAACACAGTTCTAGAATTTCCAAGTAATTCCTAAAAGCTCTGGCTACCACAGTACTCATGAATGGTTGGTGCAACAAGCCCCTAATAACATTTCAGCAGTTTCATATTTGAATTCCCTCAGAATTTCTGGGTGAATACCATCTGGTCCTAATACTTGGTGGCTTATTCATTTAATGGATTTGCTCTACAACTTATACATTCTGGCATAACAGTTCAAGACCATTCTTCAACTATACCCATATAAGGAAAGGTTCCAAGGAACAGCCATAAGGAATTACCTTAGGATGGTTGGGGAAAGAAAAATTGACTGTTGATACCCATCAACAAGGATAAAAAAAAAATAGATGGCTTTTGGAAGTTACTGGAATGATGCTCTCAGCTCATTAAAAAAAAAAAAAAAAAAAAAAAAACAAACTCTGTGTTTTCATTAGAATCAGTAGCATAATTCCCAATAACTGCTGTGAAACAAAGAGTGAACATGCCTTTGTCTGATATTTCAGAATATTATATGAATCCAGACCATATTAGCTGTATTGATAACACACAGGTGTGTATTTGATGAAAAAGGTCTATTTTACACATACCAAGCAAAACTCAGTAGATATTACCATTATTATCTATGTAAACCAACTGTTTGATTCTTAGGGTTTTTTTTTCAGTTCTTTAATAATTTAAATTAATTAGTTATTAAGTAAATATTACTTAATGTTAATTCAACCACTAGCCAAAATGTAAAGTACCAGAATGCCAGTTAGAAAAAAAAATTCTAATCATTCACCGTAAGACATAAATGTAACTATTTGGTGTGACTTGACTACAAGACAAGCAGTTAAAATTTTAGGCCTTACCTGGAAAATCTTCATTTATGTTGTCCAGTTTTTGTAATACAACACCACAAAGTATACTGGCTTTAACCAGCAACACATTTAGTTGCCTTGGCATGTGGCCTGCTACAGGTGAACACCAAACACAGAAAAAGAGGGAAAAAAAGGTGGAGGTGGAGATGTTCAGCTGTGAACTGAAAAAAAAAAAAAAATATGTAAAAGCAGTTTGATTCCAAAGCGATATTTGTGTACCAGATGCAGAAAGAGAACCAAATACTCCTAAAAGTACATCCTGAGGAACAGCATCTAGCATTTTTATAATGAGAGAGCAGGAGGAGAGGACTGAAGTAAAGAACTTCTGCACATTGCCCTCTGTCCTTCAAAAATTACCTCAGAAGTTCCTTGCCGAAATTATTAAAAAAAAAGTAAACAATGTGTTAATGAAACTACTACATTTTCTGTGACTAGCTTATTTAAATAAGATAACATCAGCTCCTTAGCTGAGGTAATTTGGSTTCCCTCTGTTGAGATTAGATTCAGTCATATATTGATGAAAACACATATGGCAGGTCCTGCTAGCTGAAGATCAGGAGTATCATTACAACATAGCTGATTTTTTCTTTGTTCATTAAGCAATTTTACCATATTGGCAATGGGATATTGGGCCTTGGCTGCACAAAGGCTCCTTCCCAAACCTTCAGAAAGGTTATGGTCATGCAGAAGCATTCCACCTAAAGCACCCCATAGCACTCCAGTAACAACAACATGTTTCTCTGACTTAGTGACTTAAGAATCTTGTTCATCACTTAAGAAACCAACAAAATTCATTTGCTGCAGGCAGATGACAGAGGACATGTGAGAGCAAACTATACTGCAGAGGGATAGTTTTAATCCTAAACCTAAAAATCTACTTTGCATCTAGAGCAGGGTTTTGTTTGTTTGAAGTGAAATGAAAAAGTTCTAGGTACTGGCTTGCATCAGTTTCCCTACAGAACCACATTGTAAGGTGATGAAAGGGCGCTGCTGAACCTACCAAATTCCCTGGCTGTCAGCAGTGGCCGTTGGAGGTCCTGGATTAATGACTGGCAGCCTCAGCAGGAGGAGGATGGCCAGAGGCAGTAGAGCCACTTTTGCTCTTCTCTTGCAATCTGAACATGTTACAGATCATACGCATCTCTGGAGAAATGGTCACAGCTGTTAGGGCCTTCCTTGTGCATACAGTGTAGAATATATTACGAATGATTTGCCATGCACACAAACTGAGGACTTACACAGCAATAAATCCAAAAAAGATAATTGAGTGATAATTAAAACTACAAATAATTAACATCCCAAACATTGATTTTTTTCACATATTTAACACTGCAGTGTTCTATTTGGAATCTATAATTTTGTTGCAAGTAAAACTTCTGACCTATTAAAAATAATTTCTTTAATCTCCTGGGGAAGAGCACATAAGCATCGTGACCAATAGCAAATTTCTAGGACTTTGAGTGTTTTGTGTTGGATTTTTTTAATGTGACTGTACAAAAAAACAGCACTTAACATTACCATCTACAGTCGCCTGTTTTACTGGGGGAGGCACTTTGGCAGTTCTCTTGCTTTTTCTCCATATCATCCCCTCTCCTTTCAGAGGCCCCTCATCACGATGACCCATCCATTTGGCTAAGGGCTGCATGCAGCTGCATCTGAAAGAAGCCAACTGTATTCTTGGGTCAGCTGGAGAAATTTGCTTGATTATAATTATAGGTATATACAGTGCTTCTAACTCCTGCAACTTAGGGGAAGATCTAGGCCCATACTTGGGGCTCCTGCTGAGCTGCAGAACAGCCCAGCTGGCTAAATAACAAATGATTGGTAGCTTCAGGCAGCGCAGTGTAAAACAACTATTAATTTAATGATTTTCTCTTACATATTTGGAACCATGGTCTTTTGTTCACACACCTTCAAAAAATTCATTATAATAATCCACAAGAAGTTATTGTAAGACGACTAACTGGCACATTTCATCTCACTAGCTATGCTGGCCTGCAGACCAGAGATGTGTGAAAACAGAACGTTTCCTGATCACAGTAAATAGTTTTAAATTCTCTAGATCAGCTATATGTAGAAAATACCTAATACATCATGACACAAACTTTTTTTTGTTATTGTTGCTAATTGTAATTGAATACTGGCCAAGACTTGCCATTCCTAGTAAAATATCTCATCAGACTCAGTAGATGATTAGCCTGAATAAATTTTGGCAATGGTGAGTCACTCATTTTTTGGACATGAAAAGCAAGTGGGTTTTTTTTGGAGGTATGAGACTTAACAAGAAAAGGGAAAACCAATGAAATAACTTCAGTAACTTCACTTCATGCTTCTTTGCTATATGACAATACCATTCAGAGCTGTAAAATCCATTTAAGTTTAGGTGTGCCCGAGGACTTTGTATTTCTCCATCCCCAGTTTTAGCCTTAAATTCATTATTTTTATTCTTCATTATTTTTTCAGGTGAGGAGAAAAACTCCCAGTAGAGTTCATAGAAAATCGAAAGCAAGGCACTTATTCTTTAGGGTCTAGCAGTCATAACAAGCAGGTCTGACTTCCATTGTAGCAGGAACAAACAACAAAAGTGCAAGAGTAAGTTCTCAAAATTCCAGAAAAATGACAAATATCATAAAACTGATGAAATCGAGATTGGTGTCTACCTAGACCTAGGTTCATGTTGAAAGGTCTTTGTACTATGCTATATCATTACAAAACAAGCTGAGGATCATAATACTGCCAAGACATATGCGACATTATCAAATGTGCTATTTCTAGTTAACTAAAGTTTTTCATTAGATCTATAATATCAATTATGGTTGGAATTCACTACATCAGGAAGCATTCAGTTTTCACTGTTGCCACATGCATCCAGGATGCTATCAAATGGATTCACTAGTGACAGGCTGGCATTCTGCATTCACGATAGCAAATCACAAAAATGGTGTATTTTCTGACTATATCTGAACAGAAAGTTCCATTGCAAACATGTTGGTAGAAAAAAAAACACATAATAATCTTGCATTTTGTGTCCAAGTATTTGTTATAACTTCATTTTTAGCTTATATTATATTCTTAATTTCTCTATTGCAAGATTTTTAGTCTTTCTTGCATGTTTGTATAAGGCCTAGCACAAAATTGCTACTTCACTACAATAATAATAGTCACAGGCATGCAACAGACACAAAAGCAAAATCTCTCTCTTGAGACACTTAAAATCAAGGGTGAAAGTTAGCTGCAAAGAAAGAGAGCAAAAGTAAAACTGGTGAGGTGAAGCTGGGCAATGCTTTCATAGTGTACACTCAGGTAGTCTGCATGTAATTGACTTGGCAGCCATAGGCTTTCAAAACAGCTTCCAAAATAAAGAGAAATTCTATTCTGCTGGAAAGCCAAGGACACTCAGCTTTTAAAAGGAAGCATATACATAGGAACAAATATGATTAAGCATGAAGTGGACTAATGATTGCACAGAGCTGTAGTCATGCGCAAAGCCCAGAGGGAAATAGCTGCCAACATTAAATGGGACACAGGTGACATATAAGGAGAGAGGAGCTATTTAATCTTAATATCTGCACAACTGTAAATTTAATAGTCAATGCATAGACTCAAAGGAAGTGAAAACAATAGTTTGATATGTTTAAAGTAATAGTGAAAAGTGAACTATGTAGAATGTTATGCAAGATCTGAGATAGCCTGAAAAGCCTACTATGGTGTAAATGAACAATAAATATCTGAACTCTCACTTGGGGTAATGAGATAGAATTAGTCTCCTTTATCATTTCAATAGCTTGGTCTAATCCAATTTCAGTGCGAGTTCCAAAAATTTCTACGGGTTTCTGCCTCCAGCTGTAGATTATGTACCATATCCACCCAAAATGACATTTGGCAAAGATCTGTTCATGGCCTAAATGTGAATATATTAAATAAGCATATTGGTCAAAACAACAGTTCTGATTCCATTAAAAGAATCTCAAAATAAATAGCTCATTTGCTGTAAATTCCCATGTAGTTTGTTTGGGAAAGCAGACTGTACTATTCCTCAGCTCATTAAAGTTTACTTTAACAAGCTCTGAAGCTGATGCAGCAACAGTTCAACAGTTCAATATTCTATTGCTTTCTTTTTGGAAAGCTTCAGCATCCCATTTGGCATAAAAAATGACACAATTTGAACACAGATTTTTCAGACAAGCCTTTCAGAAAACCTTGGGTTTTTTATCCATTTTTAAACAACTTTCCTCTCCTCCCCAAAATACCTTCACATTTTTCTCTCGTGAAACAAAGAYGTTCTTTGTTTAACTAATATCTCCCCTCTTGCTTGTTATGGAACAGCACATTTCCTCAAAGTTAGCTGCTGGGTGAGATCCTTTCATAAAGGCTGTTTAGTCTTTTTATAAAAACATTCACTTACATTTCTGGATTCGCAGGGAAATCACGTTGCTGCTTATTTCTTTTTCTAGTTGTTTTTCAAGTTCAAATGCCAGATTTAGTGTACCAGGAACTGTTTATATACTAAGTGGCTTGACTCAGGTAAAGCTGTGCAAGCTCTCGTCTACCATATGGCTATCACCTGACCTGAAAGGATCAGCTCGCTTGAGGAGCCATGTGGAAGTGCTTGAGTTAAGGGTAAAGAAGCTATTAAAAAGTAGGGCAAAATGGGGAAGTGCAGTCCTAGCAAACATACATTACTTTCAGTCCTCGAGCTGACTAAGTCATCTACACATCTTTGTATTAGGCAGACATATTCTGAGATTTTAGCTGTTCTTGGCATCTAAGGAGTTCATTTGCCAAATTCTGTTTCTAGAAACCCACCAGAAATACACCCAGTTCTGGTAACTTTTCATCATTTATTACAATTATGACCAAAATTCTAACTGGCAGCCAAACTAGTCATCCAGTTCCTTCCAGTATCTTACTTTAAAAAAGTTTTCAAAGTAGATGCTTTAGGCTCATTTCACATAGAAGGGGCCAAACTAGTAGTGTTTCCATCTTACCACATACAATGTATCACAGGATAGCTGCAGAGGAATCAACCAAGGCACCCACAATTGCCATCAGATTGTTGTCAAGAAGAAATTCTTCTACACACAAGGCCTAGCCAGAGTAGCTGATCAGAGCAGTAGTAACAACAGGCATAACTACTCCTCCTATTGCTGCTGTGAGCATCAGTTCCTGCAATTTAACAAACATCACAAAAGGGAAAGAAAAATGAAATTCGTATTTCAAGAAATGATATAATTCCTAAAATATTAACTAAGAGGAAACAAAAATTAATTCAAGTAGACAGTTAGCAAAAGACAATTACCCATGACATTATTTATGGATTTTGGGTTCGGTCATGTGAGCAGATAAACCTTTAGAAGTTTTACTAAAAGCTTATCACAGACAGAAGAGGAGCTGAAAATATTTGTTATTTTTCGTACAAGGCCCTTACTCTCTCCTAATTCTYTCAAAACTAGCCCATAATTACAGCAATGCCTAGGATTACATATACATCTCACTAGATAAACATTTGTGGCTTATTTTACAGCACCGCTGCTGGCTAAAAAGTTTTGGATCTCTGCAGTGTGGTTTGTGGGATCCTGCAGGGTTTTGCAGACTTGTTATGGAATTTTTGTAGGGCTACATAAACATTCTGTGAAGTCCTTTGTTGATTCCTCATAATTTATGCCAAATTTTTCAGCTAGTGTGCAAGACTGCATTGTGGCTAGCTTTCAGCAAGTGCTAAATGTGCGTGCAAGAGCGTTACATTACTTGTATTTGCAATGCAGAGGTTCAAGAAGTTCTCTCTTGATACTCTTACTGTAATTGAAGAGAGACCTGTAGCACCAAAAGGGCACACTAAACCAGTGTTGTAGCTTGGATCCAACACAAAAGGTATCATACTACCCAAGGATGCTATCAACGAACCAACATTCAAGTAGTCATGCGCACACAGAGGAAATGCTCCTGAGTTCAGTACACCTGGAAGCAGGCATGGCTGCTCTAACACTGTATTGACTTTACTACTAAAGTATTTTTACTGCTAAACCACTGGAAATTAAGACAAGCTACAGATACAGAAACAAAATACCAAAGATATTGGTCCCAAGAGAGATTAACTGAGCTGGAAGATCTGCCTACTGCAGATCCAAGACAACTATGAAGGAATTTTATTTTGAAGTAGTTTTCAGAAATAGAAGCATTTCAGTTCCAAATACTCCATGACTACTCCTGCTTCATCCTTATCAGCTGGGGTAAAGCAAAATCAGTTTCTCATGATAAATGAGTACATTATAGCAGCAAATAGGGAGCAGTAACTATTTGGAAGATGAAGCTTTAGTAGCTGTCTATTAACACAGTAGGAAATAATCCACCCATAGGGACCTAGAAGATCTCTTACTACAATTTCTCTGGCCACTCTTTGTTTACATCAGAATCTTAGTCCAAAGGCATTACGTCCAAAGTGTAAGTTGGACTCCTAGTCAAACATCTCTTTCTAACAACTAAAATCCAGCAAAAACAACTTTGAAGATTAATGTCAACGTCTCTCCCAATCAGCACCAAAATCAAAGTCACTAGCCCTTATGTGGTTACCAGTCCTACTAAGTTCATCAAATTAAGTTGCATAAAGACTACAATTTCTTTTTCTTTCTTTCTTTTCTTTTCTTTTTTTTTTCTTTTGGTATGAACCAAGAGAATCAGCCTGCACATCCTGCTAGAGTTCAACTGCATTTGGGGACCCAGGATCAACAAGGGACTTTAGGAAGCTTCATCTTAAATTGCATATAACAGGGCACTTTGTAAGCCAGTAAAGAATCACTGAAGGTTTCACCCCCAATATAAGTTCCCAGATACACCACTGTTTTGAGAACACTGGCAGAAGGGCAAACATCAAGGTGCAGATATTCAATCATGTACTCAGCAATACACGTAAGARCTCCTGCCAAGGCAACCAGACTATGAAATGCAGCTATAAGCTGAAGAAGGTCAGAGATTTCAGTTTGTTTCGCAATTGTAAGACCCGCAAAATGAGATGGTTTAGATCCAAGATAAAATATTATATTGTATTTCATGCTCAAAGCATAAACAGACAGTTAAGCAAGAAAGGACGTTTAGGTTTTAATGCTGTTTTCCTTTTTGCACAATAAAATAGAAATATAATAGTTATAGGAAATTTTAACCTAATTTAAGTCTTTTCCAAAAATACAGCATTGGGTATGACAGCTTGTAAGAAAGGGAGCCAGAATAGTGCTTTTGAAGCCACAGCTTCTTATGTATTGGAGAGAGAATGCACCCGTCACATTTTTCAAATAAGTTTTGCCTGTAGGGAACCAAGACAGGCAAAACATCTCTGGATGCATTAGAAGATGATGCCACAATTTAAGTGGCAGACTGGTAAAGAAGTAATGCCTCCTACTCTCCTATTGCACAAAGTTTCAATTGCATATGTGTGTTGGAAAAATACCTTTAGGAATTTCTATCAGCCTCCATACTGCTAGATACAAAACCTGCCTTAGATACCAACATTAGACTGAATGAAAATATTTTTCCCCCACAAATTAATAAATTCAGATCAAGATCAGGTGAAATAGTTGGTGGATTCATAAAATTAATTTGTTTCAATTGAGAAAAATAACAGGAAAGTTCCAAAAATGCCTAACTCTTTTAATGCTTTTGAAATAACATTTTTTTTTCATTTCAAAACATTCAAATGTTCTGAAAACTGAAGGTATTTATGAGCAATTAATATATTTCTTGCCCCAACTTAACTCCATTAGTTAAGTGTGCCACATAATATGTTCTCCTATCCTCACATAAGAAGTAAATTAATAAATATTAATGAAAATGCCATGAACTGAGCACATGTATTTCATAAGAAATATGTCTACCGCTTGTGCCACCCCTTGTGCCATGGCTGCAGACATCTGTGCAAGCACTTCTGGTGAGGTTCTCAGTATTCCAGTGTTGATTCTAAACCTCCACCAACCCCAATCATACCAAGGGCATTTCCAAACCTAAAAGCGTTTTGACTGGAGAACCCTGCCAGCACGCCTGCCCAGCAACGACCTGAGTCCAAATGCATCATCTAAAACACAACGAAAAAGGGAACACGTAGCATAGCTATGCTTCAAGCTTTCTTCCCTATAAAGAAATATAAAGGCATTGAAAGGCTTTTAGGATTTCCAGGAAGAAYGAGTAGTAGATTGTCTTTAAAGCTAAGGAAGATTTCTTGTTTGTTTATCAGCACAAGTGAATACCTTTTTCTGATGATGAAACTTCCCCATGTTTGTTCTTTCTTGTTTTCTGGTTTCCACGTTTCTTTATGAGACCAGTCCACCAAGCAACCATGAAATTAATAAAGAATCTCAACCACTCAGTTCCAGGATTCACTGCTATATATTGGAGTACATATTTTCAATTATCATAAACACTGATATATTGTTTTCTAATATTAGTCTACAATGCCACAATGCTTTATTCTCTGTTATTTTCAGACTTAGTTAATACTTTGTCCCAAGAAAAAATATCTATTGCATTAGTTGAAGCTTAAAGATACTACACCTTTGCTAGATTTACCCTGCACTGGACAAAATTAAAACCATTTTAGCTATTAGATTCTTTGTGGAATGGAGAAGTATAGTTTATTAGCTATATATGAAAATTTGATTCTGTCATATTTTGATTTTTTAACGTTTTCATAGAAACAATGCTCTGAAATACTTATGTGACCTACATGATTTAGTAAGCATGTGGTCTTCCTTCTCATATTTGAAAAGCACACAGTGACTTCATTTCAAGTAAATAATAAATTTTCTTTTAATTTGCATCACTGAATGAATTGAAAGTATGATCCAAAATAAGGTAGTAACAAAAACCCATGACGCACAAATCACAACTAAGAGACAAATATAGCCATTTTACAACATCCCTGAAACATCCAAAAAGGCCATTGAAGATTACATGTTGGCTGATATCTTCAAGAAATATTTATGAGCTTTCCAGAAATCTAAGTCCACGGACTTAAATCTGACAGAAGCAGAGCTGTTATATAATATTAATGACACTGAGATGGAGCAAGTTTATAGATATTGTATCTTGAGGAGATTTGGAGTTAAATAGAATAGCCATACGATGATACTGACGTGGCTTATATTAGTCTGGGGAAAATAAACAAACAAGAAGCAACATAGCAGCTTCCCAGAACACAAGTATTCAAGTCCTCATTTGTAACACAGCTGGCCAAACTATTAGCTGCGATGACCTTATGCAGCACAATTTTGACCTACTGCTTAATTATTTAACCTGGTCCTCACAATAAATCAGGTCAAAATCTAAGTGTAAGAATGGGAAGGTGTTCTTTATTTGTATGTAGAGTATAAACTGAAAACATCTGCTACTGTTTCCCATTCAGCTTGGGCTCTGATACCCTCTGAGGCATTTATTGCATATAAGATTTTATTGATCAGTTCCTTTAGCATACTATAGCTAGAGGGAAACGTATTACTCAGTTCTTTTAATACACAYATGAGCTATTACATTATGTTAATTTAATATAATTTCAAAGAATAGGGTTCCAATGTAAAAGTATTGTGAAACAACCTTTTGGAAAATAAGCTTTGTTACTATGTCTGTTGACTGCCATGTGACCTTCTGATAAGTTCCAGGACATTTTTCAGATTTCTCTGCAGTGATGGTTTTGTTTAAAGAACTTTAAAGAATTAATGAAATCCGACACCTCATTTCTTCCAGATTTTGGTGCAGAATACTTTTCTAGGATGTAGGAAGCCTTAAGGGCAGGTAAGAGAACCATTTCTTTTCTGATTACTATCAGATAGTTTTCCTCCCTAAAATACTTCCTTTCTCTCTGTTAAGGACAACTGCCAATTAGATTCCATGTCTAACAAGAAATAGTTCAGTTTTAATATGTTTTGAATAATATTTACATATTTGGAGGCGAGTTAAAAAGATAAAATAAAAATAGACATAGTCACTCTTTGGATGTACTTACATGCTAAACAGATTAGTACTTGATCAAATGAATTAAAATCTTTGATGAACAAGCTGCTACTTTCTAGCAAAAGACTGAATATTCTGGTATTTGAAGTGCAAAGCTGTTTACTCTTGTCTTTTCTTAAATGAAACATAGCACAGCCACAAAGGAATATGCTCAAATAAGGCCAGTGGAATACAAAAAGCCTATAAAATTTCCCTGGCCATAGGGATAAGCGATTCCATGATCTAATGAAGAGAGATGGCAAATATTTGCCCATATAAGTGAACAGTTTTGCTGGCGGGCCTGATTCTGCACATACCACTCATTCCACAATGGTTATAGCATTAATATTACAGAACCACAGAATTACAGAATGGTTGAGGTTGGAAGGGACCTCTGGAGATCATCTACTCCAATCACCTGGTGCAAGCAAGGTCACTTAGAACTTATTGCACAGGATGGCATCCAGGTAGGTTTTGAATATCTCCAGGGAAGGAGACGCAACAACCTCTCTGGGCAACCTGTGCCAGTGCTCTGTCACTCTCACAGTAAAGTTCTTCCTCATGTTCAGATGGAATCTCCTGTGTTTCAGTTTGTGCCCGTTGCCTCTCGTCCTATCGCTGGGCACTGCTGAAAAGTCTGGCCCCATCCTCTTGACACCCTCCCTTGAGGTATTTGTAGATGTCGGTAAGATCCCCGCTCAGTCTTCTCTTCTCCAGGCTGAACAGGCCCAGCTCTCACAGACTCTCCTCRTATGACAGATGCTCCAGTCCTCTGATCATCTTCATAGCCCTACATTAGGCTCGCTCCAGTAGTTCCACGCCTCTCCTGTACTGGGAAGCCCAGGAATGGACACAGTACTTGAGATGAGGCCTCACCAGAACTTAGTAGAGGGGCAGGATCGCCTCCCTCGACCTGCCGGCAACACTCTTCCTAATGCACCCCAGGATACCTTTGGCCTTCTTGGCCACCAGGGCACATTGCTGGCTCGTGACTGACTAGTTGCCCACCAGGAACCCCAGGTGCTTCTCCTCCTTTCCAGCAGGTCAGCACCCAGCCTCTACTGGTGTATGGGGCAACTCCTCCCTAGGTGCAGGACTCTGCACTTGCTCTTGTTGAACTTCATGAGGTTCCTCTCTGCCCACATATCCAGCCTGTCCAGGTCTCTCCAAATGGCAGCACAGCCCTCTCAGGTATCAGTCCCTCCTCCCAGTTTGGTATCATCAGCAAACTTGCTGAGGAGGCACTCTGTCCCTTCGTCCAGGTCACTGATGAGTAAGTTGAACAAGACTGGCCCCAGTAGTGTCCCCCAGGGGTCACTCCTAGCACCAGGCCTCCAGCTGGACTTTGCACCGCTGATCACAAGCCTCTGAACTCTGTCTTTCAGCCAGTTCTCAATCCACCTCACTCTCTGCTCATCTAGCYTGCRCACTTCCTGAGCTTATCTACGAGGATTTGATAGGAGACAGTGTCGAAAGCCTTGCTGAAGTCAAGGTAGACAACATCGACTACTCTCTCCTCATCTACCCAGCCAATCATTCCGTCACAGAAAGCCATCAGATTGGTTAAGCCTGCTTTTCCCCTTGGTGAATCCATGCTGACTACTACTGATCACCTTCTTTTCCTCCCCATGCTTAGAGATGGCATCCAGGACGAGCTCTTCCAACATCTTTCCAGGGATGGAGATGAGGCTGATTTGCCTGCAGTTTCCTGGGTCCTCCTCCTTGGAGGACATGTAACTGTCATTCCCACATGCAATTTTGTACATCTATATCGTGGCAAATGCACATAGCATCTCAACGAGGCACCTAGACAACCTAATTTTTTACTTGTGTGTTAATGACCTTTGGAAAAATTTCACTTTGTAATATCACCAACTGAAGAACACCTTCACGGACTGACAGATTTGTGGCTAGACTTTCCACGGCATACTTCTTTGTCCTAGCTTCTGATTGTATCACAAAAATATGCAGATTTGCAACAAGGAGCATTTTATAGAACACACATGTATATGTTTCTGTACATGTATAACTGTTGAATAGAAGGCAGAAACAGATATTCCCTATAAGGTATAGAGGGTTAAGAAAAAAAGAAAAAAAAAAGCAYTGTTCACATGCAGCGCTGACTGTTAACACAAATACAGCTAGTGAAGCCAGAGTTTGAGGCACAGAGGAAGGAAAATAAGATCCACCCATTAAAACTAAGCCCTCAGCAGCAGTGAGATCCAGGGAAAATGAGAAGTCACAGAAGTCACATTATTAGCCCTCAGTCCTAGGGCTGGGGGGGGGGGGGAAGATGCTTCACTTTATGAAAAAACAATTTTGTTACTTTTCCTTTTTCAATCTTGTCTGATTTTCTCGTGGAATACCTGAAAGGAGAACCTAGCCACACAGCCAGGCTAGGTGAACAGTGCTAAAAGCATTCAAAGCTGGAACACTTGGCCTGTATTCACTGCTTCTTCAATCATTCCATCATTCATTCCTTACAGTTTTTTTTGCCTCAGATGCCTTCCATACTTGCCCTTCTTAATCTCTTTTCTTCTGATATGTTCCCATTATGCCTGTACCCAAAAACATCCAGTGCCCCTTCCCTCTTCTTTTCATTTACTGGAACCTTCCCCCAAGAAAACAAAAAACATCCACAACAACAACCAAACAAAGAAAGCCTCCCTTCACTCTTTCCCTAAAATTACAGGATATGCTGAAATCTGAACACCATCATGTCATGTTATTAGATTGCTTATTAGATTGCCATGCAGGGGCAAGACATATCTTCAACTGAGTGTTTTTACAGTGCCTAACAAATCTGAGTTGATTTGTAGTTTTATACCAAGTTGGTCCTTGGTATAAGGACCAACTATACTCTAGTATATCAAAGAGCTATTTTAGCTACGAGCAAGGTTAACAGAAATTTCAGGTTATGTCAATATGATTTTTATATCACTATTTGCATAGGATGCACTAAATGCTTTATTGCACCTAAAAAGACACAGTCTTTGCCATAATTAAGATGCTATCTTGTACTTTGACTTCCCAGTTTAATAGGAAAATAAGGAACTGCTAACTGCTCTGACAAATTCAATCCTTGACAAAAGACTGCAGGCACAAAGTGTATTTTCATCTGGAACCATATTAGCTATACCTAGCTCTTCATTTGCAAGGGGAATTCCACACTCCTAATCATAGAAATACAGACTAAAATTGTTTCTATTTGCATTCTCCTTTTTCCATATCAGACTAAGATCATGCATAAACAGTCCTATACAGATCAAAACACAGTAGAGGATGTAGAAACAAAAACAGACTAATACATACTTGAGACGACATTGAAGTTTTCTCAGCATGTCTTCTCATTATTCTCATTAGTTAGACATTTTCTTCCCTGATCCTAAGAGCTCTCACAGAAATAAGCATATTTATTATAGCAACAGTCAATATAAACATAAAGTCAATGCTTATATTTTGGCATCCCTATACTTAAAAGAAATTATTATTCTACAACTCTTTGGTTACCAGTAAGATTCCTGTGTAGAAATATTTATCACAGATCTAAGTAAAGATGAAAAGTAGAATTTTTTATTGCCTAGTGTAAGAGTTCTAAGGCAGAAACTCCTAAATTCTAGTCTCATTTATAATTCAGTTTGGATAAGTCATTAACCTCTTTCTGTCTCTACTTCCTTGTCTGTAAAGTCCCTTCTAATCAAAATGAACCCTAATCTGTCATAATGAAGCATCCAAGAGAAGAAAGAAGCACACAGTACATTTACCAGAAATTGCATTTGTTATTGACATGAGAGGCAAATGGAAGGTAGGTATGAGTCCCTGGACATTGTGATAACTAATTATTCAGCAAGGCGAAATGTGGTCACCATTTCAGTAAAAGCAGCATTAGGAGAGGGAAAAAAAAAAAAAAAAAAAAAAAAGCCTA
>NW_028186149.1:8873485-8952400 GCF_003343005.1 Rhea americana
TTTTTTTTAATTAATCAAACTAAAACCAGACTTAGAACCCCAGCCCTACCTCCAGTGAGGTTGTGTCACTGACACCCATGGCAGCAGAAGATACTCCCTGCACATGCTTTACATGCAAGACTAATCTTGTCTGGAGTAATATTATCTTTGTCAACCTGGGGATGAAGCAGGAACCCCAGAGTCCTCCAGATGCATATAAGGACTGCCAGCAAAATCTCTTAAATAAAAAATATTCCACTTGGAAAAATACAGAGAAATAGTTCATTGAAAAAACAAAATGAAGTATGTCATAAATTCCCCAGTGACTTCTCACAACCTTTACTGTTTTAGTAGGAATACAGACTACAGTGTAGCATCTGAACATTATTAAAAGATGCAGACCACACAAAGAGTTCAACAATACTTCCTTGGGAGAAGCTATTATTGCTCCCAGTACTAGTCTCTTTGACCATATGTGTTGGGGGTTTACAAAAATGTTTTTCCCACTTTAGGAAAGGACTAGATCATTTCATTAATCCAAGATAATATGGTATTTTACTCAGAGACACATTTTGTCATCACTTGCACAATGTCTTGTTAAATATATCCAAGTAAGCTCTGAGCAAATCAATGTACCAATATGAATCTCTCCAGTCAAGACAAAACCCAATATAGGAAGGATATCAGAATCTGGCTGTTAGAGCTCATGAGAGATTTAGTTTTTGGTGAGACTAGCATTTTAGGAAGTCTTTACCAAAACATTAAAACTTGCACAGAAATTGCCCAAAATTAATCAAAAAAATAGGTCTTCAAACTAGGATATTAAAAAGGATGGTAATCTGGATAGAACATTCTAATGTCAGTATCCCTGTGAAAAGGCAGTAAGAAAGGTACAAGGCTAGGYTATAGAATGGTTCACTAACTGGAATAGAGTTCTCCCTTTTCATTCCTTTTAAAATCAACCTTCTGTATCACCAAAACATTGCTTTCCTTGAACTAATAGATATTTACACACATTTACCTTGGGCAAGAGCTTAGAAGACGGTGAACCCTTGAAAAGATGTACTAAAACTATATCCCCTTCTATTATTATTTGTATTAAGAATTATTTTTTTCATTCTATCATCGTTATTTTCAAAGATAGTTAACATAAAGAGCATACTGATCTTGTTTATAAGGAAAATGTTACTCAACATAATCAAAACCTTGCTGTCTGATTCATTTTCCATTCCATATACATATTTCAACACAGATAATGTCATCTGGAGTTATGCAGTATACACAGGCCCTGATCCAAAAGCTTGAGAATAGTCTATTAATTTCAACTGGCCTGGGATTGGGTCTCTAACCTATATTACATTGGGTATTTATTACACACATAATTAATACCAGAACAACTTTCTTGGTAACAAAAGGTATACAGTGATTCACTTAAAATCTTGAAAAGTTGAATTTTTAGCCTYTACTTCAGTTGGAAATCGACATGAAGTATCAGCTACTATCAGCCCATTGCCTACGTTGCTACATTTTAGAGTTAAGCAACCCCGCATATTCCCTTTCAGAAGCTAACTTTATCTTTGTATAATTATTTCTAGCATTGCTCATCATTTAAATGCCAAATTGACAACAATAAATATAGGTTAAATGAATTCACTTGTACCTTTTGTATAAATTCCAGCTGTGGTCATGGTCTTCCTAAATGGTGAGACTGTGACTTCCTTCTCTCCTTTCAGTTCTTACACATTTTTTTTTGTTTAAACAATGCTGCTGCTTTTGGTAAAGGTCATGGATATCAGACCCTATTGCCCTGTTATAGAATAGAACAAACATGAGAGATTATCATGTTTTTCACCACTTTATGGACTGACCCTTCATCCAAAATTCTGGTACAGTTACTCATCAATCCTTCTGAAATTAGTGGGATTATTCACACGTGTAAGTAGAATGGGATTTGGCCTTTACATTATACTGATGATGATGGTCTATAAAACAGTCCTGATCATGGAATTCAGTCAGTTGTGAAAACTGACTTTATGTTCTTACTGCACAGAATTTGGCTCAATGTATTTCGGATGTCATATCCATGACATTTTGAATCACAGGAAAAGGAAAAAAAAATAGATAAAACAAGAAAATCTAAATCCTGAACTACAGGTCTTAAGCTTAACATGTTATTCTTTCAAAACACTTTCTCAGCTAACTAGTAATTCCAGTCTACCAATATTTAATTATTGAGCATGACTGTACTTTAGTCTAATGCTACCTGCGGGCAGATATGGATTCTTGTCAATCTTCAGTTCGCTAGGGCAACAGAAATTATACTTTCCTCTTTACAACATCCAAGATAAACATAACTGAAAAGGAATCAGTCTATCTAAAGAAATTTCTTACATATCGAAAAATTGCAGCCAACATACAAGTAATCTCAGTTTTCACATATTTTAAGGCTGCCTCCCAATTAAACTGCATATCCAGTTCCTTTTCTCTTCCCCAGGGCGAGAGGCCAGAGGATATGTGAAGGTATAAGAACTGTTGCTCCTACAGCAGAAACCRTGCAGGATCTGGCCTGATGATGGCACATCAGGGTTGAAATCTATGTCACATTCTGAGGCCAAACCCCTGCTAGCTTAGTAGAAAACTACTGTCTTCATAACTGACAGTGCTCCTTTTTTCTAGTCTTGACACAAGGACATTTTAAGAGTACTGTTAAACCATCTGACCTCCGTAGTTCTAGCACTAATTGAAGTCTCTCTGAGAACMACACACAGCTTACCTATTGCTACCTGTCATAGCACCTTTGTTCAATACATACTGATTTGAYTCCACACACTTTATCTAGTACTTTAATTCATATTTCCTAAAGCACAGTGYAGCAGCTTAGCAGATGAACCTATTATTAGTAATGTATCCTTCTTCAAAAACTACAAGTTCAGTGCATGGCATTGATTTTACAGTACAAAAATTAAAAACATCTAAGTGGTGTTGAAACTCACCTTCGTTACCAAGGATCCTCTAATGACATGATCAATAGTCCCGTAATCAATCTTTTGTTCAAAGTGAAAATATTCTTTGTCAGGAGAAATACCTTTAATAATTTCAAGATGTTATTAGAATAAAGGCTACTGGCTTGAGTAGCCATTCTACTTGGCAAGTCTCTGTAACCCATGTTCACCACACCCTGACAAGAAAGAAAAATAAATAGTTGTCAAAGCTCTTGTATATTATCTTGGAAACTTTTCACATGTTCTTTACAGATCTGATGCCTGTTTTATACATGCTAGTAAATCAAATTTGCATATTACTGCAGACATGACTTACCAAAGCTTTGTTTTACAAGCTAAGAGTTCTRCTTAAAACTAACAGCTTACTCTGATCCACGACCAGAGAAAGTCAGCAATTTTGTCAGGAAGCCAGAGACCAAACAAACTGGCAGACCAGTCAGGGAACAGGCTACAAAACCATATGGTGCTTATTTTTCAGAATAAGAAATAAACCACTTCAAATTTGAAAACACCTCATGGTTGTCTGATAAGAATCACATTGCACAATGTGTTTCATGGATTAATCGCACTCATGTAAATTCCAAATAAGAAGATACAGATACTTTCATACTTAAATTCTTTGCAAGTGTATCTGGACAAAGATCATATTTCTTTAAATATCCTTCCATACTATTAAGCATGCATACCATGAAAAAAAAATTTAACTCCATACTATGAAAACAACGTATATTGAATTCTGATCTTGAACACTGTACTAAATTATTTTTCCTTCCTTTCCTTTTCATAATGCCAGGTTAGCCATCTGGACATTGCAGCTGCCAGTTCATCCCATGTGCAGCCACAGGTGCTGGCTTCAGTGAAAATCCAGGAGTAAGTCATGAGATAGTACTTTCAAGAACCCGAAATGACGTGGTGCTGTAAAGGGCATGCCAAAGGAAATGTGAGGCTGCACCAATATTGCTCCCAGCATACTTTCTCCRTTCAAGACACCAATGGTCGTGGCTGGGTCCAGGCACGCTCTGCATTAGGGTTAGGAGAGAGATAGTGCCTAGAGCCCCATATGCGGTGGCACTCTAAAGGGAATGCCAAAGGAAATCTGAGGCTGTAGAAATATTACTCCCAGCATACTTTCTCCATTCAAGACACCAATGGTCGTGGTTCGGTCCAGAAAACCTGAGCATTAGGGTTAGCGTTAGGGTTAGGGTTGTGTTTAGGAGAGAGATAGAGCCTAGGGCCCCATGTGCAGTGGCACTGTAAAGGGCAGGCCAAAGGAAATGTGAGGCTGCACCAATATTGCTCCCAGCATCCTTTCTCCATTCAAGACACCAATGGTCGTGGCTGGGTCCAGCCAACCTCAGCATTACGGTTAGGGTTAGGGTTAGCGTTGTGTTTAGGAGAGAGAGCCTGGAGCCCATATGCAGTGGCGCTGTAAAGRGCATGCCAAAGGAATGTGAGGCTGCACCAATATTGCTCCCAGCGTACTTTCTCCATTCAAGACACCAATGGTCCTGGGAGGAACCGACCACGCTGGGCGTCAGGGTTAGTGTTAGGGTTGCCTTTAGGAGAGATGGAGAGCCTAGAGCCCAAACTGCASTGGSRCTGTAAAGGGCATGCCAAAGGAAATGTGAGGCTGCACCAATATTGCCCCCAGCATACTTGCTCCATTGAGGACACCAATGGCCGTGGTTGGGTCCTGCCAACCTCAGCATTATGGTTAGGGTTAGGGTTGTGTTTAGGAGAGAGAGAGAGCCTACAGCCCCATATGCGGTGGTGCTCTAAAGGGTATGCCGAAGGAAATGTGAGGCTGCACCAATATTGCTCCCAGCGTACTTTCTCCGTTCAAGACACCAAAGGTCGTGGTTGGGTGGAGCCAACCTCAGCATTACGGTTAGGATTAGGAGAGAGATAGAGCCTAGAACCCCATATGCGGTGGCGCTGTAAAGGGCATGCCAAAGGAAATGTGAGGCTGCACCAATATTGCTCCCAGCATACTTTCTCCAATGAAGAGAGCAGTGGTCATGGTGGGAACAGGGCACGCTCGGCATTAGGGTTAGGGTTGTGTTTAGGAGAGAGAGAGAGAGCCTGGAGCCCCATATGCAGCCGCGCTGTAAAGGGCATGCCAAAGGAAATGTGAGGCTGCAGCGATACTGCTCCCAGCATACTTTCTCCATTCAAGACACCAGTGGTCATGGTGGGCTCCAGGCACGCTCGGCATTAGGGTTAGGGTTGCGTTTAGGGGAGGTATGAAGCCTAGAGCCCGAACTGTTGTGGGCTGTAAAGGGCATGCCAAAGGATATGTGACGCTGCAGTAATATTGCTCCCAGCAGAGTTTCTCCATTGAAGACAACAACTGATGTGGTGTACTCCGGCTACACTAGGCGTTAGGGCTACGGTTGCGTATAGGAGAGAGATAATGGGGCTCTAGGCTTTATCTCTCCGCCCAAGAAGTAGTCTGTAAGGTAAACTTGCAACATTTTTTGCTAGAATGTTCTGTTCATCTGGCTTTCCAGAACAGGCCACTGCATTTCTTTGATCTTGGGCAGAAAATATCTGAAGACTGCAAGAATTCTGCTATTGCTTTATGTCCCACTCCCAAGTTTCCCCGTAAAATTCCTCCCTACCGTAATGCATAGGCATGGCTCCTGATGGACATGACAGTATTTTTGATAGTTTCAGGTAATGGCTCCTTTCAAAGGAAAAAGGACATAGTACTAGAAAGAARAAAAAATAGTTATTATTACGTATGAGCGTAAGGTATAGAATAGCATTTTCTAAGGAAGACAGCCGCCCAGCAGGTTTTTCTCCTTTTCCGTAACAGTATTTAAAGTATTTTCACACTACAATAATCTCAAAACTTGGATGACTTTGTTGCTTTGAGAGGTTGGTATTTAAGTGAATAGTGCAAACAAAACTTTGAGACCCTATAGCATGTGCACAGGTCCTCTGTGCACACAAGTAGAAAAACATAAACATTGTCCAAAATAGGCCTTCCAGTCTTGGCAGGAAGTCCAGCACTTGGGGAAGACGGGCAAGCAGTAATCAAGTTGTTGACTGTATGAGGTATTAGATCAGCTCAGGCAGACACAAATTAACTCAGAATAACATACTTGGACATGTTTTTATAAGGGAAATATTTAAATTTGAGAAGATCTACACAACAGTTAAATATTTCCATTCAAATTTCAACAGAAAAATATCAGTAGAAATATTTCTTTCCCCTACAGTAAAAGGCAAAACCTTTTTTTTTTTCCATTAAGAGAAGACAGAAAAAACAGAAAATTCTTAATCAGCTCTCTTAACTGGGCACCAGCATTACTCATTTAAAATAGTTCTACCACCTTCACACCAAGCCAAAAATCAGGAGACATAGCTAGCCCCTCTCAGAACAGCAGCAGTGCAGGTCAGTAGCTTTATGAACACTCTTGATTTCATCAGTTTCATGATGCTTGGCTTTCTTACAGTTTACCTGCTAGAACCAGATCACTAATGAGAACTAATCTTCCATCTAAAAAGAAAGATAATCTTGCAGCTAAAGAAATGAGTGAGAAATTTAACTCAGAAAAAGGTAGTGAAATAAAAAGTTTAAGATTAGTTACATCTTTTTATATTTCAAAAACAGGCTCATGATATATTTTTAGGTATATCACCACTTAGGACCGCATTTTTCTGAAAAAAGATATAAGCTGATAAAATATGATTGTTTAGTCAATACTCCCAGTATACATTTTAGCAGCAGACAAATAATTGCACCTTTATATCATCTTACCAWCATACACTGTGAGATTTTTCTTTTCCAGACCACATTGATCTTAATCTTCATCTAAGAATAGTAATCCTCTGTATTAAAATCTACCATTTATATAGCAAAATAGTGACAAACCACTATTTTTTATATAAATATTGAAATCAAACAAATCTCTAAATTGATTTTCCTTCTTTTTTTCTAGATTCCAATTTTTTGAATAGGTCAACTCAAAAGTCTTGTTAATAAAGCTCGAGGGACGAAGGGCTTAATAAGTTAATAAAGCTCTAAGGGCATTTATGGATACCATTACTGAAAATGATGTTCCCATTCTTATAAATGTCACAGTGCATAAAACCTTCAAATATGGAATGGTATCTGGATAATATTTTCATTTGTGATTTCATTACTTATGAAAGAAAAGATTCTGCTTTATTACCCCACCCCACCACACTAGTAAGAATTCCATGTCAGAAATGCAGTGCCTTCAAGGAAAGATAGTCCTTATTATTATAACATTTATTAGTCTCTTGTTTCTCAGAGCAACACTAATATTATTTGTACTTTCTCTGCAACTCAGTTATTTCTAAGAAACGCTGATGAGTCCATGAATACAACCCTTATGAATATAGAGGTGTCTAGAATGAGTCATTTCTACATTATATCCAACCTAAGCTGCATGATCCACAATTAAGGATTGTTCTTTTATTGACTCCACCGTACTCTTAGTGATTAGAATTGGAGCTTTTTTCCCCATGGTAGATTTAACAACCCCTCCCCCCCCCCAACACACACACACACACACACACACACACACACAGACACAAAAGTTTAACAATTCAGCAAGGAGATGAGTAGGCTCAGAGGATCTTATGAATATGCATAAATATCTGATAGGAGGGTGTAAAGCAGACAGAGCCAGACTCTTCTCTGTGGTGGCCAGTGACAGAACAAGAGGCAATGAGCACAAACTGAAACACAAGAAATTATATTTAAACATAAGAAAATAAATTTACTTTAAGAGTGATCAAACATTGTAACAGGTTGCCTGAAGAGTTTGTGGAGACACTCAAAACTCAACAGGTCAAGGTCCTGAGCAAACTGCTTTAAACAGAGGTTTGGAGTAGACAATCTCCAGAAATTCCCTCCAACCTCATCTAGTCTACAACTCCAAAATAGTGTAATATCTGGTGTACAATGCTCACATCACGCTTACATACTGTGTACTGTACTGCACACATTGCAGGGTTTACTGTGTTCACAAACGAGTATCTAATTTACACAAGAGCACTCAATTAATTCACATATGGGTGAAGTGTTGGGCATAAATTGCACGGTTTCGGAAGCAGAGGGCAACAGGGATGTCTTGAGCAGTAGACCATAAACTGCTCTCTGACAGTGACAGGGTCACTTCCAAGAGACTGCAGCCCCTTGGTGACTCACACCAGGACAGGCACAATAAGAAGCATGGAGAAGTAGCAGACGGGAATAGTTAAACACACAACCCCAACCTCACCAAAGGATTTCGGATAGGCCGAGTGTATTCCACTCTGAAAACAAGAGAAGTTGAGACTAAGAAAGGAAGAGGATAGGTGTTTGGCTTAAGCTGAGCCTGGGAAAAGGGGAAGAAAGGCATTTACTTTACTAACAATTAATGTTACTAAACATTAATTGTTTATGTTTTCTTTTTTTCTGAATACCCAAATCAATGATTATACTTTTGTGTTAACTGACAATAAATTAAGTAAGAATTCAACAAGTCGAGACTGCTTTGCCTGCAACACGTATTGGAGAAACTGGAAAAGTTGTTTTCAAAGAACATTCTCCAGCGCAAATGAGAGTAGAGCTTTGACCAGAATATGTTATAAAACGTTAAGCAGTGTTCCAGATTCTAAGCCATATTTTCTTACTCTACCTAGTATCAAATCCTCTGAAGTTAGCTCCCATCGCTTTGGCAGCTCCTGCTGCAGCCAGTCCAGCAATGCCACCAGCAATTATCAACATCTAAAGAGATCAAACAGATAGTAAAGCATATTCTACCTTCACTTATTCTATCACGTGCTGTGTCTACAGTACGGCTTATCTTCAAAAGAACTTTAAAGAGCATTTGAGACTACAAACTGTAGGCACTTCAGGGAAGTATAAAATCATATCTCAACAACATAACATGGTTAAACAGCTGGTTTAGGGCATAGGATTGGGTGGTCAGCTCTACAAGAAGTGCCATATGTAGAAAATAAGATAGAAATGAGTAAGATAAAAAGTAAAATTAAACAAAACATGACTAGAGCAACTTTTTATGTTCCACAGGACACAGACCCTAACTCAGAAACTCCAGTAACAAATGGAYGCTAACCCTGACCTGTTCAGCCATGTAAATATTTTCCTCTACTATAGCTCAGATTTCCACAGATTTGTTAAACAAAATTTTCTTCTTAGATATGAATGCTGTCATGTACACTGAAATGGATATCAGAGAGAAGAGGCTGCTCAAAGACTGCAATTAAACTAAGTTCTACAAGATGGTTTGAATTTTAAAGGCTGTTGCAATCCAGCCAATACAAATAAAAATCAAAAAAAAAAAAATCAAGTGATATTTATTAACTCCTACATGGCTCACACAGGAGAGCTGAACTACTGTGTTATAGTCATAGCTCAGGTTTTCAGTTACAAAATTCTACTCTGTAAATATCAGCAGTATCAACTGTACCTTTGTAGGAGGAACTTTTCCAGCTGCCATTATCTGACCAGATAAAAAACCAGCCAAAATGATTAGCTGCTAGGACTACTGCCTTGTACCCACAAAATGTAAATAGATCACTCTGCAGTTAGGTAGTGCCAACTTCAGAAAAGAGCAAGCAGATAACAGTGCCAAAGCTATACACACAAAATATCACATACTCTAGAGCTCAGGTGCCATTATACAAATTACAGAAGCAGAGCTAGAACCTCCTCAGACAAATGCACATAGACCAAATCAATTACATAATTAATAGAAACTTCATAAAATAAACAATAACCACAATGGACATCTTAAAGAAATAAATCCTTTAAATGAAACAATATATTCAAATACCATTCCAAATTATACCAGTGGTCTGAAAATTAAATATCTGATGGAGGACAATTACTGGGAGAACAACACATACCAAAGCTGTTTACTCATGGCATAAATAAAGTGCTTATTGCAACTGCAATACTTGAATTATTTATATTCATTCTGTGGATCAGCTGACGTGTCTATGCTTGACTGTCATCCCACTGTCCACAGGATGTGGACAGTGCACAGATCTGCTCATAGCTATTCCAGGAATTTACAGCACTGAGATTCCCTTGTTGAACTAACCAGTTGATGATTATATAAACTCTGCATGAACTGAAAGATAGGGTAAACCTCACATTTACCTTCAAAATGAAGTTATAAGTTTGAAATGTAAGTTGTACTTATAGTTATGGGTTTCTTTAGCATTTCTGTATAATTTATCCTTCCTAATAAGCTATTGCTCAAAAGTCCTTTCAATTTACTGTTTTTTATTCAGAGAGAAGGAAGTAACCCACAAAATCTTCAATAAAACGCTCTCTCACTTGTCAATTTTTTGTAGCTACCATGAACCATGCAAGGATGAAAGCAGAGTATGTCTTTATTATGAAGGATTTTTTTTTAATAGTAGCAGCTAATACTTGATTATTTTTTCTAGTTATTGGGGAATTATGGAAAGCACCACGATCATTTCAAAAGTGCCACTGCAGTTATGCAGGAATTTGAAGATACCTTTTCTGGAAAAAAAAAAAAAAAAAAAAAAAAAAAAAAAAAAAAAAAAAAAAAAAAAGATTTTCCAGCAGTTAAGCATGAGCTTCTTTGTGCTTTTTTACTATCTAGTCAAAAGGCTAAGCAACTTAAAGCTTTTGCTTACTTCATTTTCTCTAAAGAATAATTGGAAAACTTTTCTTCTTTCAGTTTTATTTTAAAATTCTTTCCCCCTTATTTTAAAGTTTTAATTTGAACTAAGCCTGGTCATGGGAGAAAATCCCTTTAGTTTAAAAGGGTAACAAATCTTTTTAAAAAAAAAAAAATCAATGATATGCTAGAGTGACGTGCACCCAAGTGCAGCTCTCCTTACTCCCTGGATACACGGGTCCACTGTCAATGTTGCAGGGTAAGACAGGCAGGCATTTGGAAAATTCCTATACAATTCCTAGCTACAATTAGCACTGTGTAGCTTAATACACAATGAGTGACAATTTGTCCTTGCTGAAGTTAATAGAAAAATTTCCACTGACTTCACTGAAGTGAAATTTCACACAGTGGAGCAGAATGAAAGACTGGCAAAAATGACAATTGCTAACACCCAAGTTGAGCAGGAGCAAGACAGTCATCATGTACACATATTTTGTGAATTAGTGGAAAAAATGCTTTTCTTCTGTGAGTACCATCTGCTTTATTGTCATAGCCACACACTCTTGAGGTAATAATTTATTTTGGTCTACAGGCAAATAAAAGGAAGAATGTTAAAAACAAATGTTTAAAGAGAAGTTTTGTTTAAAAAACAAAACAAATAGCATTGTTCAGGGCTCTCAGACCATTGGAGGGAAATCAGAGTTTGATACTAGATTAACTAGATTTAACCACCTAAAAAAGAGATAGAATGCGTACAGGAAAATGCTATTCATCTCTGTAGCCAGACGGCTTAAATTTAACAGAGCTGTCATCGAGACCTTTTTGAGACTAGCTTCACAATTTTGTTTATGGTTCTGCAAAGAGAAACAATATTGACTGCTAACGTTATCATGGCCTGTAATTTTTTCCCTCAACTTCACTGTGGCTGAAAACATGAAAAGTGATTCATTTAACTTCATTTCCTTTTGACAACAAAAGAGAAAAAACACTGTCCTTAGTAAGAAARGAATATGCAACTGCAAGGCACGATCTAAGTCATGAGGTCCAGTCTCCTTCAGTTGCAAACACCACACTTAATCCCCATCATAAACTTAATTTTGTGTTAGGAAAACATAGGTAGGAAATGTTTCCCATTAAAAGCTATTTGAAGTGTGGGGTCATAATCACAATTCCCTTACAAAGATACAAATCAGGAAAGAAATCTACTGAACCAAAAAGTTATGGTGTGGATGAAGGCCTTACTCCAGGCATATGTGATCCAATTCAAACTTTACTGAAGTCAATAGAAAGACTGCACCAAGCTAAACAGCGGAAAATCAGACCACTTGCTTTCTTCGTAAGTACAGGACGAAGTTTTATGCTGTGTTCCTAGAGATGTCGAAAGGACAAGACAGAGTAACAATTGCAGCAGTGGATGTGCTTTAAAAAAGCAATTCTAGAAGGACTAGAGGTCAACATACTCCATATTATTCATAATTATGCTTTTATAAAGAGAGCTAAGTCATTTAAGTGACTGTCTGCGTACATATGCATCAGTCTACTAATACTTTTCTAGAATTTTTACTTTGTTCTTCAGCCRAGGTGCAACACAGTTAAAGGATTTTTTTTCCAGCTGTTACTCTAATATTATTACTCCTGATGGCATCAAAGCTAGCCTGACTCCCCCCCCCCCCCTTTTTTGGGTGAAGGGGGAGGGAAGAAACCCAGAAGTCCCCACTTGTTGTCAGTTAACACCCAAGTTCAGCTTGTCCTCGTCAATCCACCTTGCTGCCCACAAACTTTTCTCAGTTTGCCTTTGTTCATTTTCAAATGAAGAGAGAAAGTGAAAAGATAATCCCTGGCTCGTATAATACGCTTCAGTTATTTCTGACCATAAAACTCTGGTGTGAAAACATCAGGGAATGAAAATGCCACATCAAAGCTCTCTAAATACCAGCATGTACAAGTTCTCAGTCCTCTTCTTTCTCTCTTTAGTAATCATAACTGAATCCTATTCTGTGGTTTCTGCATTATGAAGGAAGTAACAGTGCCATGAGCTCACTTTTTTCCCGTGCTGTACTGTTTGTTAATGGCTAGTTTACTCATCATCTCAGATTATCTCWGTTTAGCTATCCAGATACTGCCTAATTCAGATCATATTCAAATTAAGGGCTTACTTCTGCACAGTTATGTCCACTAAGCACCTCTTTGTATTTTCTCTCACTAAACAAAGGTATGAAAGACTCTGAAAACTTGTATTTCAGAGGTAAGAATCATAAAAATATTCTAGCCCAAAGGGTCTGAAAGGAATAAAACAGTGGCAGAATCCCCACTTTTTGTCATAAATGAGGACTTCTCACTTATTTAGTTTTCACCTGCTCCCATAATACTAGTTGCACTTACTGCCAGAAGGCAAGATGAGGAATTTTTCTCTAAGCCTTAGTGAATCATTTGAACATTGACATTTTATGATATATTTAATAGGTGTATTACAAGCACAAGAGAAAAGGACCATAGATGAACTTGGAAGAATGGACTTGGAAGGTGAGGTACGTGAGGTACTAGGAGGTGGAACCTCTCTCTTCTGAATCAATCTGATTTGAAGAGATAAAAATTAGTAGTAGATGACTTCCTGAAGTGTGTGGAGGACATAACCAGGTAGGATACATATAAAGCAACCATCCTCCTTTTACATCCTCCTTCAAGTAGGCAGAGGTCACAGAAAACAACTGCTTCGCATCATTGTGCTAGGTCAGACACCAGAGTGTCAGACTAGCACAAAGGCAACACTGTCACCATCTGTCTAGAAGTGGCTCCATCAGAACTGGACTGAGGTCTCTCATTGGAACAAAGTGAGAAACCTTGATATCAGAATGTTGAAAACAAGATATTAAGCTTGTCTTGCTCCCTGGCCAAATTCATAATCCAGCATTCTGATATAGTTCCATCTTCCTCAGTGTGGGATGTGAAGCTGAAGTTCTTGAGATAAACACTGGGAACCAAACTTCATTGGAAACCAGTGGTGACAACACTGTCACAGGAAAGTGTGAAATAGGGTAATACAGCAGGGAAGATTTAATTTCTCTCAGCTCCTTTCTAACTTGCAATTCTAAGCCTGCAAATACATAGCACAGAGGTACAGAAAAATGCATAAGAAAATGCTGCATAAGAACACCAACTTTGTACACTGATGTTTAGCTTATTGTTTATTGATTCTCTGGACACTTAGATATCCAAGCCCTGGAGAGGTCTTATAGAAATATAAAACCCGTAAAAAAGAGTTTTCTCTCTCTTTTCCATGTAGGATGTTAACAGCTAAGCAGGAGTGGCCCAGAGATGGCCCCACAAATCTTTGCTCCTATGGAGCACTTACAACCTTCTCAGATACATTGAGAGCAAGAAAGAAATGCATGAGATTACTTTGCTACAGCATGTTATGCAAGATGTGAAAAATAGAGGACAACATTTAATCTTTATCTCCACAGTGTAATGCTATGCTATCATAAGCAAGAGGCAGAATCATATGAAAAACTGTTTTCAGATGACTTATGAATAAAACAGCGGCAAGGCAGCAAGCAAGTGGCAAGGAAAATGCCTTGTTCAATGAAGCGCTTACACGTGTTTGATATCTTTACCAAATCGATTCTGCTTGAGATGAACTAGTTCAAATTTTAAACCGTTTCAATATGTACCCTATGTACATATATAATTGGTCCAGTATTTAGACTAGTTTGTTGTGTTTTTTAATGAGTTCCTTAAATAAATCTAAATGGCTTTGAAATCAGTTCCAAATCTGAATTGTTTCAAAATGTGTCTTATACTGAACGATGATTGGTCTTAATAGTTTGGCCTGTAATGCAATGTGATACTATACGGGGAGCTGGAGTTCAAAACTAGCAGGGAAAATTTTGCGCCTTTAGTTGTCAGAGGCTGCAAGTTTAGGAAGGTGATAGTTTTTCACCTAGTTCATACCATCTCCAGAGCAAGGCCTCAGAATAAACCCAGCAGCTTCAAAGAAAGTATTACAGGTTCCACTCCAGCTGAAGAAAATCCAGTTTGCATGTTGTGATCAGATCACACTTCCCTTTGCAAACAATCTTATATTACAGTTTTATTTAAGTGAAAGAACATCATGGAAAAATAATAAAAAGTGGTATGTTAAAGCTATGCCAAATATAAGGCACATTTATCATGCTGTTGATGGAATTTATTACCATATGTGTTTCAACGGATTTACTAAAATTAATTTTCTCTTATACCTGTAATAGTTACAGTTCTTAGAAAGGATACGTATTGTGTATTTTATTAAAAGAGTGATGTTTAAGGAGGAGAGGAAAGAAGAAAACGACAAAAACACACTACTTTAAAAGCCAATTGTGACTGYGTCATGGCTCTTGGAATTGTAAATAAGATGGTTCAGCCTTTTGGTAAAGGGGTCATACTCAATTCTTTCGGGCTGCTGGTGTAAAGAGGATGCCAGAAAAAGGAGAAAGCATTCCTAGAGCTCAGATTGCTCCAATTTCTACTTGAAGATCACATTTAGCTGACAGAGATTAGATTAATTCTCAGCTTTTTTCCACACTCTCCTTTGGATTGTGCTGGTGTCTGTATTAGTGAGGAAAACCATTCTTCACTAGCTCTGCTTTTGCTTCAAAAGTAGTATTTTAAAAAGTCTACAGGCTGTTACACAAAAAACTGTTTTGATACTGGAAATATATACAATTATATCTGCTTGCTATGTGATTTCATACCATAGATAATTCAACTAATTTGGTAAAAATATCAAAAGAAACTTTGGATCATCAAAAAAAGACTTACGACATTCACGTCAAATCATAACTTACCTTTAAAAAAATATCTGAACCAAACAGTCTTTATATCATTAATTACCACCTCATCATCTTTGTATTGCTCATCAGAGAACTCTGTTTCATTGCCAGCTTCATGTTCCACTTGCACTTAAAATCTCTCTCCTTTCCCACCAGCTAAGGCCTTAACATCAGTAGGAAGGGCTGCAACTCACTTCTCATTTTTATGTTTCTTTGGGAATTCCCACAACGAGGTCCTTGTAGAGGACATCTATAAAATAAAAGATATAACTAAACATGAAAACTTTTTTTCCTAATTCCTACTAACTTGGTTTTTATTTAATTCCAAGGGCACAGGGAGCATTTCAACATCCGGCTTCCAATGAGTGTCAACAAATACGGATTACCTACTTCCCTTACAGCGTTTAAAATTCCATTCATATACCAAATCCGGTAAAGTTTTACACACATAAGTTCCTTAAAGAAACAGAATCAATGGCTGACCTCTGTAGGATGGTTTGCGTGACAGAAGGTGGCAGGATTGGGCCCTAAGTATTCATAAATAACACAGAACATCTCCAGATGAACATTCCACTGTTAGTTTTTATAGTGTCTTCCACCGCCAGCCCACATGGTCTCACAAACACTTCATGGATGCCAAAATAATAACAAATTAAAGTTTGGTTTATAAAAAGGCCTTGGCTCAGATACTGCTTATACAAGTTTGCATGCTGTTTACCCTGAAAAAGGTGTGGAACAGACCACAATGAGGTGATAACCTCAATTCCACTCACACATGAGGTGGGAAAACCCATAACAAAACAGCAGGATTAGGAAAGGACACTTTGTTTTTCCTGGCTCGTGTGTGAATAAACTCTGTTTTGTTAATAAAGAGATGAAGTAATCTTCCGAAGCAGACTAAGGAACATCTCTTTCTTCTCCCTTATCCCCATATAGGCATGTAAGAAAATGTGCACATACACACACACTTATATGCACACACAATCCAGAACGCTGTCAAAACCTATCGCTGCCTGTGAAAGTAATGTGCACAGGGGACCATGGAGATGCCTTGAAAKATTAGTTCCTGCCAAATTCAATGGCAAGGCTCTCGCAGATATCACATAGACCCAATATTTAGCCTCAAAATAGCCCTAATTAAAAGAAAAAAAAAAGAAATAAAATGTTTCACCATATCCATGTTGTTTTACAAAAGTTCTATTTCTGTAAATAATGGTTTTCTTAAATATCATTAGCAACTGTATYAAATGCCGGTTTGTATACAGAGTGTTCACGTCATTAAAACTTGGTCATCCCCATAATTAACTGGAAATACTATAAACCATACATTAATTACTAACATAGATGCAAAAGCTTAAGCATGTTTGCTTAAACATACACTGTCAGTTCAAAGCCAGAAAGCATTCTACATGAGAATACACAGACCAAGCAGATATATGTAGCAGGGACATCTCTATTAGAAACACTCTGAACAGAGCCCTTTAGCATAGAGCAGATTGTGCTTTAAAGATATACACATGCCATTACAGCAAAGCTGGGAACAACTATAAGAACTCTAACTGAGACTAAAGAAACAACTGCCAGTATTTATAATTTTATAAAGTAAGAAAAGTGTCATAAAGAGTTCACTGGAAAATCTCAGGATCCCATTCTGCATACGTGTGCATGTTTTCAGCCACACATTTACAGAGTCAGGCCCTTAAAATAATGAAAACTAAAGGATTTTTTTTAAAAAAAAATGAAAACCTTTAAATATTAAGTACTACAAAAAATAGAAACTTTTTGGTACAATTCTATGAAGATACACAATCTATTGTACTCCAGAAAAAAAGTATGCATCAGATACACTTCTCAGATGAATAGTTCTTCCCTGACCTTAGGGAAGAAGCAGTAATTCATACCATCAGCAATTAGTATACTCAACCCACTCGCTATCTCAGCTGCTTGGTAGCATGTAAGGTAAAGCAAAATCTCCCTTTAATCCCTGTCCATTTACTCTAGGAAGAAAGGAAGTAAGTACAGAAGACCTCTGATGCAAGATCTAAGTAACCCAAAGGAGAACCAAAAATGGGTTCTGCAAGTGCTTAACCTATACCCTATTCTACCCATCTGACTAATGGCATTTACAAATAAAAACAAACAAAAAAGAGCATTTAACCCATAGTAATATTTGTATACCAATCTCTTCTAAGGTCAAATTGATTCTCATTTTAATTTTATACTTTTTTTCCATAACAACATTCTAATACTTTGCAAATTGGAAGCACTGTATGGAAAGAATAGGTTTTCACTACTAGCTGCAATTTGTGCTACCTTCTTAGACCATGGTATCAAGTTCTATTCCTTTATGTTATGACAGCACTACAGACCAGCATCTGGCATTTAAGTTTGGGGGTTAAGACTTATATGGAAAATTATAGTTTCATTTATATACTAAATTTGAAAATGGTGACTCTCTTGCATGACTCCAGTATCCTGTGAGCAACTACGATTATGATCATCTGAAAGCAGAATATTATTCTAAAAGTTTGTGCAATATAAACTGTATTGTCAGCAAAGAAATCTAAATACGGTATTTCAGTTAACATTATTTTTCCTAAAGCCATTTACTGTGGAATAAAAAGTCACCTCTTTACCATCTCAATATATGCAAAAGCAGTAAAAGTTCTGAGAGCTCCAGAATCCATAAGATCCATATTTTTTTTCTGAAAATAGGCAGAGTTTAGCATGAGACACACTTACATCTGGAATCCAAGGCTTTGGAGCAGGTATTTTCGGGTTGATGCTTCTCCCCTCCTGATAAGCTGGTAATCTGAATATCAGCCTAAACTTTTATGCTTTACAAAGCTCACTGCTGCAACTCTTCTGCAAATGCAGAGGAGTTTCTTCAGCCCTGTTCTTTAATGCACAGATAACAAACACAAATGACATTGTTCTAATCCTAAAGACAGGCCATAATCAAGCTAAAATGGATCTGAAACTGAATGTTATTCCTTTCTCTGATAYACCTCTCTTTCATAGTTTCATCTCTTAAGCTTATGATTAATTTTAGATTTGTGCTAATGAATAAGCACTGTCATAAATCTGGAGCCTCATAAGCTCCTATGAATATTGCTCAGTCATCACTTGCAAATCACAACTATGTCAAGCACAACCTTCCTTTGAAGGTGTTTTACCAGATAGTCTAAGGTACATTGTGCATTATAGTGGAAGATAAAATAGATTATAGTCAGTGAATGAGCTAAATAAGAATAAGATACTGAAATTATAGGAATTATAGGAATAATTAACATGAAAAAAATTACTCTATGCTAAAGTCCTCGAGGGAATGATTTGTCCTAAGATTTAGAGTTTCATTTTCAGAGACATCTTTACTGGACATCYAATAGTATATACACACAGAGTGTCTGGACAACACTTGCACAGACATTTTTCTATTACAGTCACACCTACATGACAGCATCTAACTACTCTGAAAGCATATTTATATGTTAAGTCCGTTTGAACAAAGGATCTTAGCACAACAACATTGCACTATTGAAAGCACAATTTGAATATTAGAATACACAAGTAGAAACTCTGAGAACTTCCCCAGAGTTGAAAGAATTAGCAATGTATTCCAGAAGTTTAAACACTTCCAATTACAACCAACCAATAAATTAAAACACTACAGAAGAAAAGATTATGGAAAATTTTTACTAGTAAGGGCTGGGAAAGTCACCTACAAGGAACATAGCTAGGAACATAGGTAGGAACATACCTACATCTGTATGGAAATACAAGAATCTTTGAAAGATACTGACCTTAAAACTTCTACAAACTGCTAAACCTATCAGTATATTATAGACCAATATATGCCATTGCAACACGAACTACAGAAAACAGGAAGAAACCACAAATAAATATTTTTATCCCATATCATGTTCTCCAAAGTAAAAAAGCATTTCCACRAATAGTAGTACTCCACAAAAGTATTTCTAAAAGAGGATTCATATATTAAAAATTAATATATTGTACTGCACGCAGTTCTTTAGTAAAACTTATGACTTTCAGGATACTAGAAGAGAGAAGTACTTATGAAGTATTTTTCAAAAAAGGGATTTTGAAAGAAAATGYTGTTTTGCCAAAATCTAAGATTGCACACACACAGAGAAATCAAAAACCAACGTTTCAACAGACATTTACGTAAGCCTGGCTATCTGAAGAGACTCCTACCAGAAATCAGCTTGATTTCCTGGCAATAAACATGAGCCACAGTTCCCGGTCATGAAGACTACATTGGAATTAGGAATCTTCACATTTCCATGAGTCACACTTATGGAGCAACTCTACCATACAGCTTGCCTCATGATTCAGGTTCAGGACTTTCGGTCCTGCTATAGAACTAAGATTAGAAAAGTTGGGATGAGCTTTCTGCACCTAGCACTGCTCAAGATCTTCAGTCCACAGCTCCACGATATCTAGAGCAGACAACTAAAGGGAAAAAGATGCCTAGCTGTTTGCTATGGAGGCAGCAGTATGAAAACTCTAGCAGTCTTAGCTGAGGAGATCGGGGAGCCCAAGAATCATGCATCCTCCTTGCAAGGCCAGGAACCTGCCCCTAACCCCAGTCCCATAATACCTCTTTCTAGGACCTGGGCTCCTGGTTCCCCAGGAAGAAACTCAAGCCCTGAGGTCCTCCAGTTTCACAAAGGTTCTATTTCTGCAGCAGCATCTTGGACATCTCAGGACTTTCATAATCTGTAGTAGTTCAACCAATCAAGGATTTGATTAAGGACCTAGAAGGCTTTTGAGCACACAAGAACACCTGGCTTCTTTGGCTCCTTCAATGCTTACACTCTGTACCAGAGAAACTCTTGTTTTTCCAAGAGATTTATAAATGCAAATGTAACCACCACAATTTAATCTGCTTTGCTTTACAGGACTATTTGCACATTAAACTTTCATAATCAGGACAGCTCTAATATCTTTCAGCTCTAACTAGCATCTGAAGAAATCCAGAAGTACAGAAAAAAAGTGTCTACTATAATCACAGAATGGCTGAGGTTGGAAGGGACCTCTGGAGATCATCTACTCCAAMCACCCGGTGCAAGCAGAGTTGCCCAGGATTGTGTCCAGATGGCTTTGGAATATCTCCAGGGAAGGAGACGCAACAACCTCTCTGGGCAACCTGTGCCAGTGCTCTGTCATTCTCACAGTAAAGTTCTTCCTCATGTTCAGATGGAATCTCCTGTGTTTCAGTTTGTGCCCGTTGCCTCTCGTCCTATCGCTGGGCACTGCTGAAAAGAGTCTGGCCCCATCCTCTTGACACCCTCCCTTGAGGTATTTGTAGATGTCGGTAAGATCCCCGCTCAGTCTTCTCTTCTCCAGGCTGAACAGGCCCAGCTCTCACAGACTCTCCTCRTATGACAGATGCTCCAGTCCTCTGATCATCTTCATAGCCCTACATTAGGCTCGCTCCAGTAGTTCCACGCCTCTCCTGTACTGGGAAGCCCAGGAATGGACACAGTGCTCCAGATGAGCCTCACCAGAACTTAGTAGAGGGGCAGGATCGCCTCCCTCGACCTGCCGGCAACACTCTTCCTAATGCACCCCAGGATACCTTTGGCCTTCTTGGCCACCAGGGCACATTGCTGGCTCGTGACTGACTAGTTGCCCACCAGGAACCCCAGGTCCTTCTCCTCCTTTCCAGCAGGTCAGCACCCAGCCTCTACTGGTGTATGGGGCAACTCCTCCCTAGGTGCAGGACTCTGCACTTGCTCTTGTTGAACTTCATGAGGTTCCTCTCTGCCCACATATCCAGCCTGTCCAGGTCTCTCCAAATGGCAGCACAGCCCTCTCAGGTATCAGTCCCTCCTCCCAGTTTTATCATCAGCAAACTTGCTGAGGAGGCACTCTGTCCCTTCGTCCAGGTCACTGATGAGTAAGTTGAACAAGACTGGCCCCAGTAGTGTCCCCCAGGGGTCACTCCTAGCACCAGGCCTCCAGCTGGACTTTGCACCGCTGATCACAAGCCTCTGAACTCTGTCTTTCAGCCAGTTCTCAATCCACCTCGCTCTCACTCTAGCCTGCRCACTTCCTGAGCTTATCTACGAGGATTTGATAGGAGACAGTGTCGAAAGCCTTGCTGAAGTCAAGGCAGACAACATCCACAGCTGGTCTTAGTGAAGCAAAGGCGGCATTCAGTATCTCTGTCTTCTCTCTGTTGTTCCTCATCAGGGTCCTGGCTCCATTCAGTATTGGGCCTACGTTCTCCTTAGTCTTCCTTCTGTTACTGACGTATTCTGTTACTTCTTGCTGTCCTTGATACACCTTACCTGATTCAACTCCAAAAGGGCTTTGGCCTTCCTAGTCAAATCCCTGCATACTCTGACAATGTTCCTATAATACTTCCAAGTGACCTGTCTCTGCTTCAATCTTCTGTGCACTTCCTTCTGTTTGAGTTATGCCAGGAGCTCCTTGTTCATCCATGCAGGTTTCCTGTCCCCTTCGGTCAGCTTCCTGCTCTCTGAGATGCACTGCTCTTGAGCTTGGAGGCAGCGATCTTTGAATATTAACCAGCTCTCTTGGATCCCTCTTCGTTCTAGGGTCCTATCCCATGGGATGCTTCCAAGTAGGTCCCTGAAGAAGTCAAAGTTTGCTTTCCTGAAGTCTAGTGTTGTGATCTACTTTTTGCCCTGCTTCCTCCTTGAAGGATCCTGGACTCTACCATCTCATGGTTACTGCAGCCAAGGCTGCCCCCAGCCTTCACATCTCCAACCAGTCCTTCCTTGTTTGTTAGTACAAGGTCCAGCAGTCCTTGTTCTACAGGCTCCTCCATCACCTGTGTCAGGAAGTTATCATCAGTGCTCTTTAGGAGCCTTTCAGATTGCTTGTGCCTTGCTGTGTTGTTCCTTCAGTAGATATTAGGATGGTTAAAGTCCCCCATGAGAACAAGGGCCTGTGATCATGCGGCTCTTCCAGCTGCCTGCAGAAGGYCTTGTCTACTTCTTCTTGATCAAGTGGCCTGTAGCTAACACCCACAACACTGTCACTCATGTTAGTCTGCCCTTTAATCCTTACCCATAATCTCTCGAYCTGTTCTTTATCCACCCCTAGACAGAGCGTCACACATTCCAGTTACTCTCTCACATGAAGGGCAACTCCCCCACCTCACCTTCCTGGCCTGTCCTTCCTAAAGAGCACATAGCCACCCATGACAGCATTCCAGTCATGAGAGCTATCCCATCATGTCTCTAATTGCAAGGAGATCATAGCCTTATGACTGTACACAGATCTTATGTGCAGGGAGACAGGATAAACAGGATTCTTCCTGTTTATTCAGCACGCTGCATGCATTTGTGTACAGGCACTTCAGAGAGGTATTYGAGCATGCTTATTTCATAGGAGGGGTGCAAAGAGATTCCCCATTGTCTTGTAAGTACATCCTTAGCCACATGCAATTGCTGGAGGTAATCCCACTTGAGCCTTGTTTTGCTGACTGCATAGYTTAATTCTTTTCTTCCCGGTCTTRAAGCCCTCCTTACCAGGCTGGCCAGCTATTGGTGAAGGAACATATTCCCTGTTTAGTGASGTGGATCCCACCTCTCCCAATCAATTATTGCTCTCCAAACAGGGTCCCATAGTCATAGAAACCGAAACACTGTTACTGACACCAGCGACTTACCCAGTTGTTTACTTGGAATATCCACCTACTCCTCCTCTCATCCTCTTCCCTCACTGGCAGGATTGAGGAGGAAACAATCTGGGCCCCTAGACTCCTGACCAGTGTCCCCAGAGCTCTGAAATCCCATCTGATACTTCCAAAGTTTCCCTTGGAAGTATCACTGGTGCTAATGTGAAGAGCAGCAGGGGGTAATATTCAACAGGTGGACAAGCCTCAGTAGTTTTTCCATGACATCCATGATGATATTTGAGCCCCTGACAGGCAACAAACCTCTCTGAATAACAGGTCAKGTCTGTAGATGGGTACTTCTGTCCTCTGCAGCAGGGAGTTACTCACAACAATCACTTRCCACTTCTTCCAGGTGTTTCTGCATGGCACAGGGCTGTCAGCTCAGCTGCTTCAGTTGAATCCATGCCCAGSTCCTCCTCAACTTGGATGACACTGAATCTGTTCATCAACTGCAAGGTTGAGGAGCAGGAGCTCAGCAGAAGCAAGAGCTTTACTCTTCATATGAAAAATGACCAGTTTACAGCCTTCATCATCTACAGAGTTGTGACTTACAGTTCCACATGGCACAGAGCCCATCTGCATCTCCACTGCTATGGGGGATTGAGACTCTTGAAGCTGTAGGGACTCTGAGAATATCCTATCACTCACTCATCTTCTTGGATGCTACATAGCCTGCTTACTTCCTCCCATAACTCCTTTATCTGTTAACACAACTCATCAACTACAACACATCTTCTGCAGAAGAGATGACTGTCAGCYCCAGGCTCACAGAGAAACACCCAGCCCAAGACCTGCGGAGTTGTAGTGTAAAGGCTCCCACAGAACCATCAAATGCTCTAGAGAATACACAGAAAACTTACCCTCCCTAAAATATAAATATCCATTTGTCATTCAGCACACTTGTAGACTAGAAAAAATAATTATAGCAACCACTATTCAGCTACTGTGCATCTCAAGAATACAGATTTCCTTTACAATTTTAACCAGGATGCATATGAAGTACATAAATTACTCGATTAGGTATTTTAGATGCCATGAGCATAATCACAGTAACATTTCTGGAATTCATACTGCTGGGACCTTCCAGTAATGTAAAGTTTTAAATAATAGTGCATCATGCGCTAACACGAGTTTAAAACCTTKTAAGACTATGAGCAAGTATATGTTTACAAGAACAGTTATGATCATGCTCCTTTTTGCAGAAGACCAAGTAAAGGGAAAATTAAATTCATTAGTTATATATTTTTCCTGTACACACACATCTTATGTCCTTCAGGAAAGAAAAGATAGATAACTGTAAACTCCTGAAAATCATTTGTACAATTCTTTTATTTTAGAATCTTCTCTAGATATCTCTCTCAAATGCTTTAGACCTGCTGCATATTCAATATATTTGTGAACTTGGACATTGTTTTTAGYAGATTTCACTTTCTACATTGCCATTTGTTCTCCTAGTAATAACATCACTAGCTTTATTATTTCACTCTATACAAATAATAGATCATGGCTTCATTCTAATCATTTACTGAATTTCTTCTTTTCTGACACAATTCACTTGCTAGACACTTAAAGGTTTAAAGTCCCTTTGCAGTAAGCATTTGGGGCATCCAAGTTAAACCTCCTCCAGAAAATTAAAATTTTCCACAGCTCTTCCCAGTCTGGATACAGTTAGCAGCAACCTAAACCACATCTGTATGTCCTCTCATATTCTGAATGGACTCTGTCAGCTTAGGTTAAGACAAAAGATTGTATAATACTACACATATACACGTACCCCACTAGTACTTTTCGAAGTGTTTTTTTTCTTGCAATTTGCCTTAAAATCTATTAAAAAATACCATCTGTTTAGCATTTCTTTGCTAGAATTGAGCAGTGAAAAAAAATACTATAGCTTTATGCAATCAAATAGTACTTAAAGCAGAAATAGCCCATTCTATTTATCAGCCTGATTAAATTGYAAGAAACAACAAATTGGGATTTTTTTTATTTCATTTGTAAAAATTTTAAATGACTAAGAGACAAATGAGCATCTAAAAAAAACAGAGTAAAATTCTAACACCACTACATGCAACAGAGCATCATGTTATTCTACAGCTGGAYGAAGACATTTAGAACAGTTTGCTTAAGGGAAAGACTTCAGTTTTGCAGTTTTCTTCATTTGTAAAATGTGCTATTTTTTGATAAGTTGTTAAAAWTTTTTTTTGTAATCCACAAGATACACAACGGCTTTCTAGGAATTTAGGAAAAGGTAGTGACTCCTTGAGAAGAGACAGGAAAGTCAAATAAAAACTAGGATGAGGAAAAAACAGTGGTGTGTATCTGTAGCATTGGACCTCAGCACAGGGAAATTGTTTGTATATTTACTCTGCCTTTCAAAAGTCTACTGCTGCTTACAGTAGAAATGCTGCTGTTATGCTATTAATAGTATGTTTGCTCAATTGATCTTGTTTATCTATGTCTACATTAGAATAAAAGTTACATGCATGCACATGTATGTGTGTATATGTGCGTGCACATGCATGTGTGTACACATACACACAGAAGCACGTGCCCTTAATATCACAAACTGGTAAAGGTCTGGCTCATTTCATTTTAAGAGCAAGAGCAGCACTTCAGCAATATTCTTCACATGATTCAAGTTAAACTTTTGCTTTAAAGGCATCCTGCAATATGCAATCTTGTAGTATTTACATTTTATTTAAGTCTTTGCTATTCTCTAAGTGTTTTCAAAGAAACATATCGTCCAAACACTTCTTTATGACAAGATGATTTCCCTATTCTATTGATTCCTCTTCATGCTTTCTTAATTTTTCACTGGAATTTAAGGATAACCCTAAGGAAACACTAGCATATTAAATACTGTTTGGCTTATGCTTAAAAGAACAGTAGTTTAGATTATTTTATTATGTTCCAGACAACGATTGCCTAACCAGATAATGTAAGCAAAGCAAAGTAAACTTGAAACAGAGTTTAATTACACAAAGCATTGCTTGGAAATATGTAGTGATGCATTTGCAGTTAAGAAACATTGGACAATTCAGTGCAGAGTGCAAGGAAGACTATTGCAATATCACAGTGATAGCCAACAAATATAGGGAAAAAAGTATTTGGACATTTCAACACTTTTATTCTAGATCTCTAGCTTCAGCTAAGGAGTAAATAATCAAWTTAAGAAGGGATGTAAGAAGATAGCATTACATCACTGCAGAGATTCCTAAACTTGGGCTTATTATGTACAAGATTTTTTCCCAGATATAACTATTACCATGGCCAAATGGTTGTTTTAATGTACACCAGATGCATTCCTCACAAGATAGTACGGCATCTGGGAATCAGACACACRTGCTCTCATCCTCTCCATACTGGCCTCATGGAGATAGACTTGTGTCAGAATCACTATCATGAATCAGTAAGTGGTATCATGAAGACAGAATGGTGTCAAAATCATCATTTCAGGCAAATAGACCTTAAAATGATCTTCTGTGACCACATACACAAGTCTTACGGCAGCCTGCATCACTATTAGTGTCAAAGTAGACTCTGATCACCTTAGAATTCAGATCTCTATCTTCATAAGATCAGATAAAGATTGATTCGTCTCAAAGATGAGTGCAAAACTACAGGAGCTTTAAATTGTTCATCATCACATAAAGTAAATCCTTGTTATCACAGATAGTTTAGGGGGAAGAGACTGATTCTTCTTTTAAAAAATAAATTAGATCACTACATCTATTAGTGTTCCTTTTTATAGATACTGAGAGACTCCATATGAGACTGAAAGGAAAGCAAGAAGATGGGAATGATGAAGACAGGCTGAGAAGGGACATCTCCAACATTTTTTTCCTGTACACAACTTCATGAATGACTGTGCCCCTTAAGTCATTTAGTTGACAATTTCACTAGTCATGTCAAAAGGCTCTGCATTCCAGCAGTGTTCCATAATGCATACGTATCAATACATATTTATCAAAGAGATTTATAACCTCAACTTGTCCTCATTGGAGCTAAAATACAATAAGCTGGGCTTTAGGTAAACAAACAAGCTCTTACAAATGCTTAAAGAACGCCACACAAAATTTATTCATCCTGTATTAACCACAAAAACCTCTGTGACGCAAAGTTCCTACAATACTGCTTTCTACCTACATAGTCCTTGAGACTTAGCAGACATTATTTACTCTGAAATTTCATCTTTATGTTATTTCATGGACTTCACTTAAACATAGCCCAGGTATTAAGTTCTGATTTAGTCCAAGAATAATGGGATACATGAAAAATGGAGCACAATTTTCCTATATTCATATTAATTTTTCCTTTGATATCAGTTTTGCAATTTATTTCACTTGTTCCATTGCACATCAYGGAACCTGAATAAGTTTCCATGAAGGCTAAAAGCCTTCAGAAATCATAAGAGTGGTCTCAATCAAAAATACAACTGTTTTTTTTCTTTTTAGTCGAGCTCCCTAATGATAAAAGCCTTCGTCTCATTCTCTGAGTTCACAGTTCACAGTTCTACTATCTACTTTAGGATAGTAGATTTTAAATGAGCTGACTTCACTCTGTCTGAAAATTGTGGTCATATATTATCAACCAAGATATTTAGATTATTGTTATTATTTTTAAGTATTTTAGAAATAAAGCACTAGATGAATAAGATCTCTGTAATAGAAATTTTTTCTTTTGCTATGTGGAACTCTCATCCAAGAAGTATATCTCCTTATCCTGAGCTAATAAAAAGATCCAGACAGACATACCTAAGACTTGAAGTCAAGTAGTCCTTAATCATAATGCTATCTTTAACATTGCAAGTACAACCTGGAACAAGACTTTCTACTCTGCTTTTATAAAATGATAATAATGTTAGTAACAATCTGATTTTTTTAAAAATCTAAAAATTAAATAATAAGAAAATCTGAGTGCTGAGATGCAGGGTGAGATTCTGGACCTGACAGAAAACTGCTAAGAAAAACAGGTTTAGCATTAGGAAATTCTGATTTAGTCCAAGAATAATGGGATACATTTCATATTTCTGGTCATGACTATAAATTCTTAAATTCTGATGGCCTCTAAATCAGAAACATAAATGCCTTCACAGGTGTGGGTGCAGAAAGTTCTGCGTAACTGAGCATTTTGGTCCTTCCCTTCCCCCACCCCAAAAGAATTAGCACTGTCCATATTTAGAGCTTTTGAAGGTAAGAAGGTAACACTTGATAAGATTTTTGTGCTAGAATATTCTAAAGTCCCAGTACTAGAWTATGACATTAATACTCTGCTACCCTGCTTCTTGTAGGATCATTTACACTTGTAGAAAATTAATACAATGTGAATTAAAAAAAAACAACTACCAAATCAGAAACATCATGTTTCACATGAATTTTGTAGAGCTATAGATGGTGCAAGCCAAATGGAACCAAGTTCAGGGGCAGCACTCAGTGTTCAGATAACTTATACAAGGAAATTGATTCTTGCACATATATCTCAAGTAAGAGAAGTGGAAACCTAAAAAGTCTGCAATACAAATATGTCAGTATTGGGATGTCCGCTGTGTGTTCAACACAAAGATGACAAATGAACAAAGACTTTTTTCCCCTAAAACATGAAGCTTGCTGTCTGGCAAAACACAACTTTATGAATGTCCCTACAAATGCAGGTAGAAAATAAAGGCATTTACTTTTAAATTTCAGTCCTTGCTGCAACATTATATCAATATTGACCTGTAGGTAACATCTGAACTTTTTTTTTCAGATACCTTCTGTTAAAAAACAAGGCTATACTATTTTGACATGATTGGCATTCATACATATCAGATAAATATTTACACTGTACCTTTTGCAGTCTGCTGGCTTCATAAGGTTAAGAAAGCATTAAATACTGCTGTTCAGTTGCTGGCTGTAATGTCTTAACATGAACACTGTGAAACAAGGGCACTGAGCAATTAGTGACACAACGTAGTAGGCCAGTCATCCCAGTGACTGTAGGAGAAACAACGCTCTTTTTTGCCCTTGATGCTGATCCAGTTGCCCTTAAGTATAAAAATATTATTTAAACAAGCTACTTGGTTAATCCAGATCACATCCATATTTTCATGTCCAAAAACATATACTACACAGGGATAAGAAAATCAAGCAATATCCCCTTAATTGTAAGATGACAAACTGTCATCTGAGTTCTTCTGGATTAGATGACATTGGTTCCATTTTTAATATACCAGTAGTACAAAAGTATGAACATACTTATGAAGATTTTTGATCACAATTTATAACTGATATCATTTTTCATTGTTTGCATATAGCAAAGGGCAAATGATGATGATGTTTCGGAAGAAAAGTATTTTTCCCCATAAGAAATAAAATTATATTCTCTCTGAAAATTTTCAGTTATTACATTGTGGGACATGTAATAACAAGGAGGAACTCTAACATCATAAAATAAGTCATACCCAATCACTTATGGTTGGACTGAAGTCTCCCTTCAAAAATCAAAACTTTGTAACAGGAATGCCTCAAGCCACAGCAGTCAAGAGAATGACAAGCCAAATATTTACCTGGCTGTGAAAATGATAGACATTTTCTGTTGACAAAAGAAATCAAAATATATTTATTAGAAGTAGATAAAAAGACATTAGCAGAGTGCATTTTTGATATGCACTTTTACTTTAGATTAACTGTTTTTTCTATTGMAAAAGCTTTGAAATTTTTTCTAGATGTACAAGAAGATGTACATTCATTAAATAAAGGTAATTGRATAAAATCTAAAATTTGAAATAATAAAAAACATGAATAATGTAAATTAGTACCTGCACTGTTTAAAACAGAAAGCACATTCTTGCACTATTGTATATATGGATTGACTCTAACTAACGTATTTGTTTTTGTCTAACTTTTCACATCATTCAACCATGAAACTGGTAAAGGTCTTCAGGTATAACTACCTGAACTACTGAAGTTTCTATTCATTGGAGGTTCTAGGGGACATATGTTTTTTAGAACAGAAAAGTTAAAAGTCCAAATACAAATGAAGACTACTAATACAAGGCTGGAATTCACTTACGAAGCTTTTTGTCTTAAATTTGGACATTTATAGATATTCTCCTGSAAGATGTTTCTTATCAATTCCAACCACTTCACACTATGAAGTTCTACCTCATTTTGCCTGGTTTTGTTGGCAAAAATCAAATTTGAAATTAGTGAGTTCCATGATGCTTAGAATGTCCAGTCAACATTAGAAAAAAGAAGTTCCTCTTGTAGCTTACATCTAGCTGCTAAAAATGCTGTGAAACTTATTCAGCCATCATCTAACTTTATTAAAACATTTCAAGATTTAATATAGGATGGCTTCATCTACATGCATCCACTGCATCCTCCTAGCAAATCCCTCTGACCTGATTATAGATGGGGCTTTATGGATTCCTGAAAGAACAGAGTTTCTGCCAGTCTCATGAGCTTTAATAATGGCAGGAAATAAAACTATAAAATTAAAATTTGATTACACCAAGTCACTTAGCTTCCAGCTGTGTTGAAAATAATTGATAATATACAGAGTTATCTGTAAACCTAGAATAAAAGTTAATATTACTTAGCCAAAATCAATTCAGTAAAGTTTCTCTTCCAAACTTACAACTATTTTCTGCATTGTTAATACTGTGTTTATTTGCAGGTTCTCTCTTTACTGTTTGCCATAACACACATACATGAACACTCTATATATGACAAAAAAGAAATACAGAAGTACTCRCCTACAAAAGGGAAGTGGCTTGGAATTCTACCAAAAATCCCATTACTGTGCTTTGCAAAACAAAACAGCAACATATACAGCTATGCTACCCTAGATTAATCTAAGACTATCTGCAAATAAAATAAAGTTAATAAATGAAACAGGAATTTTGATGGAAGCATTCTCTACAATAGTCCCAATGTCACCTATATAAAGGATGAAAGGGAGAGAAAGCTTGTTTAAAAAAACGGTACAGGAAAGGAAATTACATTCACAAGGAACTAGAATTTTGGGAGTATAGGAAATCTGTACAGCAAAGATAGTAAATATATCTAAATGCAAAAAGAAACAAGTTTTTTGGCATTAAAGAGACCAAAAGTAAGATTCTGAACTATAAACCTGGGGAATGCTGACAGGCATAGAGAAGAACACAGTTCAGGACGAAACATCCTCTTTGGGTGAAGCTGTAACTATTCTTGTAACTATTCCGTACTTTCAAAAAACAGAAAAGAGATTTTGACAAAACTCCAGTATGAACAAAGTCATCTTAAAATAACAGAAACAAATGTAGAAACAGCACTAAAACCGTAAAAGGAAAGTAAAAGATAAAATAACTTTTTTTAAAAAAGATATGGACACGGAACACTAGGAATTTTATATAAGAAAAATGGGAGGATACTACAAAACTAAGCTTCAAAATACATAGAGAAAACAGAAACAACCTCAGGGCACAAGAACTGGTTCTGTGTATTACAGAAAGTTTGGAGTGCATGTCTCCTTGGAACATAATGCTGAAACTAAAATTTAGATTCCAAAAATAGTTGCTATGTGGAACAGGTAACCAAGAAACCTAGAAGAGGTAATTGAATTACTGAATTCGTCCTGAGCAACACAAAGAACCTGGTTCAAACATTGCAACAGAAAGAGCCATTTACTAACATCCTTTCAGGAGCCAGAAGAAAAACTTACAAARAGCTGCTATGGAAAGGGCATCTCAGTTTCACACTTAAACAAAGAATAGAGATAAACAATGTCACTAAAAGGAAATTTGACAATGGTATCCCATTGGGATCTATTCTATGTTAATAGATTTATGAATAATTTAGAAACAAGGATGAAGAGTGAGTGACAGGAGATACTGATTATGTTACTCTGGATCATAAAAATGAAAAACAGCAAAGAATATCATGTTACAGAAAAATTGAGTTATAAAACTGAAGATGAAATTCAGTGTTGATAAATGTAAAAGATATTACCACTCAAGAAAGATCTTGGATTTATGTATCATGATATATGTTCTGTGAAAAATTCAACTCAACCTCAGTAACAGCCAAAAAGAAAATGGAATTGCAGGAATTATTAGTAAAGGAATACAGAATAAAATGTAAAGCATCATTATGCTASAAAATATATTCACAATGTTAGAAAATATGGGAAGTTTTGGGTTCCACCCCTTCTTTCCCTCTCTGCCCCCACCCCCAAAAAGTGTATCTAGAACTAAGAAAAGTGTGAAGAATGACAAGATGGTAAATGACTGCTGCATAAGAGAAACCTCAATTAAAACTTGATCAAAATATATTCCACCAAATGGACAGGCTAATACTTCTATGAAACAGTCTTAGAAGCTATACATTTCCAGGATGGTTGTGTGTTTTATAATCTATACAAAATAAATTAAATTTAGCAATCAAGATGCAAAAGATCTCATTCCTGATTTAGKACTGTTCTGCATCTTTTTGTGAAGAAAGGAAATTATTTGAGAACGATTTCCCATAAAACAAACAAATTTAAGAAACTGAGAAGGCTAAAATTCAGAACTTGTGGGGAAACTCAAGAACCAAATATGTTTGCAAAATAAATGCAAAAAAGCAATACAAATTAAATACACATGATCTCCAAAACCATTCTTCAACGGCATTTTATTGCTGATGCTAAAAATAAAATAAAATTACATATTGCAGCCAAGTCTGATCATAGACAGAGCAGCCATTGATTCATTTTCTCTGAGGAACTTCCTGAAATTTTTGTGGTAAAGAATTGAACAATTATCAGTTTTGCTGGAGGTTTTTATGAGATCTGGTGCATATTTCGAAAGCCCCAACTGAACCCAAAGCTCAGAAAACAGAAATCATACTAACCAATACTGAAAATAATATTTTACATTTTACAAAAATCAGTAACTTCTGTAGGGTTTTCTTAAAAATAAAAAAAATTGCATTCCATACTCACAATACAAGCCATTCTTGGTATCAGTATACAGGAGACTAGAATAAGTACTACAATATATAAGAAGCATATGGTACCTTGGAACATTTGCAAAGGTTGGGAAGAACGATTTTGTCATTTATTTATCATATGGAAGGTTACTCAGATTTTGCCACGTGTTTTTTCTGAGTCTTCTTTGACAACTCACTTGATCTCTCCAGATTTCTGGTATTCTGTTTATAAAACATAGTTGCTACCAAAACAGCATTGTGAGAATAAACATCCATAAAAAACTGAGACTTTAAAAGGTAGGTACCATATTAAGCAAATATAATTCTGTTTTAAGGAGCCTTTAAAACTTACTTTATTCAATAATGAATATAGCATGTAGAAGTGGATCCTGATCTAATCCTTACTGATGGTTCTCCAGCATTTGGAAATTTACCAGATCACCAGTTCTGAAAGTTTAAAATGACTACATGCATTCATCACAGCTTTCTCTATCAAAAATGTTTCCAATTTTATAATTGTTGAAATTACAGCTCACAAGTATAGTCACAGTACCCTGCAAGATTACTACTAGATCTGTCTCCCTCTGCCATTCTTCTCCTTCYCTCTCCCTCCTATTGAATTTGAATCAAAGAAGAAAAACTAATCCTACAAGTCCCCAAAATTAGCGTAGCCAGGTCCTTGCTAGCAGCAAGTACRCACAGTATGCAAAAGGAAAGGGCTGACTGTCACAAATTCGAAGTCTAGAAATGTTTTAATGCTCGACAGTTTCTCATATTTGAAGCTGACTTTGGTCAAAATTCTGAAAGTTTACCTTAGTTCCTGTTTGTCTAATATGTAAGAGCTAATACAGATCTACTCAAAAAACAACCTGAAAAGTTTTGCCCAAGATAACGCTTTACCTTATATGATGCTTGCTTCTTTGTAGAAGCTGCAGTAAAGCCAAACCAAGAACCACCTTCTCCACAATAGTTCCCTTTTATTCTTCCTGCAGACTGAAGCAGAGGAAACAGAGTATCACAATGTACTACTCTTGGATGCAAAACACCATGGCTATAGGAGAATTTATACTTCTGTAAAACAAGAATTAAAACAGTCTATCTGAAAATAGAGTAGTGAAAAAACATAAATAACACTATCAGTAAATGTCAGAGAAMTGACACCACATCATTGCTAGCCCGTTGCCCCACCAGTGTTTAGCATCACACATCATGCACAGGAGAGCAATTTTTAGACACGTCACCGGAAGATTACATTCCGGAAATTGTCATCCTGTGCATATAGTCCATCTACCAGGCATTTAGGCCAGGACAAAAGGGAGCACATTAATCAAAGATCAAGAGTAATCAAATTCCATTGTGCCAACAAAATAACATAGTCCAAAGTAACGAGATACCATATGCCACTAAGTAATTATAGTGCTGTTCTAATAGCAACATTGGGTCCAATAAAGCATATTCTGTTTAAATTTGTTTAGCTGCTTTCTGCTGTCCTGTTAGTAACCTGGAAGTCCCTAATAGGAGGCATATGAAAGAAAGATACAGGTGCTGAGACCTATTACCTCTTTGTTTCTTTCGGTTTTATCCTCTAATTTCAAAGAAATAATTAAAGGTAAGTGACAAAAAAAGGAGAAAAATACAAATTATAATCAGACACTACRGTAAATTTTGGCCCCACATATGTCAAAAGTGCCTACACAAAGTGTACTTAAACTTCACCAGTGCTTTCAAAGGAGCCAAAGTACCATTTTTATCTCGTGAAACCTAAAACGCATGGAATATTTTCTACTCTAAAAGCACATGTATAATTTTGTTTCCTGAAAGAGATTAAAATACTGAATCATTGTTGCAGAAGGAACACCCAAAATAACTACTGGAATTTATTTAGGAAATTCARAACTAGTAGTTGCTTTACATCCTGTTAAAGCAAACTTGATAATATATTCAGTTATTTGTTCATTCATATATATATGAATGAATATACATGCACACACGAATTGTATAAAAAGGGAAAATTTATCATTTAGCAATAACATTCCATAGAGTGCTTTCCTAGTCAAAAGTCAACACTGGATTACTTGGAATTCAGAAAGTGTCCACTGCCGTATTACTAAGACACCACATGCACAGTCTGAAATAGTAGTCTGCACAGTCCTAATCTGCTGTGTTAGTTTACCTCCAGAAAAGGCTGTTTTCACTTAAAAGAAAACTGTAAGAACAAAACAGCATGTTCTATAACTAGACTAAAACCTCCACATTTGAAACAATCACTTCTTAGTGTATATTGCTTTTGTAGCAAATGATATTAGTCTCCAAACTAACTTTTAAATCTATTAAAGATTTCAAAAATGAGGACTTTTGAGGCAAAAAGGACATAGCAGTGCAGAGGACACAGCAGAGCACAGAAAACCACTGTGATATACTTCTGCCAGTCTATTTTACCTAAGGAAGTGTGCCTTCTTTTATCTTGTAGCTTTGCTTCTCTAAGTATTAGCATGACACTTGATTAGCTATTAGGAAATCTGAATTCTGTTCTCAGCTCAGAGGTCAGATAGTCTGGCCTTTATCTTCATCCTAAGTATTTCATGGGTGAAGCCTTCAGGACAGTCTGCCTTTTAGAGTGTCTAACATAGCATGAGCTCAAAGTCAGCTAAACTAAAAATAAAAATAATAATAAAATTCATTTGTTTGTGCTCTGGGAAATATGAAGTTAAGATTCACAAGCAGTTAATTACCTGAGCATGACAAGTACATGGCAACTATGTGAGTATAAAACCAGTTTAAAAGTTTTCTCATTACAGAATTTTCTAAGACCGAAGGATTTCTTGTATGCTGGCAGTTTATCTGATGATCTGTTATCTCTTACATCWTCTGATCATTTAGGAAAATACCTATGGCATCTATTCTAAAATCTACATCTTAATCTAAAATTAAAGTCATTTCATTTTCAACAAATATTTGTCTTTTGCGTATCACACAAAGCAAAACTTTCATATTTTTCTCAATGAGCTGTAACTAAAAGGCAGATGGTCAGAACATAGCTATGAAAATCTCTTCAAATCTGAATCACACTAAAATTCGGGGGAGGGGGRAAACACTGGCAAAAAATCATATAGATGTAAAATTTCAAAGTGGTGGGTTTTTTAAACCTTCTGAGGAAACAAAAGTATTCTTCTCTATTACATTTACTACAATGCGTATTACAAAAGAGCAAAAATATTAATGTGAACCATATTGGTCGCCATAATGCTCACTAAAAGCTTTCCAGTACTGTGTAATTCTATAAATCATAATCAAATGTTACATTTAATTGCTGCAATTGCTAAAAAAAMCAGCTCCTTCTACAGCTATGTAAAGGTTATTTCCCAAGGCTCAGAACAGTAACAGAGTCTCACAGTTATTCATGCTTTCACAAAATTCCTGATTCTCTCTTTTCTGGAGCCATGCCAGCCGCCTCAGGAATAATTTCCTTTTCTGAAGTCACCACTGCATGATTTTTATAATATGTATTGCAGCTGCAGTTTAGAATTTTTCATCAGTTCCTCTCTCTGGTTTCAGGAGATACATCTCGGCAGAAAAAATATATATATACTGTAAGGTATCCAGGGAAGACTTATTTCTCTTCTTCCACTCCTTCTGTCTGCTATGAGATCAACCCATTTTAATTACCAATGTTATCCATTCATTTCCCACGATATTTTCTTTTCAGTACTCCACAGCAGAAGATTCTAATCAGCACCTGACTTATTAGTCACTAAATAAGTAGACTGCAGCCTACTAGCAGATGAAGTAGGAAAGAGGTCTATAAAACCATGAGGAATAAATAGGCAATCACTGCTCACTGTCTCCTCACACACAGGAAACTAATGGGCAAATGAAGCTAGTACATAGCAAGTTTAACAGAGAAAGGAATCTCAGTTAAGCTGTAGAACTCCTTGCTGCAGGATGTTGCTAATGTTAAATTTTCCATAGATTTAACAAGCTGCTGGACAAATCCACTGAACAAAAAGCTTTTAACAGTTATTAAACATAAAGCACCACCTCTGAGAAATTCTTTAAGCTGCAAATTGATGGAAGCTAGGGAAGTAACAAGAGAAAGTATTATTACACTTGCTCTGTTTTATGCCCTTCCCTAGGCATTTGCTCTTGGATGCTTAAAAATAGGGTTCTGACAAGACAAGGTCACYGGTCTGACCATTACGACTATTTTTAAGATCTAGTAATATCTCCTAAATAGAGCTGGAAGATTGTGAATAACAAAGAATCTACAAGAGAGACTGACCAAAACTCCTGTTGCTTAGGTACTAAAGAATAAACATTTGCATAAAAAATATATATTTTTCCTTATTAAAATATATTAAATAAGGATTAACAAAGATGACATTTTTATTTTTTTGGATATATTATCTCACTAATTCTTGGTAAATAAATTTGGAAATAGGAAGATTTTTAGCTTATCAACAGAAACCTGGTAAAAACAGATAAAAGGTCACACTTTAAATCATTATTCTCATAAAACAGATGTAAATGCTCAGGAGATAAAACCTGGGATTCCTTGGATTAATCAGCTCTAAATACAGACTCCACTAAAACTCCTTCTCAGTTTCTAAACAATATATATGTTGTTTATACATGCTAAGCCATGCTGTTTAATATACAAGGCCTCCCCCTTCACTGCCTCTTAAATTACCAGCTTAGTATTTCCTGGAGAAAAAAGCCCATAGATTAACATTAGAAAAAAAAGATAGTCCATCTAGGTTGTTTTATAAAARGCATGAAATTCCACGAGAGCACTCTACCTTAGTATAACTTCTCACTGGTCATCTTTTATGGTGAATGGAGTTCAGTTAAGATGAGTTATTTTGTCATGGCTTATCTACACATCCCTTAGAACCACACAGACAAGTCCTGGGATTTACCACTAAAGCAGAATATATTGTTCTCTTTTTTTCTTCTAAGAATATGGCAGGATAGTCCAAAATACAAAATAACACGTCTCAAGAATCTTGGAAAAAGAAAGGGTCCATTAAGCGTAATAATTGCAGTCAGATATATTTGTTTTCAAAACTAGAACAAAAATTAACATGATTTTGATGAACTTCCAAACCCTTTTCCTCAAACTTTTGGATTACCTAGCTCATTGTTCTGACTTTTAATAATCCAATAAAAATAAATAGTTTAACAATTAGGCATAGAAGAAGAAATAACACAAAAAATTCCACATTCTGAGATGAAACCACCAGCCATGAACACAAGCAAGTCTCTGCAGGTATCCAAACAGGGCAAAGGAACAGTCACTGGCCAAGACCGCTTTCATTCCCTCCTGGCTACTGATGTCTTGTGGTGATGAACACACTGGCTTCTGTATGTTCACCTGCAAGCAGAGAGGAAATATACTTCTGCTAAGTAGCTGAAAAACAGATGAACAGATGTCAGTTTATTAAACTACCACATAGACAATTTCAGACAATAGGTATAATTACTGTCAGTGTAGAACATTATCCTAGGCTACAGCAAATGTGAAATAGAGGTCAAAAGTGTTTGAAAGAGGGAATAGTCTCACATTATCACTTTCTTCCATGGCTCACTTATGACTCCGCCATTTGGAGGAGCTTAAGGAGCTCCCTACGTAAGACAATTTTTTGTTATGATTTTTAAATAACCCACAGTTCTTTCCTTTCTGCTTCCACATCCTCTTTAACTTTTCTTTCTTTCCATTCTTGTCTTTAGAAAAGCATTTCCCCATTCTCACCAAAACAGATGAACTAGGAAAAACAAACAGAACTTAACTTTATTCATAACTGTTGCAGAATAACCCAGTGGAGAAAATTAGTGGAGTCCTATTCTGCTATTTTTCCTGTTTCAACAATATGCCATTGGAATATGGGGTTCTGAAAAATTACAGGACAAGGCTAGTAATAGCATGATGAAATAATGTAAGCAAGCAGCTCAGGCTGTTATTCATCATAAAGTCATTTTATTAAATCATTTTACGGCTGCCCATCAATTAATTAGAAATTTATACGCTTCCTGTATAATGTTAAACAGCTATTGTACTGCACAAAGGAGCTTCCAAGTATCTGACAGTACAATAAACAGAGCAGTTACTACTATTAACTTAGGCATTCAGCATTTGCCATGCTTAATATTGCACAACATTCTGATATGGCCACACTGTATCCTCAACTTAATAAGAACACCAGTCAGTTGAGAAATTTTGGAGGATATCTAAATATAATATCATAGAATTCTATTTTCTTGAAGTATTAATTCTGATTAACTGAGATGCCTGCATGCAATTAAGCGAGACCCAAACAAGGATACCCTCTATTGTCTTCTGAGGCTGATGGTGCCATCCTGTTCATCAGGATGGTAATACAGTATGGTTGCTGTCAGGTCCTGCATTTGTTATTTCAGCGTAGACTGAGTAAACTAACCCTTTGTGCAGCAGACTTGCATAGTCTTTATTTCATCGAAGACTCAGATATGAGCAAAATAAAGCAATGAAGGTACTATTTCATCTAGCATCAGAAGATGCATCATCTGTTATTCAAAAACTCTCCCTAAATCAGGGCAAAAGGTGAGCCTTCGAGATGGCAGTTAAGAGGACTCAATTCTGTATAATTTAGTAAGTGCCTTAAATGAAAAGGAAGTCCACGATGGCAGGTAGAAGAGTCCCACTCAAACCCCTTAGCCCCTAGTATTCTGCCTGTAACTGAAATGCCATGAAACAATTACTAGATACTAACAGCTATCAGCTTCCTCATTTGCAAAACACAGCCAACTTGAACAAGTCTTTCAGTTAYGTTCTGTTATCAATGATTAATGTAAACATTTATAACTAACAGTAATATTGCATTTTAGCAGAATAATCACCAGCTGRAGGATTTCATGGAAGCTGTAGTTTTCCATATATTTGGAAGGTGACCAAAGTCATAGAAGAAAAATCCATTGGGCATTAAGAAACACAAATGAAACACTTATCTTCCTGAGACACACATGAGCTGGAGGAAGCAGCACAAGCATCTCTGAATGGCTGCTCTGTTCTTTTGCTCTTTCCTAGGCATCTGCTTTTGGCCACTGCTATAGGCAGGATCCTGAATTGGACAAGGTTTTGATCTGCTTCAGTTTAAGTTCACCTCATGTGAGGTTATTTCACTACTTTACCACAGTTCCTTCCAAGTGCCAAGTAGTAGTAAAATGGCTTTAATTAAAAAAAAATCAAATGCATTAATAAAACACCTTAGTTTTCTTATTAACACTTTAAAATGAAAGTTTCCCCTTCCTTTTGATCATGCTGATGTCATTAGTTCCATCTCCTATGGCTAATGTGACTGCCTTCTTGTTTCCTAACTTATGTTTTTCGTAAAGAAGTGACTCAACAGCAAGTTAATCTTGCACACACAGGCAATTTCCAAGAGTTCTTTCTCAGTATCAGCTTTAAGAGCCTTAAAAAAAATTAAAAAGTTTTAAGTCAGCTCTTTTTATAAAGACATGACATTGCCAATTCTGTGCATTTAATTGGTGATTTATCTTCTTCTATAGCAAACAATTTCAAAAGGAATTTTAAGCAACTGAAGCATTTAGCAGAAAATCTCATTCCTACTTGGTATCATAACTCATCCTCACATGTGCGTATAACACATACATAACATATATAATCTCAACACAATGATATTATAAAGTACATTTTCTTGCAAAAGATTTGATTTTATCATTAAATACTAAAAAGAAAGCAACTCCCTAAGATTGACTACTTTAGGAAACCATTCAGCTCTCTAACCGACACCAAGACTTTAAAAGTAAACAAAAAGACTTCATAAAGTGAACTATCAATTCAATAAGCATTTAGGATAGAAAATGTATACTTCTGTCTAACTGAGAATGTACCATTGCTAACTTTTGCAAACATCATTACATAATTTTCAGCCATATCCTCAAACAGCTTTCTTTTGAATTATATTTAACAGCTAACCGCATACAGAATGTCACCAGGAACACAAATCCTGCAGCATCTTCACATATGTCATAGGATTTCATCTACTGTGACATTACTGTTACATTAAAATATAAAAAGAAAGGAGAAAGGAGAGAGAAGTTAAGGAGTGCTGCAAGTCACAGGATATGGCAGAAAAACAGGGGGAAAGATAAACCGAAATAAAGGAAGTGTTCTTCGCAGATTCAGGAATACGGAAAACGGGTAGAGACTAGAACTAKTAACTAACTACTAACTTGTATCTTCTAAAGCAGCTTCATTTATGAGAATGTAGCTTGAAGCTCTACTAAATTAGCAAGTCAAAAAACACTTTCATATTTGCTCAAGAGTTCCAATCTGAACTATATAAAAGTAACAGAAGTTTGTTCTTATGACAGAAACCAGACTTCCTAATCAAAGTAAGTTGTTTTGGCATTCCCATAAAATGCTGATATTTAGAAAATCCACTGGAGGTAGTTTAATGACATTAATTTGATGTAGCAGTGATTTTAAGGTCAGGTTGTGCTTTCAAGCAGCATCAGAAAAAAATAGTTGCACTACATCTGCCTAGCTGCATTTTTCTATTAATTGGCATTGGTTTTGTGATGCTCACAAAGCACACTCACAAAGTTCTGTAACACTCACACAAGCAGTTAACATCAGTGGTATTCTTCTAATTAGGAAGAGATAAGAGGCATTTCTGATTACAAGACCATCTTTAGTGAAGTATTTTATTTTTAAAATTGTACAAAATTACTAATGTGATTTCTTTTCCAAACAGATCCAAAGCTAAAAAATATTTTGAGTTTCTTAAGCTATTAAGTATTCTAGAGCACAAAGAAACTAGTCTTTCCTGGAACAGAACACACAATTCGAGCRGGGAGGAGAGAACAAAACATGAAAACTACCTGCTTACCAATCTATGTCTATTAACCACTAAGGCATAATGATCAGTGACAGTTCTGTCCCAGAATTAGCCCTGGTGTGACTTTTACACTTTTTCATAGAGATCACTGGAAAGTTCTTCACTTTTTTTTCTTCAAATAGATGCTCTTTTACTTTTCTGAAAGAAAAATAAGAAAGGAACATAGCTACCTGAAAATGAATTAGAGATAGAAAAGAACATAAAAATTACTGCATAAGATCCAATTTCTATAGGTATACAGAATAATTCTTTCAGATGAGGATACGATAGCAATCTTTTTAAGCAAACTGTAGAATTTCAGTTTGCAAGTACAAAGGAAAGAAAATCATTTTGAATGCTTTAAAACCTGCGAATTCAATAACAGTTGATTTGAATTTGTATTTCAGTGGCTGGGCAATAGCTTAGTACTAAGATTTTACAAACTTCAAGAAAAGATCAGTTTGACCCAGTAAATACTTCAGGTTTGTATTAGAAAAATAAAAGAACATTTAAATAAATACAGGGGAAAACCTTTTTCCAGAAATTCTATCAGACACTACGTTAATTTTAAACAGACATACATACATAGGAAACATTTCAAAAGAGTATACTTTGAGACCTCTTTCAAAATGCACATATGCAAAATATTTTTACAGCACTCATTTTCTTTAAACTGATTTGCTGTAACTYATTACACAGACAGATAGAACCATTTAAAAATGACTGAATTGGGAAGAGGAAATAGAACTGTTACTGCTCTGAGTTTCTGTAACTAGTTGGTAGAATACAATAGCAGTGGAACACATTCGAGTGCTCACAGCTCAAGAACAGAAATCTTGAATATCTGCAACTGATATCCACTATTTTTCTTTTTTTGCCCTTTCAGTAACTTAGTGTTGGAATAACAGACACATTGGCATACTTGATTATTAATCTTTGCTATTTTATTTTAGAAAAGTCTCAACTTACTTTCTCAGATTTTAATAATTAAAGAAGACATAATCTAAAAGAAGCTGGCCTCGGTATACTCAAATTCTAAGAATGACCACAACAGAATATATATCTGAGTTTGACTGATCAGGTCTTGATGTTTTATTCCACCAATTTGTGCATATTTGCTTCTCAAAAAGCAGACCAGTTATTGATTCAAATAAGCTTGCACAACAGTAGTCAACAGTAATACCAGTAACTATAGTAATACCAGCAGTCAAAAAAACCCAAAATAAATGTTGGTGTGCACAGGCAAGGGTGTCTTTTCTCCTATATTCAATTTTTGCAGGAAAGCTTTATTAGTTGAAAAAAACAGCATTTAGTACATATTTGCAAAGAATAATGATGCCATATGGTTAATTTAAGAGCAATCTGACTATTATGCAATTGAGCATAGAAAGTGGCCCAGAGCAATGAAGTAACCGATACCCAGGGAAAGGCCAACTTTTGTTCGTTGAAGGCCACCTGGTGGTCATATTTGTGAAATAAGTTGATTAGACATAACAAGTGCCTTACAGTTCAAAATCACCTTCAGAATAAAGGTAAAGTGTTAAAAGGGAAATAAAAACTGACCTGCGTGTATGAAGATGAACAGTAAGATATGCCTTGGTACAAAAAATGGTACAAAAGTTTTAGTAACTAAAGTAGGAAAACTACTTAAATTTTCTCATGGTTTTGCATGTTTGAAGGATATAAAAGTTACTTAAGTAAATGCTCATTCAAAGGAGATATTAATTGACTAATTGATAAATTAATCAATTGATTAATAACAAGTTTAAGATGGATCTTTCAGTGAGGTAAAACCACAGCCTATGGCAACTCGCTCTGCTGCACTGGAAATTACTTTAGTATTATGAACACTTCACTAAAATTACCACAGAGAGTGAGGTGGGGAAAGGAATTAGTAAGGCACATGTCATAAGTCACTTGCCCATTCATTAGCCAGAAAGTTAGAAAGCTGGTAAAGACAGCACTCTGTCCTCCATGGTTCTAAACATTTCTTTAGCATTTCAATTTTACAAAAACTCTTAATTATTAGTTCAGAAACCACCATAATTAATTCCCTTTTTATTTTGTTTTTACTTCATTCCTCCTGTTGTTTTTCCTTTGTAAGCTGTCCATTCCAAAGAGGAGTGAAGTTCACGCAAGTCAGCCTCAAATGTATGTTTAATGATGACTTCAGACAAGCAGTAGAATTTGTATAGATTAGCATATATAATGGTAGCCTTGACCATTAATAATTCTAAGTTCTTCTAAGCACCATTTCTTGAACAGCATGTTGTTACTTGGTACCTTATTGTATACGTTGTTAGCATTCAGCTCTCTAGATAATGTACAAAAGATGTGATAACACGTATTTTATCCCCATGGACTTATCTTGAACATATTTCTAAGAGAAAACAGAGTCCTTATTTCATATTTTTCTTGTCTCATTCTCACACTGTTTTCTGTCAAGCCCATGATTAATTTTCGTGAGATTTTTCCCCTTTATTTTGCATCTCCTTGCTCAACTACTTCAAATAAAAGTTGATTTAATATAACTGATTTTCTGAGTCAAAACTGTGCACCTTGATACAGCAATGTTTAACAGTTCAACCACATGTACCTTACTGAAACAGAAGAGTAACTTGTAAGGATACATTTTCCATTTTTAGATTTATAGTATACTAAGTATAAAACTAAGGCAGGACTGAAATGCTTAGAATACTTAGTTTAGTTTAAAACATTCAAAAATCACACAYGCATTGCTTAAATTAAAAGATTGCTTAAGTTCTGAGAGCTGTAAGATCTAAGAGTCTACTCCCTGAGTGTATATGAGCCTCTTATAGCTCCTACAACAGGCTATTTAAAGATAATTAGGTACCTTTCAGGAATCCGATCATTTCCAAGCCCTATCTGCCCAGAAATAGAACATCTTAAAGAATACAAAGGTTTTTTTTGTGTACRGATGGTTGAGCTGTTAAGTGGCTGCTGGACTGTCAGGCATTGCAAAGCTGAAAGCCATGGCGTCTAAGAACCTTTGCAGTTCTCAATGCTTGCCACTTTGCACACGTCATCACCTGCACTGACCAGAATGCTTACGCTCCATGTAAACTGGGTCCCCCCAAAGAACAAATGAGCCCGCTACCCTGTTAAAACAGGTAGGAAGTGGCCTCAGCAGCCAACTGCAAGTATGCATTATGTCTTGCATCACACATGGAGTCTACTGTGCACATGCTGCACTACGGATCTGCACAAGCATAGTAAGTCTGCCTCACTGCTTGTACAGTTAGACTGCTTGGTAGAACAGCACGACCRGACAGCAACTATGGCAACAGCACAGGGAAACTGCTCAAGCTCTGGTTCAGGGRGAGCTACACTTTCCCTGAAATGTTTTCTTCAGAGCTAAAGTGGGCCCAAATATCATTCTGAAAAAAGAAAGACAGTCTATATAGCCATGGGCCCCATCTTCTTTCTGAGGAGAGGAGAAAGCCAGCTGATGGAAATGCAAAGATAAAAACCCCACCCAAATCGCTGTGGGTTGGAAAATGACAATGGATRCAGACAGTGAATCAATTAATATGCAAGCACATTATTTACTGATCACTGATCCAATTACTCTGAAAGGAGGAGATTCTATTTCCTTCTTCAGTGTTTCCTATAGTTTATCACTACAACATCTCATCAATACTTATATCAAGGAATTTATATACACACTAACCCAAAAATAAGGCTTAATCAAGAGATGGTTTCTTTATTTGCCTGATTCATTCCTTACATTTCTTTCTACTTTTGCAAGTAGTAAAATACAGCCATAGAAGTAGTTTTATTGTATATTAAAAAAACAAAATTCAGTTCTGGAACTGCATTACTCTTTAAAATTAATCAGTTGAGCACCTTACAAAAGGTATAGATAAGTAATTACAGATTACATTCAGAAAGAGGCAGAACTCAAACCTTGCTTAGGCAATGACAGTTAAGGCTGATCAATTCTTGAAACTGTTTTTGCATCATCAATATCATCTTTTTAACATATTTTTTGTGCATGGGTAGAGAAATCTGAACTGTACTGGCAAACAAGCAGTACACAAACCCTGGGGCCACAGAAGACTTCAAGGTACTTCAAAATGTGCACTTTTTCCATCCACTTAAAGCAGCAAAACAGTAAAGATTCATTCTTATTTAAGGGCAATGTAATGCTAAAATATAAAAGAATCATATTACTGGTTCTCATCAATTTCTTAAATCAAAGACATCCAGAATATAGGGGGGATTTTATTTTTTAACTAGGCTTGATAATCATACAATATCAGAAACAAAAGAGAATATAAACAACCACAGTATCTGCAATCTGTACAAAACCGGCAAATCTGCAATATGCATTTTTTAGGATATTTTCCCTCTGCTATCTTTGAGAACATACCTGCATGTCTCTTCTGATCTCTTCATATTCTGCCAAGACAATGATCCCGGTTGCACTAAATTATTTACTTCCTGAAGCTTCAGTCAAGTTTTATATACAAAGGCTAAGGTCCAAAGACCCTCTTCTGCAAATTCTGATTACATGAGCATGAGAGATACATATATAAAACAATGAAAGTAATCATGATAACACTCTGTTTTCTTGACACTGTTCTATTTGTTTTGGTTAGGAAGCCACGGAGCTAAAGCTATCCTCAGATGTCTCTTAATTTAAATTCTTATAGACCATGCCTGAACACTTAAACTCTTCAGGTTTTTTTTATTTGGGACTAAAGCTACAGGCTTATTTTCTTCTAGCATTAAATCTTTTTATTCGAAGAAGAAAACTGAAATGATCTAGAATATTTACATCTATATATGAAAATCCTCACAGTAATTTGGCAGTTTCTAATGTTATTTTACTGTTACATCTAAATTTAAAAAAGATCACTTTTAAGAAATTAAGTACAGTAGTCAGACAAAACTTAATGTGCATCATAAATATTACATAGGATAAATGTTAACTTAAAAAGGCAGGAAATCAGTACTGGAATGTAAGTCGAAAAGAGTAACTTCAACCTAGACRTCATCATTAAATCATCAACATTAAGCCTGATGCCCAAATTCATAGGTATTAGGAGAACTAAAGAAATACTAATATTTGGAAAAGATATAAAAAAAACTGCAAGTCTGCAGATACTGCAGATAAAACAACCAAACAGGTTACTGTTTCAGTAACTGGCCTAATGAATAATGCCTTCTTCTTACAAAATGACCCGAGATCATACTGGCCAGTACAAATAGACATGTATGCACACACTTTGGCAGGTAAACATTCCAAAACATTTTAAGAAACAAATGTGATGCTGATTCACCACTTGAAGTTGAAAAAATGATTCTTTATGTTGCTATTTCAAAGACTCATGCCAATTTAGATTGCACAGAGGGAGGCCCTAGGGAAGACCACAAGTCTTGAAAATCCACAGATATCTACTAATATTAATATTCAAGAAATGAGTTATGTAATTGGATATAAAACTTGTACATTTACTGTGTTAAACTGTATCTAAGGTATTTAAGCAAAACATACTGCATTGTCCATATCTTAACATTCCAGTGGCTGAATTTCTTTGAATTCAAGTGGAAAGATAATGAGCAGTTTTACTGTCAAAGTGTAAAAGCATTTCAAGGATGTTTCTCCACCTTAGAAATAGGTCAACAAAACAAACTTGTGTGCTTTTACCATTAACAACAATACAGCTAGACCATTCCCTATTCTAGTATAAGATATCACAATGGAAAAAAAAAAAAAAAAAAAAAGGAATATGAAAAATCAAAAACTGAGGGACTGCGCAAAGGAACAAAGCTTTGTAACTACATTAACGAAACAGAAAGGGAAAACTGCACTACTTCAGGAAAAAAAACATTCAGAGAGAGTATGTGTATGTATGTATGTCTATGAAAACACAGGTGCACACAGACAGAAAGAAGTTAAAGGAATGACTCTTCCCAGTCATTATCCTTTAATTCAGTGCATGCAGGCTACACAGCTCACTGTGGCTTCAGCCATACGACTGCATTGTTTCCTTATCCAGAAGGCAGCTGTACCCTGGCCACACACACACAAACATACATCCCTTGTTAGACTTACTGAGTAAGTATGGAAACTCCAGGTCTTAGCATCTGAGCAACTGTAAAAAAGAAAGAACAGATACTTATGATACCATCTTTGCTTTCATATAAAACATGTTGCCCTTCTGGAAAAAATTAAGAGAAAGCCAAGAAAGCTCTATTACAAAGAGGAATACAATAGTTATGTTTGTAACCAATATTACTAAACCATCATAACATATACTTAATGTCATAGGCATACTTTAAAAATCATGGAATGGTTTGTATTAGACATGGATAAAGATCATAAACTCTAACAAAAAAAGAAAGAAATCAGAATTTTATCCAGTTTCCCTTTAAAGTTCACATTAGGTTAGACCTCTGAAACTGAGCAGAGTATACTTTTTTTTTTTTTTTTTTTTTTTAATAGATACACAGAACAGGGTAATTTGCATTCACATTCACAGACTTCCACTGATTTCAAGTAACGAATTCTAAGATACAGATCACCTTACAGACTAAAGATTTCAATTGTTTCAAATATTATTAGTACACTTTCAAACGTACATTATTTAATTGTCCAATTAGCTGTGTGTACACAAAATATTTAGAGTATTTGGCTGTATCTTTAGAGTAAGAAAAAGTCAAGTCTATTCAGGAAATCATCCTGCATTTATAGCAGTACTGAAGTGTACATTTACACTAAAAAAAATATTCACACCACGTAATTTTAAGCATCTAATTCACATGTCCAAAGTAAGAATCTTTACTATAATAAACTTATGTAGCTTCCAGGACAATTCAGAGCAACTAAGTGTTTTCTGTTGAAAGTGAGAGAAGCATGGACAGACTTTAATTTATCTTGCATATGAACGCATAAATTGAAAGAGGGTTCTGAATGAATATGTCAAGTAGAAGCATTTGCATCAAGATAGCTGGGTATCAAAGGCACTAATTCTTCACTGAACAGGTGATACTCAAATAGAACGGCATCCGCCCCTTTGCAATGAACTTCATCTGACCATTTGGATTTCTAACTGAAAAACAGAAGACTAGAATTTAAAACAAAGAATGTTATTTAATTTTTTTAAGTTCCTTTGATATCCTTGGACCAATTATGAATTTACTGCATGTAACGAAAATAGTCATCATTAAACAGAAATGGTCCAAATCCATGGTAGCTAGTAGAAATGGTTCAAATGTATTTTTTTTTAAAAAAAGATGTTATTATAAATCCATAATCAGAGACATCTAGTCCAGTTTTGCTTACAGATCCAATTTTCTCATTCTCTATACGTTTTCTAAGTTTCATAAAAAATAGTCTTGCAAGGTTCTCAGTATTTAGACTGCAATTTCTAGCAGGTAATCTTATTATGAACCTTAGCCTTCTTAAATCTCAAACCCAAACACTGGATATTAGTTTAAGCTTAATTCACTTTCAGGTCGAACACTGAGTCTCAATCCAACCTTAGTTTCCGTATAACCATTGCTTTCAAAAATCTTTTTCTTTCCTTACATATTCCTCCATACTTTATTCTTTTTTCTGTTCTCTTCTTTCCTGTGTAGTGACACAGATTAAATGAACTATCTTGAGTCACAGCCATGTGCTCCTTTGGAACAGTCTTTTGCTCTGAAGTGCAAGATCAGAGAAAGAATGTAAAAGTTCTAGAAAGAGAGACAGAAGCACCAACTGAGTAAAATCTTCATATATTAATGAAAATATATTAAATATATATTGTTCTTATGCTTATTTCTCCAAAATGAATTAATAAAATGAAAAGGATTTTTCCCCACAGCTTATTTATATAAATTGTCTATAAAGAAGTTGGAACTTCACCTATAATTGAACTATTTCAAAATATCCTCCGAAATATGAAAACTCAAAGGGGCACCACTTAATTATTGGTGCAACTTTTATTCTACCCCAGTTAAGGGGTAAACCATCATCAGTAATTTATAAAAAGATATAGCTACATTCTTAAATTCATAAATTAAAAAAATCCTAATCGGAGGATTATTAAACTAGACTTTTATATATGAAGGAATGTAAAGCACCCACAAGCTATCTCAAGATACTGCAGCCTCACAAATTCAGAGCAGAATATCTTTAACATTTTCATTATATTTCCCACATATAAGTGGCCATCTTCAGATACTGTCTTCATTTCTGAAATAATGATTTGTCATATGTTATTGCTAATAAAAGCAGCTTGCAAATTTTATTTTATTTATGCATTGAAGCTGTTTTATGAGTATTAATACACATTCATGTATTTATGTACATGTAGCTTGGAGATATTCTGGAAAGTTGTTTTGCAATTACAAGTTTACAAGTTTTGTTTTCTCTTGGACATGGAGTTTTTACTTTCTAAAATGCTTTCCAGGGAAGTGTTCTGAAGCATTGTTGCATCAGCCTTGATGCAACAACTCYGAACTTTTTTTAAGCTCTTTTCAAAGATTATTAGTTCAGTGGTTACTTCCTGAAGTTATAGTAGTACTTCATTATTTTGGTCTCTGTGTGGACTTCCRTGAAATGACCAGGATTTCTCATCTAATCAAACCTTGTATGCTTTTTCATATTTTAAAAAATCCCTTCTTTTTCTTTATGAAGACCAATCTATTATCTTGCATAATTGCTACAATGATTTTCTTTTAAAATATATATATTTCTTCAAAATAAAGCCCTTAACTTTTATGTCTAGCAGACAGTGCAGAGAGGTAACCGCAGTACAACTATGTTCATTCTGGAACCAAAATTGATCACACAAAGGAAATGAATTTTTGCAATCCATATCTGCTGACTAGAGATGCACTAAATGGACTAAAACATTAAATACATTAATACAAATGAAATGACAACAGCAGCCAAATAAACTTTTAGCAGAAATGTACGTTTCCTTCCAGCTCAGTCCTCACTCTCTTTAGTCAATGAAGGCTCATGACATCGAATGCTAGGCCTGCATAACATCTGGGATGCCCTAGAGTTCAGCCGTTCAAAGTCGTCACACCTAATTTTGGAAAATCTAGATGTCATTCCAAATAAGTAAAAAGTCAAATTTCAGAACACAAATTCTCTGAAACAGAGTTGCTGTTTTCTGTCCAGCTCTCATGGGGACCTAAAGCATGAGAAGAAATTACTACCTTTATTTAGCCTTTTTTCTTTATACAGAGATGGGGGGCGGGGCGGAAGGGGAAGAATTACTTGCTGCAGCCTTTACAGACATCCTTTTCCTAACGCTTCAAAAATCCCAAATTGCTAAAAGTGGATATATAACAAGATTTCCCATTTCCTCCACAATGATGGTCTCTGGGATCCAAGACAAATTCAAAGTTTCTGGTGGCAGTCACTAGAGCCTCTTTATCTGGGCACTGCACTTCATACATTAGCTCATCTACAAAGAAAAAATAAAGTACTGTAAACACTGAATCCATGAATTTGAAATAATTAACTGAAGACCAAAACAGGACTGAATAATATTTTATGGCTCTTACCCTCTGCTAAATGTTGAACTGCCCTTCAAGATTGCAATGATTTCTTAAAAAGGTACAGAGAGTTGAGGAAATAGTTTTATCTTAGGGCTTTTTTTTTTTTTTTTTTTTTTTTTTTTTTAAGTCTCTCAAGTTCATCAGGTTGCTTATACAGGGGAATCTCTGATGCTGTTTAACAACAACATAATGATGTTGCATTGATGCTAAAAAACTGTTGCTACTGTTTACTGACAGAAGCAGATTTGGTTGGCACAGAGGCCAAAGTTTTGCCTACTCTGACTTTAAGTTTTTATATGCTGGACTGAGAAATCTGAATTGTAAATCTCAGATGGCAACAGGATAATGTGGAGGATAAAAGGAAACCAGTAACAAATAAGGGTTCATTTTCTATCCACTGACTCCTAGTCAGCACTGCAAAGCTTTAGATACACTTGGATGGATGAATATTCAGATTCAAGAAAAGACTTCAGGCCTACCTTTTCAAAGATTTCTCACATGATAATTAAACTTTGGGAGAGTCATGTAGTAGTTTCTCTAAAGAATTTGAAATTAACATTTAACTGCAATATGAAAAATCCCTGCTATTTAGGACGAAAATGTACAGGAAATATTCATAGCTAGATTTCAAACTACATAAGTCTAGCAATACAAAATGGTAACTTATGGAAATCAGGGGCCTCTATAGGTTAAAAATTCTTGGATACTTCAAGCAAAACTTAAGAATGTGTATTGTTACACACAATGGAAATAATACTTATATTCTGCCTAAATCATCCTGTAAATAGTACAAAAAATATTTACAGCTCTTATACGTGGGGTTTGGGCAGGGGGGGAGTTTAAGGACAACATATTTCTGATGAAATCTAGCTCATAAATAGATACTCAGAATTAAAATTTGCTCATTGTAAATTAAGGTCAYGAGAAATCCAGTTGTCAGATAAACCTAGCAGCTGTTTGCTGGCAAAAAAACAAAGTTTCAAATGGTGCAAATGTGTCTAGTAACTTTTCCTGATCTTTTAGTTGTCTTGCATTCTGAGACTAAAATAGAAAATTATTATTAAATGAAAAACTATCTTTAAGCCAGTAAAATATAGTGAAATAAACTTTAAAGATGAAGATAGTAAGTGCACTAAAGTAATTCAGTGCTAGGATCTCCATAGATTGTTTCAAAATACTTCCAAATTTACTAACAACACAGTTCAGTGCAGAATATTAGAGAATTCCATTTAATAAAATGACTAAGGGCAAACTGGAGAACAATATTTGCTATCATGATCATAAACTCTATCAAACCATTACTCAAAGCCTTAGTGAAAAATAGTAACTCTAACACACATCACCAGCCAAGAATGCAACAAACGGAAAACAATGGTATTCTTTATGTAACTCAAATTCAGAGATCTGAGGTACTGCCTGGGAAAATTCACTTTTTGCATGCCTGGTAAATCCACAGATCTTCAAATTGGTAGTACAGACCTGACAGGACGAGCTTTTACTTCTCACATGCAATACTGTCTGCTGGGAGCTGCAGCACAAAATATACCAGGGGAAAAGGCTTCTTACTTACAGTCTTATATACAAAAACATTTTAACAAGAAAACCTATCACTAGTTCTAGGGTTCCTCTACACTACACTTTGAAAAAAATTAGTGGAGAAATAAATTACATTAAGTTCCACACTGAATTTAGTGTTTAAGCATTCTAGATTTTTAAATCTAGCTGTTGTTTCTCCTCTTAAAAAAATCATTCAGTAAAAGACAAGTTATGAAATGAAATAAATAGATTACAGCTTCCTACAGCATTCCAGTGAATGACAGATAGGTTACTAAAGGATAAATTATTTTATAACTCCAGATCACTGCTTTAAATTGAAATCTGGCATATGGCTTCTGACTAGGTAGATCTCAGCCCGGTTTCAGAAAAGACACAGCACCTTTCTCAGATCTCAGAGTGGAGGTGTTAAATATCATGGAAACTGAACAAATTTCTCTGATTAACCACAGCTTTCTGATTTAAACTTGTGGATTAGGAAAGGCTGCGAATGGAGATCAGCTTTAAAAAGTTGTATTTGAGAAAGCAGTCTACAATGCCAAAGTCAACTAGCACCAAGTAGATATTTTCTTCTACTTTTTTTTTTTTTTATAATTACTCAATACTCTTGATGAAAAATGCACAGGTTTTTACAGACAGATGCTTATACTGATTATGAACAACTTTGAAATCAAATGATGGGTGGCCATTTTGTCTGAAGCTTGAAAAATATATCTGAGAGCAAAACAAAGCAAGATCATACAAGTTRTGAGATCATGTCTCACAAAACAGTACTACACAAAAGTACTAGCCAAAATTTGTCACATCTCAATCACTACATTTATTATTTTCTTCCAATTCTGTTACAGCAGTAAGATAAAACCAAAACAATTTACATAAGGAAAAAAAAAAAGAAGTACGATCTCGTAGAGATCATATTCATTAAGAAGCCAATGGGACCACTGTTTCACAACTCAGTTGAAAATCCAAATGCTATTTATTTCTGGCACTTATACAGAGGCATTAACTTGTAAATTGAGTGATAATGTGTACAAGCCAGGAGACAAACAACTGAAATGCTAACATTCCTCAAACTGCTTTCCTGCACAGAATTTTATTTTCCACCCTTACACACAGACAGGACATTCACTACAGTCTCTGCTACAACAAGAAAATAATCGAAGTGCAGCTCTCGGGGCATAATAAACATAGTGTACGACTAGCCAATTAGGAAAGCTGAACTTCTATGACCAAAAAAAAAAAGTGGAATTAGCATAACATTTGCTGCCATAATTCTATTTACCCATTTACATATTATATCCGCACTTCTGCTGTGCTTCTCTCTCTCCATGTGGGTTATTGGCAAAGGCCATCAACTATTCCGTATCTGTATGGGCAAAATTACAGGGCCTGGTTTGGCTTGGTCTTTGCATACAACTTTGATCAAAAGGTATTACTGCTTTGAATCGTTTTAAAGATGGCTCTAACATAACAGCACATGAAGTAATCCAAATTCTGAAGCAGATAACTGCGAATAGGACTTAAAGAGAAAACGTTCTTACTGCAATACATGGCTGTCCAAGAGAGTTCAGAGTTTTCTTTTTCAGGCATTTTATAATTGTAACAGATTGAAACCTGGAAATAGTACCCGTAATACTAGGTCAAGAACTATTTATGATTTGTTCTCTCACAAACAAAATGCCCAGCCCACTGAAAATACATATTGCATATTCCATTGGGAAAATAGCTGGATCTGTACTAAAAGGCATAATGATCAAGTGAAAATAAAGATACTTAAAATACTGAAGAGACTAGATAAATATACTTCCTTTCTTTTAGCAAATCTTAATAACGAACAAATTTAAACCAAAACCCTCTTCTCCTTTAATCTGACACTTGCAGTTGTACATACTTTCAATAATCCATGCAAAACTCGTCAGCTGTGATAGGGGATACCTGGCACAAGAGAACCACCATAAACGATTTGTGCTAACAATGAATTCACAGAACTTTCTTTACAATCGGTATACAGACAATTTCAGGTATGAAAGTGCCTTCATATATGCAACTGAATAAGTTATATAGGTAACACTAATCTCTATGTGTACAACTGCTTATTTTGTGTTCAAAATAATCTATGTGCTGATATATAGGCTCTCCATTATATTGCAACTGTATCATAGTCTTCAAAGCTCATTCTAGACTTCTCTTCCTCTGAAGAAGAGAGGCTTAAAACCAGAAACAGCCTAGTTCCCCCTGTACTTCACTTTCCATAAAAGATCATTTTTCCCATTAATATACTTGCATTGTATTCTTCAGACGTAACTATAACTATATGGCAGAAGAAAGTAGTCTAAAGAATTTATGTACTGATGAGTTTCCTACTCTAATGTATTCAATCAGGCTGTGATCATAAAATCTAAACTTGCTACCTGTGAGTTCAATCAGAAATCCATGGGCAGAGTTTTCTGCCAGAGAAGTAATGACAGACACAAAATTCAAAAAAAAAGTGTTTACATTGTTAAACATTTTTGTAATTAGGTTAATATTTTAATATTAATAGATTTTAATATTTTATGTAATTATACGTCAGATTAATGAAGCAAAAAAGAAACAAAAATAACTTGTAACCAGAATATTATAATTCCATCTTGTCTATTTTGCTGTAATTCCATTATTATAAAAGGCATAAATTCTCTTATTTTGGAAGACTAAAAACTTACAGGCTATTTTCAGCTTCAGTATTTGCCCTAGCAAATAGAGTCCCCACCTAAGCACAGATAAACTGTCCATATATGAGAATAGTACAATGAGAGCCTACATAAACGTAGAATTGTGCAAGACACACTCCCTAAACTTGAAGTGTGCTTAAATTAATCTAGTCACTGTTAGCTAAAACCTTAGGAAGATAAAATACCACACACTCTCTGCTCGGAGGCACAGAACTATCAAGAGTAAACTATGAATAAAATGCACCACCTCAAATGGTTATAACTGTATACACACACTGGATGTCATCTTCTCCCTTCTTAAAAATGTCTTTTAACATTCTTCAGAATGACCTGGCCTTATATTGCAACATACACTGAGCTGTAAAGATACAATCTATAACTCAGTAAAGAGCTCAAGAGTTCAATAATGCTACAGTAAGTATTTGCTGTTCTAAGAAAATCTGACTTGGAAGTCTTTTTTAACCAGTAAATAAAAACTTAAATCACTTGTATGTGCGAGCTTGGAAGTTTTGTTATTTCTGATTTACRTATAAGAAACTACTGTAATAGAATATAGTTTCAGAAGATCTACAAACAGGAATAACGTGCCTATTGCTGCTGAGGATCAGGAACAAGACTAATGGTGACAGATAAAACCATTCCATATCATTTTTCCATTCATTTTATCAGTAATAGTCCAAAAAACTTCTGAACAATAAACTGCTGTTATTAACAAGTATTACTCCTACAATCCAGAAGTATTAAAACAACACAAAATCTAAAACATTTAATTGTGCTGTTGTGTCTTAATATTAACGTAATACTGTTTCAATATGCATTAACAACATGCATTTTAACTATCTGACTACAAAGAGTCAATGTTTGTCCTTTGAAATTTGGCTTTTACCACTGTTCTGCATTAACTTAGTATGAAGATCTATTAAAAAATGAAATATTAATTCATTATTTTAGTACAATGTTAAACTGGAAAAAAAATTAAACTGAAAATGAATTAAGTATTAAAACCTACCTACACATAAAAATAGTTGATGTATAAATTGGAAAATATTTTCCTAATTTTTATGGTGTTTATAAATATTCTCAACTTTACTACTGAACTTAACTTTTCACCCCAGTTCCCAAGCAGTGTCTGGAAACACTGTTCCCCTAAAGCTACAAATTTTGTGTTCTAACTTATCTCTGCCAGAAAATTCCAGAGACCACAGTGTAAAACATTTTACATTTCAGGGCCTGTCTACTCTCTAAAAATAATTACCCTTATGAATTTTAAGGGGGTTAGTTCCCAATTAACTATAACATATTTTAGACGCCTAGCTTCCCTATTTAGCATGCAGAAATGCTCATGCCAAACTTCCCTCACCTAGACTTGCACAGCATGCAGGCAGCTTGTATGTCAGGAAAGCATATGGAGCACGTATAGCATTGTATACTAATATTCATATTCAGTAGTGAGCGCTGCTGACAAGGTGGTCTGTTCAACAGCTGGCTGCACAATTCATAAAAGTTCCTTAATTGCAAGCCTCTTACTTCTAAAACGCTTAAGAAAATATCAGTTCAATACAATGTTTGATTAAAGAATAAGAACACTTGCACAGTCCATTTATTGGATGCATATTGACCACAGATATGCATGCTTTGATGAATTTAAATACAGCTATATACCAAACACATTTGAACTAAGGAGGTTAAAGATTCAGATGCAAATACAGATGGATTTTTCCTCAGGATCTAAACAGGAAAATGCACAGATACTGTATCAGATTAGGGGCTGGTGCCAGTTTGTTGATCATGCCAGAGGTAATGGCTTGTCATAAGGAGACAGATAAGGTTTAACTACACAGTATTTCACTGCATAGCACAGAACCTTCACTCACACACTAGCCAACCTCTCCATGCTTCACTTTGTACTCCATCTACGAAATATGAATAATAAGCTCATATATTTAAATTTTCTTTTAAATGTTAAGGGTAAAAACACTATACAAATGTGGATCTTTTTCACTAGTGATACTGGTGCCAAGCCACAGTGACAAACAGCTGTTATACACATGTACAGAATGCAAAATGTTTGAATGTAAATAGTTGAAAGATTGATTAAAAGAATGGAAGTTTTCTACTACCTGCAAAAATAAACATCCCAAAACAATATTGACATTAATCTCAATAAGAGGTAGTTATCTTACTGCCCTGTAACAACTACTAGTCATCAGATTTCAGCTGTTGGGAGCTCTTGCAGATTATGTATTAAACACACAATAAATGGGCATCTAAGCATGAAAGGAGAAAAGGAAATATTTTTAACAAGTTTAGGTACCCAAATTTAATAACCATGTTCTCCAAGCTCCCTTTATAGTCATTAGAGAGAAGCAAGCAGACAAGTTAGACTTCTGAGATACCTGCTAGAGGTGCCTTACCATTTATCTCCACTGACATCAGGGGAAACTAAGCAGACTATCTTAGTTTTAGCTTATTATGTCAGGTGCCAAACTTGACTCATGTGAATACATCTCCAGGGCTCCTTGCATTAGCTGGTTCAAAGTAATATGAGAGCTTTCTGCGCTACAAAAGAAACTATAATTAGTTTTACTATTCACTGATAGTAAATGCACTAATAGTGGATAATTTACCACTACCCACTGATAGTAAAAATACATTAAGAAATGGAAAACTGCCTAATAAAACCTGTATCTTTGGTTCTAAATGAAGATTACACACCACAACAAGCATACTTCATTGTTCTTTAGCACTGAAGTTCTAGATTCACCCAAAACAAATTTCCTTCCCCCTGCAGAGGAACACTAAGATTAAATTATAACAATAAACAAACAAACAAACAACCCAAAATCTGCTCTTAAGCATCAAATATACAGCATTAAAGTGATGCTACCTGTCCTTGTACCACCTATCAAGTATTCCCTTAAAACCTTTTCACAGTGAAATACTCTAATTTTCAAAAATAGGGGGGAGAGAAATTCACATTTCCAATCTTCTGCTTTTGCTGGAGTTCCTAATCCTCTGCTGTGGTACGAGCCAGGCTGCATTTTCAGTGGCATTATGATAGAACACTCTATATTTCTCTTAATGTTTTGGCAAAAATAGAAATGATCCTCTGGTTAAATGCTGTATACCACAGACAGAAAATTGAGGCTCAAGACAAGTACAGTGCATGTGTAACCATGGAACACAGCCTGTGTTTATTTAAAGAGTATACTGGAATGTCAGTGATTCTTTTCAGCTGTCCCATTGCTTTTTTCTCCCCTTAACTTTTGTTTAATCTGTTCCATGATCCTAATTAGGCAATGCTCAAATTTGGAAAAAACAGCAAACCTACAGTATTGTGTGGCAGATGGTGAGATATTCTAAGAAGATTGCATTAACAGCATCTTAGACATCCCATGATGTAAGCCTTTTGCCTACAAGCACTTGTAGCAGCCAACTGGAATCATTTCTTCTACAGTGACAACAGAAATGGCAAACCACAGTTTGCAGGAACAGAACACTGAGAATGAAGTCCGGGGCCACCCACATATAGAGGTGATATAAATCGAGTGCCCTGAGTTTGGTCACTGGTTCCAAATTAACAAAGCATCTGTCCTTAATTCACATACCCTGGAGGTTAAGAGTGAAGTGCAATATAAAATGTCAAAACTGAACCGCCCTGGGTTAACAGAAGATTGCTAAATTCTGTGTAGCTTAACACAATACGCAATAATAGCCTATTATGCAATCTAAAGCACATTTGATTTCAAACAAAAAGTATGTATCTAGTTTCATTAGAAAAATGCTCTTTCATATTAAAATTGTTATTAGATGTCATCTATGTTAAGATCACCCATTAGATTGTACTATATCACACAAATTTCTTTTCCTGGCAGTTTTGTTTTCTCCTTAAAAAAATTCCTCTAGCATGAGCTTTGTTTTGTTATATGTATGCCACTAATCACTTATTTTCTTTATTACTATTTCCAAGGTTTTAAAGTTGATCATAAAATTTTCCTCTAGGCTGACAGTGAGAATAATATATGCATAGCTCACATGAAATAACTGTTCAAAATCTAGTAAGTAAATATTTCAGGGAAAAAAGTAAGTGTAAGAGCTCCTGGAAGGATGGTCTAATTCACCTTTTGGAACAAAAACATCACAGCTCTTATTTCTCTAATTCTTCTTCTTGCATTATTAAATCCAAAATTGAATGGTATTTTCTTTTTTCCACAACTTCATATGGTTTGTCAAATAGAAATGCCMAAATAGAACTCTTACTGTCAGAACAAAACCATCAGTTACTAAAAATATTGCTACAAATTGTTTTTACAAGGTTTTCAATACAATGTTGTTATGAATCTCAGTCTTAYTCATGTTTCAAAGATAAATGAATGCTAGTCTTAATGAATATTGATTTTTAAGTCTAATTCATGATTTAGTCTGTGTTATTGATATAGTCGACATTTCCCATGCTCATCACAGTCAAATCTGAATATAAAGGAAATATTTTAGACTTATGGCTTTAGGTTTTATATTATACTATGCAAACAGCTACATTGGCTGGCTAGCTTACACAGGTCATCTCCCTATCTTTATAATCTCTATGTCCTCATGACCAACAGAAAGAGATTCCCCTGGAGAAGCATTCAGAGAAGGTAACTAACCTACGTGCACACTGAATAGGCCTTTGAATCTCTTTTGTTGTTTAACTGTAAAAGTAATCCATGGAAGTAAACTGGAGTTGAGTAAAGTGAACATGCCACTTAGATCTACTTGCTTTCTCTACCATTTGCTGATGTTAATCCATTTATTAACATAGCACAGTATCTCCCAAACATGTTACAGTTTATACTAGTTTATTACAGTACAAATGCCAAGGGGTGTGTGTGTRKGGGGGGGGAGATAGCTTCAAAATTTTATGGAGCTGCTGTTGGGAAGGTCTGGGCTATTTGCTTGCCAGTGACACTGATTTTGCTAGAAAAAGAGGACCTTAAGAGTAAGGAACTGCCATTTAGTATATGAAAATAGGTTTCTATTACTGAGTGGTTCTTTTTAACATCAACCTTCTGTAAAAACAAATAATTATTTTAAAATCCTCAGTATTGGAGGGTTCTATACTGTAAGAGAGTAAACATAAAGGAATCTGTTCATCAGCTACATCAGGCTAACTGCAAGCTAGAAATTCTGGATTTCATCTCCTTTCATCTTATTGATCTGTTATATGACCAACCTAAACCTAGTATTCTCTAGATTACTCATTTGTCAAATGACTTTACTGCTATATGGTCCAAAAGATATTACACAGGGGAAGCAAAATCTTTTGCTATAGGAAAACAAAGCATTAGAAATGAGCTTGCTTGAAGATTAGAGGATACAATGTCAACACAAAGTAGGAGTTTGTTCTGTCTCACTTGTATCACTTAAAAGAGCACAAACACCACAGAGAGTGATGATGTTAGTGCAGGAATGATAGAGTAGTGGGATTTATGACTAGCTCCCTGCTAAAACCATGCTTGAGTTTGGCTACTCTTCAGTTTCAGTTTTAAAAGTAAAAAATTATGCCTGAAATCTTTGATTTCAGATTTTCATTTTGTGAACTCTTAAATTAAGATCAACATAAATATGCTTCCAACCATTTACGTTATCAAGAGATTTGAGTATTAAAATATGGATATTTTGCTAAACATAGATGTTTTATTTTTCTCCTTTCCTATTCCATGATATGCTATCACAATGGCCACATGGCAGTGGGTGCTTCCTTGTAAAGGCCTCCTAAACCTYTCACTAGTATAGAATTTAGTATTAGCAGTCATGAAAAATATGTAAACTTGCCATAAGTTACATAAAACAGATCACAACAGCAGTCAAAAATCAGACAGCTAGGCAAGACAGCATTAAAAGCAAAATGGCATATAGTGTACTTTCATCCAGAAATAAGACTGAAGAATGTGCAGCTTACAGTATTTTTAGATTCCTTACTCGGAAAAATTTGTAATGACTATAAAATTCTGATAAAAAACTGAAGAAATGAATGCTATCTCAGTAAAAATATTTGTTCTAGTGTTAAAACTATTTGCATTAGTTTACAAATTGTATAAATTATGCAGGCAAAACTACTCTTTTTGTTGACTCAGTAGACCAAAGAAYGAGATTTATTCAAGATACCACAGTCTTATTTTCACTGTTATTAAAATCTTGTAAATACACCATTACAAAGAGTCGTTCTACTGTCCAATGTAGCCTCTGTGCTTAGTAAGTCCTAAACAAAGCTTATTACAGTTTGGGGACTAAAGAAATAATTTGTTTCCCATTAAACTTTTGTTTGTAAAGTCATGCATGAGGTTAGAAATAAAAGCCATGTAATGTCTGAACAAAGCCTTAAGAAATCCTTTTTCATATAYCAAGAAAGGACATAATATTTTCCTGAAATTCATCCCAGATAAGATCACACAACTTTGATTAAAATGCAAGACAACAAACAATAATTGTTGCATAATTATAATAATAATGCTGCATTCAAGCTGCAAGTGTCCTACACGCACTAATGTAAAAGCAACTATAAAAACACATATTTGCTACCATTCATCCACAATAGTATAGAAGAATAAATAAGTGGGGATTTTTTTTAATTCAACCTAYAGATGAGTCAAATCAGGCTATTATAACAAGCATAACAGTAAAAATGCATGCGATAAATTGCCATCATTTTTCAAATGAAGTTTAAAATTTTCATTTTGCTCTGCTGCTACAGCTTTGGTTATTTAGTAACTGTAATAATCTGCCTCTGTTCATCAAAATACACAAGTGAATGAAAATAAACTAATTAAATGGCTTGCCACAATTTCAGCAATTTAAATGCATCTAGCTTCTACACACATACTGTAACTCCAAAGAGGCTGTTCTCAGCCTAGACACAAGATTTAGTCCATTCGTTTGAATAGATGGAAATGAACGGAAATTCAGGAGGAACAAGGGTGCCAGACTTTTCTGGAGGAAGTTTTCCTGGCCCTTCCCTCCCACAATAAGTGGCTTAGTGTCTTAAAAATATACATATAATCAATACCTTATAAGTAACAGGGAAGCGAGACATGGCTTTAAAGGGGAATAAAGAAGGAATATAAGACTCCAAAAGAAATGGGCAGAACTTTACAATAAGGAAAAGTAACATGATGTTTAATAAATTCATATTTCTAGTCAATCAGTAGAAACCTCCTACAAGGAAATGGACCCTCTCTCGTATTCTCTAACAGGTATCTTGACTTTCCCCAACTCCTTCTGGGCTACCTTTGTAGCCTAGCCAGGATATCTGTATCAAGAGATGTTTCTCATACCCTAAACCTCTACATATCYGTTCCCTCATTCTGTCCATCCAGAACACATGTGCAAAATTATCCTCCTCCTACACATGAACTTAACTGAGAGTGAGCCCAAAGGTCATAGAATTTAAGAGATTCCACTGGCATCCATATTTATCCARCTAAAGCCAACACTTGTATCTTCCTGCCCACTTCCTTTGCAGCTTCCAGAACAACACTCTTCATTTGCCAGTCACTAATAAGAAGCAGTAATTAAAAAGGCATCAGACCTTAAAAGAGGTTTACAAGTGTATCTTGACAGAATCAGTGAAAATTAATTCAGGAAAACTGACAGAACTATTTTATTTTAATAAGTTGTGTTTATRCTATTCACAAAATAATCAGTTGTTTTAGTTATCCTGAATCAGCTGCTCTTACATTTTAAATAGAGATACAAATAGTAAATAACAAAGTAAAGGAATTTTCAATATTGCATGAGTGCAAACAGGGAACTGAACAAGAAAACTAGAAAGGTGCTCAAAGGAAACTACTAGCCAATAAAAACCAATATAAATATAATAGAAATAAACTAATATAAATATAAAAGCCAGTAAGTCTAGCTTTTGTATTTCTTACTTAAAAGCTGACTTGTTTAGGGAAAAGATTAGAAGAAATATCTCTTCAGGGTCAGAGTACTGGCGCAAGAGCTACAAACAGGATCRTGAACATTTTAAATGAGGAACTGAACAACAGGAGCTATATCATGTCCTTCTTTGGCTTCAGAGAATTACAAAAATCAAAATATTCTTAAAAGCTAGAAAATACCAGCATCCCACACAAAAATGCATCACAATTTTATAAAAGACATTCTGAATCAGTATTATGTGGTTTGGGCAAAACTGATTATTAATACATTTATTATAGATAATCATAAATTACATATAATGAATAATGATGTATACATAATGACTGATATGTAGAAGCATATATGAAAATACATATTACAAAAATGTTATATATATGTAGCTATATACATGGTAATAATATAATGACTCTACATATGTACTATTCATATATAATTGTAACGCAAACTTTTTTTTTTTTTAAATGCACTGTGTGGAATAATATTCACTTGCTTTGACGAATCCAAAATATCATTTGGATCAGTCATAAATCTGATGGCTACTACTCCTCTGGCCTAAGCCATTGTTTCTCTTTAGATCTAGAAAAATTCTAGTTTCTCTAACAAATATTACTTATATTTAACATTCATATAGTAAAGGTCACCAAACATTCCAGAAAGCAGTTTCAATAAGACATGCAACATACAACAAATAAGACTTAACCTGTACTTTTGAAATTTCCAAAAGATTAAGACTAAATCTAACTGGCAATAAAAGATTTCTTGTTYGTACTGTTACTCTACAAAATACTAGGAGAGAATATAGATGAGGGAATGTAACAAAGGAATAACAAAAATAGTGTTTAAATATTTGAAATTAAAGAAAAACAAAATCATGTGTGTCAAGATAGCAGTTAAAAGGTCATATTTCAAAATGCCCTTATACTGCTGAGGGGTTCTTCAGAACAGTAAAAGCTGAAGGGTTTCCATCTCTTCTTAAGGCCACGTGGCTATAGCGCCTCAAAGCATCATGAGGAGCTGCACTTGAGTAGAGGATAGGTTGCTCCAGATAATAAATGGAAGAGGTGAACAGTAGGACTGAGGCTGAAAGACAGTGGGTAGGAAGAGAAAGTATGACAATTTCTCAGTATCTTCCACTGCTGATGAGGAAAAAAGGCTTTTYCTTTTCATCATGTTAGCCTAGTTGACTTAACTGGCCTCCAGACTACGTTATTGTCATTTGCAAAAGCTTACTAGCATTTTAAAGTGTAGAACTCGATAATTTAACGTAATGTGAGACTACTATAAAATGTTAAAATATGATAACCTAGGATGTAAAACTATGAGTTCTTAAGCAACCTTCTCAAGCAATAATTCTTAAGCAATATCATTAAGTCTGACAGTAAGAAAGAAGAATTTAACTTTTARTATTTAGAATCATTCATTCCTTTACTCCAGGCAAAAAAAGCAAAAGGAAAGAAAGGAAAAACAACATCTGAAAATGGTTTTAGTTTTATAAAATTAATTTTATCACTACTTACCATCAAATTCTGCAAGCCTGCTAATAACAGCTCCAAGTTCAGTAGTAATTGGTAAAGCCTGATGTACTGTTATTCTCACCGCAAATTAACGATATGAACTTTATGAAAAGATTTACTTTAATGCACTCTAATTTTACCTTGCTAAATATGGCATGTCAGGGATAAGAGGACCACAATAGCTGGATTTATYACTGGGGCACCACACTGAAATTAAAAAAAATAAAAATAAAGAACAACATTTAGAAAAACATTGACAGTTTCATTGTTATTCTGGGAGAACACATTCACAATCAATTCTAGCTTGTATTTTATAATACCTGAAAAYAAATCAGTGGGGCAAAAAAAGAATTAAAATTATCTCATTGAAAATCTTCTAATTAAATATCAATTTGCCTATTGGGGATAACATTTTCCAAGCAGACACCTGAGAACTGGTTTTAYTGACAGCATTTCTAGGCATTACAATTGCCACTGGTCCTACACTGAAAAGAGCCTCCTGTAGAAAATCAAAAAGTGAAATATTCTAGAAACAGTCTCCTAGAGCCAACTAAAAGCATCTAATACTTGGGATACATCCTCAACAACTGTCTTTTGAAAGAAAAATAACCTAGTTCAATGATTTATTACTGAAYTGGAATGATGTATTTCCTACAAGTACAAGCACACAGCTGCTAGCATAAATAATGATACAAACATTTCACAAAAAAGTAATATAATGATTCTGGTTTTATGTTAAGTTCACACCAAACATTCCTGGGAACTTTCTTCTGCTTATGACAATATTGGTCTTGTCTGTTCAAAATGACAGGATTCTTTAAGTGTATTATTCTTCGAAAAATGAAATTGTTTTAGATGCACATATGGTTAAAGATACTACTCCTAGCAAAATATTGTGCAAATGTATTCGGGAAAAAAAAAGATAGGAAAGATTCATACAGCTAGGTGTACCACAAATGGGAGGGAAGGCTTTTGAATTTTTTCATATTTCAAAGGGAGGAATTGTTTTTCATTAAGCAGTTTATTTCAGTYATGGTTCATATTAGTTACTTTCACATCAGTCAGCTCCTGTATCATAATTTGTCATCACATACCTGAGCATGCACACAAAAACGTGACTTGTTTCAGAACTGTACTACATTATAGTAACAGCATCAGCCTTGCCTACTGGCATAATAAGTACTTAAAACTACAATTGCATTTGACAGATATATCTTTCACAAACAGGTTAATAAATAATTCAGGAAAAACTACAAATTGTGTATTATAAATAGAGTTTGGTTGCAGGAAGCCAGAGTTCAAGATAAGATCTACACATCCCTACTCTTTGCATGCGGCTCATAATGTTTTAACACTTCATCCAAGCCCTCAATGAAACGCTCTCACTGCTTTGTTTTTCCCTTCCTGTGTCTGTCCAAGTATTTTGAGGGTTGGTCTACAGAAGTCTTATGGTAATCTCAAATTCCAGTCCCCCTCTTCACCTCCTCATGTCTGTGACTGTAGCAACTCTGCATACCTCAGCAGACAAGCTGAAGCAGCACAGGTTTTATTTTGCGTGTAAAAATAGTTGCAGAGAACCAAATAACTGAAACTCCAGAGCATATTTTCTAATTTTGATCTCTCAGTATTTGTGAACAAACTCCTATGTATCTCCAGATTCTACAAACCACCAACTCTTTGAAGCATATCTATTAACTTTTCATTTTTATTAATATCTCTGAAATAAAGAGGCAGGAGAGAAAAGAGGTACACTCCACTGAGTCTTTTGTGAATCATTCTCTCAGTTGAAGTCATTTGAATTTTTTTAATTTATTTGTCTTATGGTGAGAAAGGAGCCTTCTCGTGAAGGTAACTAAATGCTATTTGGTATTCCCAGTTACTAGCAAGTTATCAACTTCAAGTAAAAAAAAAAAAATGAACTGCTTACATTGAAATACCAGCACTTATTATTATTATTATTATTATTGATGTAGTGCAGAGCATTTAAGATGAGGGCGTCTTTTAGCAGTTAAAGAGGACTGCAAGATCAGATTCCCAAATTATATTCTCTTTCATCCTATTTATTTGTTGTACAACCTCCCCTGAAAAAGTGGCAATACACAAGGGTCACTTGAAGGATAGTATAAACATGTTTTGATCAATCTAAATTCARTATGCATAAGCATATTAAAYTTGAAAATTTAATACCAAATTAGATCTTATTCATCAAGTTCAACAGTTCAATATAACAAAAAAATGTGGTTCACTATTAGATAGAAGCAGCAATTAAATGGCTTTAATTTAGACCTATGTTAGTGAGCAGATCTCACTTTTACTTTTAGCATTTTGCTGCTTCTTTAAGAACCTGCCGTACAAATTAACAAGTCTTCTAATACAACTGTATAAGACCTTAAACTTTAGGACCCTCAGATTTATTCAGAGCATATTTGTGTTTTATCATAATATTGAAAAAAGCACTACAGAATATRCATACACAGAAGAATTACAAGGCTTTGGGGGTAAGAAACAGAATACAGTGCTCAACAGAAATATAATATACAGAGATAAAGAAAACCATTTTATTTTGAATATTCATTTCATAGAAAAATATTCAAATCACTTACAGCTACAAATTGATTTTCTAAGTTTAATGATGCCACCAATTCCTACATTCATCCACTTTTCAGCCTGGAATCTATGAAAGAGACTACATGCACAAATAACATTTCCACTTGCAGATAATTATGTAAACTTATACTGCTATAAAAACTGTAGTATTAAAATATGAAATTGATGCTTAAAATAATTATTGAAATGACACTATTTATTAACAAAACTCCTTCATAAAAAAGACTATAAACTGCTGTATGCATCACTRCAGAGCAAAAATAGTGCTTGACAGGAAGGAGATGAAAACAAGCAAAGCCGTATGGAAGATGCAGATAAAGAAAACAAAAGCAGAAATGAAACAATAGGCTCTTTTTCATGTCTTTGAAAAATATTTCAGTGTTGCCAACATTCACAATGCTCTTCTATATCTGCATTCATTATAAATGCAGGGRAAAAGATATTCATTGATAAATACTATTTTAACTTGAAAGACTGAAATGAAGCGAGAGCTCACTGACGTTTTTACCTAAAGGCACACTGAGTAACAACACAGCTTTCAGTTTTTTTTTCCCTGTAAAATAGAATACCATTTCACATATCTTATTTCCTAAAGTCCTGATTCCTAAAGAATTAGAGTGCTTGTCTGCAACAGTAATACAACAATGCTGAGCTACTGGAGTCAGTTCTAGAAAACAAAATAAAAAACGAAAGCCAGGTTTCATTTGTTTTTAGCTTAAATTCTAATTTACTTGTTTTATGGACTGAAAAACAGTTTAGAATTTTATATAATTGAAATATGTTCTGCACTATCAATGYGCTAGGTCATTTGGCTTAGACGTTCACAACACTTCTCTTTAATACTGATCCAAGTACATGTTGTTCTGGAAAGTATTCAATAGAGCATTTTCATCTAGAGCCAGAATGCACTAGTTTCCATTTCTATTGTCTTCTGTACTTTATCTCGTTAAGTAGGGAAATGTATATTAGTTGCAGCATATTTAACTTAATTTTATTTAGTTTTACAGGTGCGCTAATGCATTTGGATAATCTTTAAAGAAAATAGTTGTAGGAAATGTAATTATCTGCAGTATTATTTCTCAAGATAGTTTGCAGAACAAAGCTTGGGTCAAGATAGAAGTTGATCAAGATAGAAGTTTTAATCTTTACTAGCAATCTAAATGGAATCCTAGATCCCTTAAGAACCATTGAAAATGTTGCTAGTCAGTAGCTGATGTTTATCTGTAACATTATGAAATAAGTCCAGATAATCTGAAGCTATAGTTCATATATGGTACTGAAATTATTTTCTTGTGGGTGAAAAAAGAACAATATCCCTTCATTATAAATTTGGGGTTTAACATGGCAGCAACTGTTACACGAATACGATTTGCAAATAGTAACACCTTTGTGATATATACAGCCTTGCTTTAGATTTCTAAAAAATAAATAAAAAATAATTGTGATACTGTGATTTCTCATCTAAGAGTTTGCTTTTTTCAAGGCTTTTTAAACCAAGTTTAAAAAAAACAAACAAAAAAATGAAAGCTTTTATGCACCCAAGGTGCATACAACTGTAAGAGGCAGATCTATGTCCAGGCCATTCAGGACCTGTAAATTCCTCCCATGATGTGGAAATGCTGCCCACTGAATTCACAAATACTAAAAATTAAAACTCACTTCTTTCATGAAATGAATGGGATTTTATGTGTGCTAGCATTTTGCATGGCAATGCCACATGCCTTCAGTTCAAAAAATTGTGTGCTCGTATAGATACATTTGGGTAAACGTACTTTTACCYAACTCAAAATTAAGAAACTAATTACAATAAATGTTTCCTATATAAAGCCAATTTGTGGAGCAATTTAAAAATTTATATATCAAAACATACCCAAAAACACCATTAAGTCACAACAGTATTCTGCTATACAGTATTCTAAATGTTCAAAAGACTGAAAGCTATTAACTCAAAGTCTGAACCTTTCTGTGATCAGATATATATTATATACTCTACCATGTGTAGAAAAATACCTCTTCAAGCAGCAAGAAGATAAAGTATTAAATGGCAGCTATATTTTTAATCCTGCATTACACTTGTCCCAGTAACATTGATCAGCTTGGGTACCTTTACATGCTGTCAATTCACCACTTGATTTTAAGTAACTACACCTGCCTCAGTGCAGTGCCACTTTCCATTTGAGTGCRCAGCTGTGGGTAGAGACTAGGAATTACTGTCTTACACACTTCAGATAGGAACTTCAAAATAATGAAATGAAGTTAATGATCAGGTCACCCTGAATTTCAATCCAGTTCACCAGAACAGATTACTCTGGAACTCTTTTGTTCTGTAACTCTAAATTTTATTATAAACTTCCACGTAACATCTGCAGAGAGAACAGACATGTTTCTATCTGTCAACATTAAACCAAGAAAGTAGAGAAACAGAATGTTCTCTATTCCATTGTTTCTACTTACTATAAAAACACAAGCTGCCTGGCTGTACAATACATGGGACTGCCCACATTAGTCCCAAATCCTGTATCTTATTAAGAACACAGAATATTATTTTTCACGTACTTTCCGAAGCTAAGTAAGAATGATAAAGTTTGGCAACCCTACTACCACCTGTCATCTCCTCTGTATGTAAGCATGCGGGAAAATCTGTGGTGCTTCTGCCRCTTTGCCTCTACTGGTCATAGCACAAGCAGCAATGCAGTCATACACACAGATTCTAGGTGGCTTTTTTGATACGCACAGAAGTTTCAGAGTAGCTGTAGCTTAGACCCCTAGTATGATGGGAATGGCACTCCAGCTATTTACTGCTGCGTTTCTGTGAGTTCTTTTGACATCCTATTGCCTGCCTCTATCAACAGACGAAAAAGAAGCACAAGAATTGCAGGAGCATTCTAGATGAACTCTAGCATCATATGGCTGGTCTGCCAAAAGCAGGACCATGTCATCGAGTGGAGATGTCAGAAAAAAATGGAGATCAGGTTTGGTTTGGCTGGGACTGAGAGCTATTAAAAATTCAGATGCAAGCAGCACCACTTATTCTCAGTAAACCCTAGGGAGCACGACTTCCTCCACGAGCACAGGATGGTGCGTGTGCGTGCATGTTTCAGTAAGTTATGTTACTTACTTGCTGGTTTAGGGTTCTTTGTTTTGTTTTCTTCAGCTTAAAATCAAGTAACTTTATCTCTGCTTCTCAAGTCTTCCAGCAATGAACAGAATCTCATCCAGTTTCCACAGACACAGCTGAGCCCCAGATAGGTCAATAAGCCATAAATATTCTTTTGGAAGCAAGCAARTCTGGACTTCAGCACACTCACTATAAACATATGCCTGGACAATATTTTTGTACTTCTTCCCATCTACTGTAGTTTTAGTCAAAAGCCACCTAACTAATATTTTCACTATGTTTGGCAGGGGATGGGAAAAGAATTGTGAGCTAGGCATCCAGAAGATAYAAGCTAAATTTCTATTAATAAGGAAATCATTTATAAATATGTGGTTTCAACATGAAATTCCAAGTACATTGAAGTTTATTATGAATCATAACCTTATTATCATGAAGTTTATTGTGAAAAAAAATTCTGTAAGTTTCTATAACGTTTTCCCTTTATAATATAAAATTAAATGGAATAGTCTGCCTGAAAAGCACTACATCTCTAAAGCACCCACATTTAATGAGAATTCAGTCAGAACCAGATACAGCAGATTAAGTAGACAAAAAAAATCAGTGTTCATACAAGTGAAACACCAGATATTGTTTTTTCTACACAGGTTTATAGGGAAATTTTGTTCAATGGAACCAGTTTTTACAAAGAGCACAATAAATAGCCTTACATTTATTCATTAAAATTTTTCTTCTGAAACAGGTTACAGTTTTGCATATTTCAAGTGCCACCTGCCTTAAAGTTCTTTAGGAACAGAAGCACAATGTCACTTTGAAATTCATTCCAAAAAGAGCAGGAAGTTAACGGGCTCCTGAATAAGACAGTCATAGACCAACACAATTCATCCATAACTCAGTATGTTAGCTGAGCACAACGCAATGCCAAGCAGACATACCCTTAAATAGCTACTAATGAACTGACCTATATTTAGAAGTAGTAAAGTTAAATTAGTGGAATGATCTGCGCAGGCTGATTAGCCTATCCACTACACTGTGCTCTGTAAGCACTCCCCTCATTATAGTAGCTGGAGTTCCTTTTCACTCCTCTGACTTGCTATGGTGTTTTAAAAAATAAAAATAAAATAAATAAAATAAAAAAAGCTTAAAAGCTTCTTCACGCCTCCTGTTATTGAATATTCTATTTAAGCAAGTCAGTCTTTAGCGAGTATTCTTTTAAATCATTTTCCTCTACTTCATTAAAATAAACACACACACTGCACATATTCATGTCCACAGAGGAACTTTAAACAAGCCTTTGGACATCTACCTAAACACTGGGGCCTATTATTTTTATTTAAGAATGTTGTTTGCAGTAAGATGAATAATTTTACTTTGATTAGTTTGGCAAACTTCTTGCTTGCATTTGACACCATATAATTCTTTATAGTTGTAATTCTAAGAGGCAACTATATCCAAGAAGATTCTTAATTGTAATCCTGCTCCATTTCTGAAAGGAATGGAATTTCTAAATGGAATCACAGCTGAATATAAGCACTTCCCACAGTCTACAGTGCTTGTAGAATATGTCCAAATAAATTAAACTTAGGAGTTATCTTTAACACCTGATGAGCTCCAATAATTTTATAGCTTTTAACTAGTTACATATATCTTGAATAAGAACAGTAAACCAATTCTTAAATCATTCATCTTTTTATAGCAGTGATCTTCCTGCATGAATGACAGTACTATTTATTCCAATAGATATTCTGCCAGAAAGTAGCAGTAAGCAAAGTCAACTTCATGAATGCTTACAAAATGTTTCAGTATCTAAACAGGCAGAAAATTAATAGGCTTCAGTATGACCTCCGATTCCTCTTCTAGTCAAGAAATAAGAAGGCTTAATACAATTTACACTCATCTATTTTCACTCACATTACAAATACAGTTTCTCCTAYTGCTCGGAACAAACCTACCAAATACAGTAAAATAAGCATCCAAATTTACAAGAAAAAACATCAGTTTGATAAGACAACAGAACAATTTTTTCCTCAGTGTCTAGGACAGGCTATATTTTCTCTGCRTTTTATTATTAATTTCCCAAAGATATCTGAGGCCCATCAACCTCCTACAAACCATTAAAGTAGGTCCTCCACTCCAAAAGAAACAGGAAAAGCAGYAGAAGATAGTGCCAGTGATAGTCTCTCTATGATAAAGCTGTTCTTTTCATTCCTCCTATAGCACTTCCAGACAGTCTAAAGTTGTCAAGGAGTTAAGAGTCCAGGAGTTAAAACGTAAGAGTTAGTGTGAAAATTAAAAATAAATGTTGGTATCTCATGAGCTAAGAATTCAGATCAAAGAGAATTCAAAAGTATCAGCAAAGTTGTCTGTATACTATCAGGATTCTTACATGCAGATTCTCAGCTGTGGATCTGCCCCCTATATTTCATCCTGTGTACCAAGCAGATACACACGGTAACTCCAATTTCCCCAAAATACTACCTACTATATAGAGATGATCATACAAAAAAATATGGCAGTAATTCTCCCAATATACACAAAAACTTGTGCCAGACCAAATACCTTACTGCATAAATGCCAATCAAAACAGAACTGGTGCTACCAGGCATCCAGGTCGTAGTAATGCAAGTAAAACAAAACAATAAATTCTTGCTCTAACAGGAATAATAATAATAATAATAATAAAAAAAAAAGACAGTGGGTCAATAAAGAAGAGTTGAACAATCTTTTAATCTGAAAGTGGACAAGTCTGAGAAATAATGGCATCTGGTATTAGTAATGGAGAATCTACTCTGTACATACTAGCTACCAGAGTACATTTCCCAGGTTTACAAATACTCATTTTTGAGTCATGAAAAAACATTAGAGGAATTTCAAACCAGGAGTGGTATAAAATGCTTCAAAAGACAATTTACATTTTGCCAGTTCAGTAATCAATTCCAGATTGAATCCTCTCACCCCTCCTCATTTCTCTTTAATGTCAGATCTCCTTTAACATGCATTTTAACAAGATTTTGGGGACAGGTCATCAACAGTACATTATTTCAGTATTCATTATTTCATATTTTGGGCAGCTTTTATGTTCAAAAAAAATAGCTATTTATCTTGTATATATTACTCAAATCATCAGTTAGGAAATTATATGCTTAAACATTTTTGTTCTCTTAAGACGACACTCATTTTTACTGGCATATACACTAAAAAGGCTGTATTTTGAATATTTGTGCTTTAAAACAAACTAACTCCAAAATAAAATTACTCATATACTATCAGGAGAACTGTGAAGGACAACTGCAGGGGTATTCTCAAAGCTGCTAAAATTAATTATTTTTRATAAGAGCTGATGGATCCAAATAAAAAGGGTGACAAATACTTTGAGTTGTGCAGAGGTTCAAAAAAACCTAACTTTAACAAGAACAAAAGAATTATCACTTTAGAGGCTAGCAAATATTTACAAGTTACAATGCCTTTATCCTCTTTTATATTTGGGGTTCTGAAACAAACAACAGAAAACTACAACACAAACTCTCAGAGGGATTTAAGCGCGTGGGGCTTTGAGGAGGGGGAAGAGTTTGGGGTTTTTTAACGTCTAGTTTAGTTTATAACACCAGAAACATTCAGGGTAAATTGATACAAACTCAGCACTTCATTCAATATACAACCTCACTACRCAGATTATTAGGCAACCCCCCCGGAAGCTACTGAGAACACTGGAAAGAACTGAAAAAACTCATAACCTTATACATTGAATTTGTTTCTTGGATATCATGTAAGGATGAGGAAAGACATTTGTAAGSAAAAGAACTGTAGCTATTACTAATATACTCCAGTATATTCTGAGTGGAATACTAAAGAAATCAGCAGGAAGATACAGTACGGAGATCACCCTCATATCTTTTAAGCATAAAAAGGATGCCAGATACTGCCAGTGTGCACCACATGTGATGTCAAATGTTGCAAAATTACTCAGTTAAAACAAGCATTATTTGACACTGTATCTGCACTGTATTAGCCTTCCATGGTCTGCAGTACAAAATTCTGAATGCACAAGTGGTAGCAAATACTCCCTTACCTTTCCTAGGTACTGTTCTGGCACGACATCCTTTTTCGTAGAATCTGCCTCTGCCCTTGATCCTATACATAGTATTTACTGTGAAGAGCTATGTAAAATATGCTATTGTTCAGACATACGTATTCATGTATTTCACTTAATTCCCTACCTTGTTATGGAATCCACCAAAAAAATATGTAAACATGACTGATGCTAAATTTTCTGCTTCATTTAGAAAAATGTTTCCCAGAGGTTTCAGATTGACATTAAAATGAAACAAAAACACAAACCAAGARTATCAAAAAAACTTACTATGTCAACAAAAAATCTTGAGTCATAAAGAGAGCTGCATACCTCAGAGACATACTCCTCTACCCAATCACTTCAGTAAATTCTTTCCCCATGTTGAGCATATTAGAGTGAAGTGAACCATGCACCACCTCAGGTCTCTCTCCAAAGCAAAATTTGGGAACAAAAAGATCTATGGAAGACTCTGTAAGACTCCAAATGGAAATGAAAAATGGAACATACACATGTATATCTTCAAGGATTCCTGTTATTAGTAAGTTTTATTTTTATCCTTAAGGGAACGTATGTGCACACTGTGACATCCAAGAAATAATCTCCCCCACTGTCCAAGTTATTTGAGGTAGTATTTGAGTCCTCCACATAAACAGAAACTGCTGGACTCTTTTGCCAAATACAGCACCGTTTCTGTATACCTCTGCAATGACCATGCCTTATGAAAATGCACATATAGCTCTAGTAAGCTCTTTTTCAGATGCAAATAATACATACACTCTTTGGTATTGTCATGATGTAGCTTAACTTTATTTTAGCCCATTCGGATTACAGAAGATTTCATGGTCTTTATAGACTGCATCAAAACCTGTCATCAAGTCCAATGGTCTTTGCACAAAGGTGGCCATGCTTTTGAGATTCTCAGCTATCCATCCTAGGGAATCTTATTCTGAGAATATAAAAAACCCTCCTGACTTCAAGAATATAAGGGAAGTTTTGGCCTGGGAAAATGAGGATTGAGCAAAAAGACAGACATACATAAATCAGAGACATCCAACACGCGCTCCGTTGGGTACAGCAGGGTAGCACAAGTGGCACTGAGCCCAGAACACTGCATCAGCAAGCCCAGCGGGAAAATCACAAAAACTTCTCACTAACAGTCAATCAACGCAGTTTTAGTCATGTGGTGCAAATCATATCCTTAGCACCACTTCCTTTTTACCTTGAGCCATCAGAATCATAGGGAATCGGAGAAAAAGTATTCATCAGGTCTTCCCAACTGCAAAACCAAGGACACACCAAAAGGGTTTAAAGAATACCAGCAAGCCTAGGAACAAACAGTCCTGTAGTTCTTTTTGGAACTATAAGGAAAACTAGTCTGTCTTGAGATCCTTTTCAAAGCATCACACCAGACCCATCAATCAATATTCAATGGGGTAAAATGATTGAGGCCATCCTCTGGGGGTGTCTGGGGTGCCAGATTGTCCAAATACAGTCCCAAGGCAGAAACACTGTTACATGATACAGATTCCAGTATGTCTCCTAAGAACTCTAACGCTCAAATAAACTGCTGCTACTCCCAGTGACTCGTGAAGCCTCTTGCTCCCTGAGATAAGTACTTTCTCCTGGTAGTTTTGCTGGGCCATCATTAAATTAAAATTAAAGGCTACCCTGATATAAAAAACAAAATGGTTCAGAAACAGGAAAAAGTGAAGGCAAAAATCATTAATTTGAACTTTAACATGCAAACCAAGGCACTCAAGTTTCCTGAAGTACAGGAATGGTTACCTCTTTGCCATTATGTAAAATATCTGTTACGAAACCATTAGACTTTGAAATGCTGGAGAACCGGAAACATAAAGTATCAGCTATATTGCCTTCATTCTACCTTGCTGCATTGAAAACAGACAACTTTACCCGTAAGGCAGTAAAAAATGCCTTGGCAAGTACAAACAAGTTCAAACCTCCTGTAAGTACAGAGAGGGACAGGACAACACAGAAAGAGCTCCTGTAACATTTATGATCATTGCAACAGGCAATCATCAGTTCAGCCTCCTAACATACAGATAGTCACCCACCTCATTCTTCACAAGAGGAGGAGTAGAAAGATCAGAAAGAGAGACTCCATGTCAGATTATCTTGTAGTAGAATAATCCTAGAATAGATACCAAATTGATGAGAACCAAAATCAAGCCATGTCTGATCATAAATACATGAGAATCTCTATTTTTAGTATTTGAAAAATATTTTTAAGAAATTTGAACAATGGAGTGATCCATCTTTACTGGACAGTAGAAAACTGAAATAGTATCACTACCTTCATGCAATGAAGGAGAAGGAACACAGGTGTAGAGGGAACATATATTCAGTCTTAAATACTTGGGCATGCATTTTTATTAGAGATGCATACGGACAAGCATTCAAAAATAGGATTGCTTTTGAAGATTGAGAACTACCCTGAACACTTACTAAATAAGGACAGTAGATCTGTGCTCTGTATTATTAAATTTTCAAACAATTTAATAGCACAATCTGTTGCTAATTAAAAAGTGAATGTGTTGCCAATTTTGTCAAATCTGTTAAGACATGTTTGAAGAACATTCAGAGAGAAAGAAAAGCATAAAAATGGAGATTGTCTATAATATCTTTCCCAGTAAGGATCCTATTTATTCAAGTTTCACTTGTATGATGCAAAGGATATAATCGTAATTATGACAGCATACAAAATTCAAGTGACTGGACTGCTTTTCATTACTGCTCTGTGTGTGACTAACATGTGTCACTAATAACAGCAGCATCATTTTAATGTGGTGTGCTATGAAAAAACATTTGAAAAGAYCTGAATTAGAACTGCTGCTATCCATTTATTTGCAAAATTTTTATTTTAGAGATGAGCTGAAGATACCAAAAATCAGGAGTTCTGATCTTACTGTTATCTTAAGTGCACTGATGGAAGCTTTGTCTAGCGCATGTGGTGTATAAGTGGTGAAAGATCTAGGGCAAGACATCAGAGAGGATATGAAAAATTAATTGCTGAGCATCAAGAAGTCAGTGTGCTTTGGCGATACAACATCAAGCAACTAAGTGGCCAAATTCTAGCCTGCTTCAGCAACTGGGTCATCTGAAAAGCAGTTTCTCATTCTACTCACTAATGCACATCTAAGACCCCTGTGAATTCTCCACACACGCATTGTTTCACTTGAAGCCGAGTAAGACAGGAACAAGTTTCAGTTTTAAGCACAGGCCTCAAATGTCACTTTTCTTAAAACAGGCTTTGGTGTTTTGTTTTATTTTTATATTTATGAAGTTATCTGACTTCAGGAATAAAAATAAATACTTTGCAGACTCTTCTATGACTGTAACACTGTACAATCAGGGCTGTAATACCCTGAGTTTTAATCTTTTCTATTTACCATGTGTGCATATAACCATACAAATACAGCAGCTAATAGCAATGTTTCTATTTATCAGATTTATTTCAGCAACCATTAGCACTCATTAAGAAAAACAAAAGCAGCTGATGAAGGACTAGTGAGATGACCTCCTCTGAGAGGCTTTCTGAGTGGCTTCTAGAAGGTTCTCACTTAAGAGCAGGCTATCACACATTAGTTTGAATACCTCAATTGAATGGATTTCTGCATATGGCAAAATATGAAGCCCCATACTGTAAAGAATATTAATAGAGTAGGTACCAATAGTTTGGAACAATAGCTCCTTTTTTTCTATACAGTAACATTTCAGAAAAGATACAACATTCCATCGCCAGGTTAGGAGCTAATCTCTCTTGGTTTTTGAAGTAAACAAAGCCGTGTTCTGCAGAAGTTAAACATTTCTTAGAGAAAATTATCTGATGAAATGCTAACAAAATACATAMATAAATAAATATTTGCAAAGCAATGCTGTTTGACTCACAAATACTCACCTGTCTCAATTTAAGCACCAAACCTATTCATTTTTTGCATTACATTGAACTAATATTTGGCCA